>NC_141879.1:302563026-302869473 GCF_056163025.1 Triticum urartu
ATATTGCAAACCCTACAGCGGGGATCCCTCACGCTTGCGCGACACGGAGAGCTCCATAGGACAGCACCAATAATAAAACATGCAACTCAAACCAATCACGATCATCAATTGACCCATAGGACAAAACGGATCTACTCAAACATAATAGGATAGCCATACATCATTGGGAAATAATATATAGCGTTGAGCACCATGTTTAAGTAGAGATTACAGCAGGTAAAAGAGGGGTTACACCGCTGCATAGAGGGGGGAAGAGTTGGTGATGACGTTGGTGAAGTTGTTGGTGTAGATCGTTGTCGCGATGATGGCCCCGGCGGCATTCTAGTGCCACCGGGAGAGAGGGGGAGAGAGCCCCCCTTCTTATTCTTCCTTGACCTTCCCACAAGATGGGAGAAGGGTTTCCCCTCTAGTCCATGGCCTCCATGGCGGCGGAGGGGCGAGATCCCCTCCAAGATTGGATCTGTCTCTCTCTGTTTCTGCGTTCCAGATTCTGCCCTTTCACCGTTTCTTATATTCGCGGAGATCCTTAACTCAAATTGGGCTGAAATTTGGACACGATTTTAATACATATATTGGCTTTCTTGCGGCGAAAGAAGGGTACCAACTGCCTTATGGGGTGGCCGCGAGGGCCCAGGGCGTGCCTGACCCCCTGGGGCGTGCCCCCTGCTTCGTGGCCCCCTCGGGCATCGTCTCGCGTTGATTCTTCTTCCCAAAAATCACATATATTCCAAAAAAACTGCATCAGTTTTTATCCCATTTGGACTCCATTTGATATGGATTTTCTCCGAAACAAAAAACATGCAACAAACATGAACTGGCACTGGGCACTACATCAATATGTTAGTCCCAAAAATAGTATAAAAAGTTGCCAAAAGTATATGGAATTTGTAGAATATTGGCATGGAACAATCAAAAATTATAGATACGACGGAGACGTATCAGCATCCCCAAGCTTAATTCCTGCTCGTCCTCGAGTAGGTAAATGATAAAAAAGATAATTTTTGATGTGGAATGCTACCTAGCATAATCTTGATCATGTAATCTAATCATGGCATGAATATTACGACACGAGTGATTCAAAGCAATAGTCTATCATTTGACATTAAGACAATAATACTTCAAGCATACTAATAAAGCAATCATGTCTTTTCAAAATAACATGGCCAAAGAAAGTTATCCCTACAAAATCATATGGTCTGGCTATGCTCCATATTCACCACACAAAATATTCAAATCATGCACAACCCCGATGACAAACCAAGCAATTGTTTCATACTTTTGATGTTCCCAAACCTTTTCAACTTTCACGCAATACATGAGCGTGAGCCATGGATATAGCACTATAGGTGGAATAGAACATGATGATGGAGGTTGTGTGGAGAAGACAAAAAGGAAGAAAGTCTCACATCGACGCGGCTAATCAATGGGATATGGAGATGCCCATCAATTGATGTCAATGCGAGGAGTAGGGATTGCCATGCAATGGATGCACTAAGAGCTATAAGTATATGAAAGCTCAAACTGAAAACTAAGTGGGTGTGCATCCAACTTGCTTGCTCATGAAGACCTAGGGCATTTGAGGAAGCCCATCGTTGGAATATACAAGCCAAGTTCTACAA
Source organism: Triticum urartu (assembly GCF_056163025.1). Taxonomy (NCBI): domain Eukaryota; kingdom Viridiplantae; phylum Streptophyta; class Magnoliopsida; order Poales; family Poaceae; genus Triticum; species Triticum urartu. The sequence goes on from NC_141879.1 coordinate 302,564,646, forward strand.
TGAAAATTCCCACTTGTATATGAAAGTGATAACTCAAGAGACTCTCTATATGAAGAACATGGTGCTACTCTGAAGCACAAGTGTGGTAAAAGGATAGTAACATTTCCCCTTCTCTCTTTTCTCTTATTTTTTGTTTTTTTGGTGGGCTTCTTTGGCCTCTTTTTTTAAGTCCGGAGTCTCATCCGGACTTGTGGGGGAATCATAATCTCCATCATCCTTTCCTCACTGGGGCAATGCTCTAATAATGATGATCATCACACTTTTATTTACTTACAACTCAATATTACAACTCGATGTCTAGAACAAAGTATGACTCTATATGAATGCCTCTGGCAGTGTACCAGGATGTGCGATGATCTAGCATAGTAAAGATATCAAAAAAAGGACAAGCCATGAAAATATAATAGCTAGCTATCTTATGATCATGCAAAGCAATATGACAATGAATGCTCAAGTCATGTATATGATGATGATGGAAGTTGCATGGCAATATATCTCGGAATGGCTATGGAAATGCCATAATAGGTAGGTATGGTGGCTGTTTTGAGGAAGATATAAGGAGGCTTATGTGTGATAGAGCGTATCGTATCACAGGGTTTGGATGCGCCGGCGAAGTTTTCACCAACTCTCGAGGTGAGAAAGGGCAATGCACGGTACCGAAGAGGCTAGCAATGATGGAAGGGTGAGAGTGTGTGTAATCCATGGACTCAAACATTAGTCATAAAGAACTCACATACTTATTGCTAAAGTTTATAGCTATTGAAACAAAGTACTATGCGCATGCTCCTAGGGGGATAGATTGGTAGGAAAAGACCATCGCTCGTCCCCGACTACCACTCATAAGGAAGAAAATCAATAAATAAATCATGCTCCGACTTCATCACATAACGGTTCACCATACGTGCATGCTGCGGGAATCACAAATTTCAACACAAGTATTTCTACAATCCACAATTACCCACTAGCATGACTCTAATATCACCATATTTATATCACAAAACTATTGCAAGGAATCGAACATATCATATTCAGTGATCTACAAGTTTTATGTAGGATTTTATGACTAACCATGTGAATGACCAATTCCTGTCATCTCTCTAAATAGATATAAGTGAAGCAAAAGAGTTTAATTCTTTCTACAAAAGATATGCCCACGCTCTAACAAATATAAGTGAAGCAAAAGAGCATTCTACAAATGGCAGTTTTCTATATGAAGAGAAACAGGCAATCCAAAGTTCAAATGATATAAGTGAAGCACATGAAGCATTATATAAAGACATACTCAAAAGATATAAGTGAAGTGCAAAGAGCATTATATAAATCAATGATATGTCTCCAACGTATGTATAATTTTTGATTGTTCCATGCTATTATATATTCTGTTTTGGATGTTAATGGGCTTTATTTTACACTTTTATATTATTTTTGGGACTAACCTATTAACCCAAGGCCCAGTGCAAATTGCTGTTTTTTTGCCTATTTCAGTGTTTCGCAAAAAAGGAATATCAAATGGAATCCAAACGGAATGAAACCTTCGGGAGAGTTATTTTTGGAACAAACGTGATCCAGTGGACTTGGAGTGGACGTCAAGAAACAATTGAGGAGGCCACTAGGCAGGGGCCGCGCATACCCCCCTGGGTGTGCCCTCCACCCTCGTGGGCCCCTGTTGCTCCACTGACCTACTTCTTCCTCCTATATATATAGTCATATACCCCGAAAACATCCAGGAGCACCATGAAACCCTATTTCCACCACCGCAACCTTCTGTACCCAAGAGATCCCATCTTGGGGCCTTTTCCGGAGCTCCGCCAGAGGGGGCATCGATCATGGAAGGCCTCTACATCAACTCCATGGCCTCTCCAGTGATATGTGAGTGGTTTACTTCAGACCTTTGGGTCCAAAGCTAGTAGCTAGATGGCTTCTTCTCTCTCTTTGGATCTGAATACAATGTTCTCCTCGATCTTCTTGGAGATTTATTCGATGTAACTCTTTTTGCGGTGTGTTTGTCGAGATCCGATGAATTGTGGGTTTATGATCAAATCTATCTATGAACAATATTTGAATCTTCTCTGAATTCTTTTTGTGCATGATTGGTTATCTTTGCAAGTCTCTTCGAATTATCAATTTTGTCCTACTAGATTGATCTTTCTTGCAATGGGAGAAGTGCTTAGCTTTGGGTTCAATATTGCGGTGCTCGATCCCAGTGACAGAAAGGGAAACGACACGTATTGTATTGTTGTCATCGAGGAGAAAAAGATGGGGTTTATATCATATTGCTTGAGTTTATCCCTCTACATCATGTCATCTTACCTAATGCGTTACTCTGTTCTTATGAACTTAATACTCTAGATGCATGCTAGATAGCGGTCGATGTGTGGAGTAATAGTAGTAGATGCAGGCAAGAGTCGGTCTACTTGTCACGGACGTGATGCCTATATTCATGATTATGCCTAGATATTCTCATAACTATGCTCGATTCTATCAATTGCTCGACAGTAATTCGTTCACCCACCGTAATACTTCTGCTATCTTGAGAGAAGCCACTAGTGAAACCTATGGCCCCGGGGTCTATTCTCCATCATATAAGTTTCCAATCTATTTTACTTTGCAACTTTACTTTCAATCTATATCATAAAAATACCAAAAATATTTATCTTATCATTATCATATCTATCAGATCGCACTCTTGTAAGTGACCATGAAGGGATTGACAACCCCTTTATCACGTTGGTTGAGGTTCTTATTTGTTTGTGTAGGTATGAGGGGCTTGCGTGTGGCCTCCTACTGGATTGATTCCTTGGTTCTCAAAAACTGAGGGAAATACTTATGCTACTTTGCTGCATCACCCTTTCCTCTTCAAGGGAAAACCAACGCAGTGCTCAAGAGGTAGCAAGAAGGATTTCTGGCGCCGTTGCCGGGGAGTCTACGCACAAGTCAAGACATACCAAGTACCCATCACAAACTCTTATCCCTCGCATTACATTATTTGCCATTTGCCTCTCGTTTTCCTCTCGCCCACTTCACCCTTGCCGTTTTATTTGCCCTCTTTATCCGTTCCCCTTCTCTTTTCTAGTTCGTCTCTTTTTGCTCGTTTCTTGTTTGCTTGTGTGTTGGATCGCTTGCTTGTCACGATGGCTCAAGATAATACTAAATTGTGTGACTTTGCCAATACCAATAACAATGATTTTATTAGCACTCCAATTGCTCCTCTTAACGATGCCGAATCTTGTGAAATTAATGTTGCTTTGTTGAATCTTGTCATGAAAGATCAATTTGCCGGCCTTCCTAGTGAAGATGTCGCTACCCATCTTAATAACTTTTTTGATTTATGTGATATGCAAAAGAAGAAAGATGTGGAGAATGATATTGTTAAACTGGAGCTATTTCCTTTTTCGCTTAGAGATCGTGCTAAGTCTTGGTTTTCGCCTTTGCCTAAAAATAGTATTGATTCATGGAATAAGTGCAAAGATGCTTTTATCTCTAAGTATTTTCCTCCCGCTAAGATCATCTCTATTAGGAATGATATTATGAACTTTAAACAACTAGATCATGAGCATGTTGCACAATCTTGGGAAAGGATGAAATTAATGATCCGTAATTGCCCTACTCATGGTTTGAATCTTTGGATGATTATACAAAATTTTTATGCTGGATTGAATTTGCTTCTAGAAATCTTTTAGACTCAGCCGCAGGAGGTACTTTTATGGAAATCACTTTAGGAGAAGCTACTAAACTCCTAGATAATATTATGGTTAATTATTCTCAATGTCACACTGAAAGATCTACTAGTAAAAAGGTGCATGCAATAGAAGAAATTAATGTTTTGAGTGGAAAGATGGATGAACTTATGAAATTGTTTGCTAATAAGAGTGTTCCTTCTGATCCTAATGATGTGCCTTTGTCTACTTTTATTGAGAACAATAATGAATCTATGGATGTGAATTTTGTTGGCAGGAACAATTTTGGTGATAACGCGTATAGAGGTAATTTTAATCCTAGGCCATTTCCTAGAAATTCCTCTAATAATTATGGTAATTCCTATAACAATTCTTATGGAAATTATAATAAGGTACCCTCTGATTTTGAATCTAATATTAAATAATTTATTAGTTCGCAAAAGAGTTTCAATGCTTTGATTGAAGAAAAATTGTCTAAGATTGATGAGTTCGCTAGGAATGTGGATAGGATTTCTCTTGATGTTGATTCTTTGAAACTTAGATCTATCCAACCTAAGCATGATATCAATGAGTCTCTCAAAGCCATGAGAATTTCCATTGATGAGTGCAAAGAAAGAACCGCTAGGATGCATGCTAAGAAAGATTGCTTTGTGAAAGTGTGTTCTTCTAGTTTCCATAATAATAATGATGAAGATCTAAAAGTTATTGATGTGTATACTATTAAATATTTGTTTTGCAATATGAATCTTGATAATGATGGGACTGGAGATGAGTCAACTTTAGTTAGAAGGCATCCCAGTGATTCGGAGTTTTTAGATCTTGATGCAAAAATTGATAAAAGTGGGATTGGAGAGGTCAAAACTTTGGATCGCAATAAACCCACTATTTTGGATTTCAAGGAATTTAATTATGATAATTGCTCTTTGATAGATTGTATTTCCTTGTTGCAATCCGTGCTAAATTCTCCGCATGCTTATAGTCAAAATAAGACTTTTACCAAACACATCGTTGATGCTTTGATGCAATCTTATGAAGAAAAACTTGAATTGGAAGTTTCTATCCCTAGAAAACTTTATGATGAGTGGGAACCTACTATTAAAATTAAAATTAAAGATCATGGATGCTTTGCTTTGTGTGATTTGGGTGCTAGTGTTTCCACGATTCCAAAAACTTTGTGTGATTTGCTAGGTTTCCGTGAATTTGATGATTGCTCTTTAAACTTGCATCTTGCGGATTCCACCATTAAGAAACCTATGGGAAGAATTAATGATGTTCTTATTGTTGCAAATAGGAATTATGTGCCCGTTGATTTCATTGTCCTTGATATATATTGCAATGCTTCATGTCCTATCATTCTTGGTAGACCTTTCCTTAGAACGATTGGTGCAATTATTGATATGAAAGAAGGGAATATTAGATTCCAATTTCCGTTAAGGAAAGGCATGGGACACTTTCCTATAAAGAAAATTAAATTACCTTATGAATCTATTATGAGAGCCACTTATGGATTGTGTAGAATCGAAAGTATGTCTAGAGGGGGGTGATTAGACTACTTGACCAAATAAAAATCTAGCCTTTTCCCAATTTTAGTTCTTGGCAAATTTTAGCAACTTTGCACAAGTCAAGCAATCAACCTACACATGCGATTCTAAGAGTATAGCAGAGCAAAGTAAAACAATTGCATATGAAGGTAAAGGGAGGAGTTTGGAGGGAGCAAATGCAATGTATACACGGAGAGTTTTGGCGTGCTTCTGATAGGTGGTGCTATCGTACATCCACGTTGATGGAGACTTCAACCCACGAAGGGTAACGGTTGCGCGAGTCCACGGAGGGCTCCACCCACGAAGGGTCCACGAAGAAGGAACCTTGTCTATCCCACCCTGGCCATCGCCCACGAAGGACTTGCCTCACTAGGGTAGATCTTCATGAAGTAGGCGATCTCCTTGCCCTTACAAACTCCTTGGTTCAACTCCACAATCTTGACGGAGGCTCCCAAGTGACACCTAACCAATCTAGGAGACACCACTCTCCAAGAGTGTAACACCCTCGATGCGACTATATCTCCCACGTGTCGAGGCACGACTTAGAGGCATAATCGCATTGAAGGCATATGTCGCAAGTTAGGCAATCTTCACAACATCCCATGTAATATAGATAATAAAAGGGGAGATAACATAGTTGGCTTACACTCGCCACGTCAATCAAGTACATAAATAACATTACATCATCCAAACACTCATGGCCCGACTACGGCGCCAAAATAAAAGATAACCCAACAAGCGACACGGTCCCGATCACCCCCAACTGGGCACCACTACTGATCATCAGGAAAGGAAACATAGTAACGTTGAGAGTCCTCGTCGAACTCCCACTTGAGCTCAAGCGCGTCTCCTGGAGCGGAATCATCAGGCCCTGCATCTGGTGTAATAGTAATCTGTGAGCCACAGGGACTCAGCAATCTCGCACCCTCGCGATCAAGACTATTTAAGCTTATAGGTAAGGCAAGGTAAAAATATATGTGGAGCTGCAGCAAGCGACTAGCATTTATGGTGGCTAACTTATTCGCAAAAGAGAGCGAGAAGAGGAGGCAAAGCGCGAGTGATAAACTAGAGAACAACCTGCGCAAACATTACTCCAACACCGTGTCCACTTCCCGGACTCCGCCGAGAAGAGGCCATCACGGTAACACACTCAGTTGATTCATTTTAATTAAGTTAAGGTTCAAGTTATCTACAACCCGACATTAACAAATTCCCATATGCCCATAACCGCGGGCACGGCTTTCGAAAGTTCGAATCCCTGCAGGGCAGTCCCAACTTAGCCCATGACAAGCTCTCACGGTCAACGAAGGAATAGACCTCCTCCCAAGATGTTCCGATCAGACTCGGTATCTCGGTTCTTCAAGACACTTCGACAGGTTAAAACAAGACCAGCAACACCGCCCGAATGTGCCGACAAATCCCGATAGGAGCTGCACATATCTCTTTCTCAGGGCACAATCGGATAAGCAATCCGTACAACTAAAACCAGCCCTCAAGTTTCCCCGAGGTGGCGCTGCAAGGGGCTCTAGGTTGGACCAACACTCAGAGGAGCACTAGCCCGGGGGGGTTTAAAATAAGATGACCCTCGGGCTCCGGAAACCCAAGGGAAAAGAGGCTAGGTGGCAAATGGTAAAACCAAGGTTGGGCATTGCTGGAAAAGCTTTTAATCAAGGCGAACTATCAAGGGGTTCCCATTATAACCCAACCGCGTAAGGAACGCAAAATCCGGGAACATAACACCGATATGACGGAAACTAGGGCGGCAAGAGTGGAACAAAACACTAGGCGAGAGGCCGAGCCTTCCACCCTTAACCAAGTATATAGATGCATTAAGATAACAAGATAAGATAATGATATCCCAACAGGTAAATAAATGTTCCAACAAGGAACGGCCTTCAATCTTCACCTGCAACTAGCAACGCTATAAGAGGGGCTGAGCAAAGCGGTAACATAGCCAATCAATGGTTTGCTAGGACATGGTGGGTTAGAGGTTTGACATGGCAATTTGGGAGGCTTGCAAGCAAGTGGTAGGCATCGTAGCATTGGCAAAGCAAAAGAGCAAGCAAACTAGCATAGCAAAGATAGTAGTGATTTCGAGGGTATGATCATCTTGCCTGCACAGTTGTCAGAGTTGACTAGATCCTCGAAAGCAAACTCAACGGGCTCCTCATTGGCGAACTCGTCTCCCGGATCTACCCAAACAAGACAAACAAGCAACAAGGACACAATCAACCACGTGCAAGGATCAAACACGATGATGCAAAGATGATATGCTATGCGGGATGCGATGCGGGATGCATATGCAAGATGTGACAAGGAAAAGCAAGAACCTGGCCTCAACTTGGAAATCCAAGTGTGCCACTAGAAAGATGAGATGAAATCTCTTGAAAACGATATAAAGAACACCAGAATCGGAGTTACGGTTTGGAAAAGGCGAGCGATTCAAATATGACACCAGTCTGCGATTTACAGCAAGTAGCCAACTAAATGCAACGAAATGAACATGCTACAGCACCCAAACATGACAACAATATACATGGCAGGGATGCATTCAAGATGCTTAACAAAAGTCTAGCACTGAGCTACGGCCAATTCATCCATTAACAGGTTCAAACAAGCATGGCAAAAATGCATATGGCAAACAGATCCCAGACTTGGTGAAATTAACACTTATCTGGAATTTCAGATCAGGTAGGACTCTTCGGAGCAACAAAACTACATGCTACAGGACCTGAACATGGCAAAGTAAAGCATGGCATGGAGCTACTCAAAGAGCTTAACAAAAGTCCCTTAGTGACCTTGAGCCAAAAGGGATCAGAAAATACAATTGCAAGCATGTGAACATGGCAAAAACATAATCAGATCACAGACTTGGTGAAAACTGGAGCATGCTGAAACATAACTCAAGTAGGCATGTTTACGAGCTCGATGCACTCAATACGGAGCAAGTCATGGCAAGATAAGCATACATCCATCAAGAATACACAAAATGCAAGCTAGACATGGCAAGAACAATAGCATAGCATGCACGGATCAACTACAACATCATTGGCAAAATTGCAAACAAGTTGACAATCTGCCCAGATTCACGAAGTAGCAAAAGTAGAGCTCGATTGACTCAAGATAGGGTGCTCCATAATTGCAAACAAAGACATGGATGGATAGAACACTACAAGATTAACAAAACATCCTTACTGATCATCCTCAAAAGAGGCACGGATCACTAGGAAACAACATGAACATATGGCCATATGAGATAAACAGCTCAAGGACTTGGTGGAAATGCTAAGTCCCTGAAAACAGAATTACCAAGTGCACCACTTTGCAAGCTTGTGCTAGTCACCACACACATCACAAAAATACATGGGTTGCACTTCTGGAAAGATGACAAAATCCTTAACAAAACATATGTAGAGCTCATGGGCATAGCATGCACACAATAATCATGGCAAAAATGACAAAGCTAAATGGAGTAGCAGATCTGATAATTATCTCAAATAGCCCTCTTCTAACAGCATTTCGGGCATCAAGATGAACTCAAATGAAAATGATGCAGTGTAATCAAATGATGTACTCTCTGAGATGAACATTTTGATATGCTATATGCATGAATCGGAGCTACGGATGCAAAGTTACAAGGCTACGAACATGAGCACATGGATCTGAGAATCTAGGACTTAGGAGAAAAAAAAAACGACCTAGGGTTTACTGTTCATCGGATCTGGATCCGGCGAAAAAACACTGCAGTATGGCGGCGCGGAAGCCGAGGATGGCGAGGACGGTGGCCGGATCTTCGCCGGAGTGGACGGAGGTGGTGGCCGGACTTGGAGAACCGGGGAGGCGCGGCCGGGCGCGGGAACCGAGGGCGGCGAGGGGCGCGGCGGTGCGGCATCCTGCGGCGGAGGCGGACGCCGGCGATGGCGGCGCGGTCCGGCCGGGCGAAGCACGGCACCGGACTTGGAGGAGAAGGGCGGCGGGCGGCGGATGGCGGCTCGGGCCCGGTCGGGCGACGGGAGGGCCCGGCCTGGGCCTCGCGGGCCGGCGGGGATGTCGGGCGAGGCGGCAGACGAGTGGCGGAGCGCCACATGGCAGCGGCGGGCGCAGGTCGGACGTGTCCGGCGCCGTCCGGACGTGTCTGGCGGCGGCGGATCTGGGATTTTAGGGTTAGGGACGAGGGGGGTCCGGATTTCGGGGAAGGGGTCTATATATAGGCATAGAGGGAGCTAGGAGAGTCCAAAAGAGGTGCGGTTTTCGGCCACGCGATCGTGATCGAACGCTCTAGATGATGGAGAAGGTTTTGGTGGGTTTTGGTCCAACTTGGAGGGGTGTTGGGCTGCAACACACACGAGGCCTTTTCGGTCCCTCGGTTAGCCGTTGGAGTATCAAACGAAGTCCAAATGGTACGAAACTTGACAGGCGGTCTACGGGTAGTAAACCAAGGCCGCTTGGTGAGTCTCGGTCCAATCCGGAAATGTTTAATCCCAACACACGAAAGAAAGCTAGAATTGACCACCGGAGGAGAACGAAGCGCCGGAATGCAAAACGGACAACGGGGAAAAAGCTCGAAGGCATGAGACGAACATGTATGCAAAAGCAATGCACATGATGACATGATATGAGATGCATGACAATGATAACAACACACGGAGACCAAAACCCAAACCCGAGAAAATAAATTAACTTAACGCCGGAAACGGCAAGAGTTGGAGTACAAATTGGGAAAGTTACATCCGGGGTGTTACAAAGTGGTAACAAATGGTGTTGTCGGATTTCGAGTTCCGGCAGACCCTTGAGGTTCGAACACTGGGGTGCACGCGGAGATTTCGCCTCCTACCTACCTGCACCCCTCCGCCTCGCTAAGATCTAAGCTATGGAAAGAACAACACGTGATACACATGGTTTATACTGGTTCGGGCCACCGTTGTGGTGTAATACCCTACTCCAGTGTGTGGCGTGGTGGATTGCCTCTTGGGCTGATGATGATGAACAATACAAGGAAGAACAGCCTCGCGAGGGTCTGCTCTTGGCTGGGGCGATGAACTGCTGGGAGGAGTTCAGTCACCCTTCTCTCTCTCTCTTCTCCGATTGTTGATCTCCAACCTCTAGCCTCTAACCTCTCTCTCTCTCTCTGATTCTCTGATTCTCTCTGATCCTCTCTTGTGGGGGGGCTGGTCCTATTTATAGAGGCCCTGGTCCTCTTCCCAAATATCGAGCGGGAAGGAAGCCAACAATGGCTGGCTAATTTGAAGGGGACAGCTAGTACCAGCTATCGTGACAAAAGTAGTCTTCGCCTGCACAAAGCTCTGGTGGTGACGCCGTCTTGGGCTCCACGATGACCTCTCTCTTGCAGTCCTCCTGGTCTTGGTCTTGTTGCACCGAAATGGCAACCTTTGCCTGATGCCTCGGTACTCCACGGCTGCACTTGCTCCCTTTGCACCAAAGAGGAAAGGAGGACACTGCGCGGGCTGGTGCCCGCCTGGCGCCCTTGGTCGTCATGGCTTGCGTCACGGGCACCTCATGAGGTACCCCGCCTTGATCTCTCCGCCTCCTCGCGAGCCAGCCTGGTGAGGCCGTGCCTGAGGAAGCTCCGCGTCGTCCGCCCCGCGAGGCTTGGCCCCTGGTGAGGGTCTTGGGTCTGTGTTGGTGAAGATGGGCCGTGCTGGGCCCCCCTTTGAGCCACGCCACAGGCCGCAGGCAGGCAAGTCTGGGGACCCCCGTTCCCAGAACACCGACAGTAGCCCCCGGGCCCAAGGCGCGCCCGGACTTGGCCGTGCAGGGAGGTAGAAGGGCGAGGGCGAAGCGCCGCGGGCCCTAACAGCCTGCGGCCTTGGGCGCCGCGTGGCGGTTGATTGGACGTGGGCATCTCCACTTCCCCATGGCGCCTCGGCAACTGCACGGATTGGACAAGTCCCTGCATGCAAAGTGGGTCATGATTACCTGCGATCGTGGAGGTCGGCGGTTGGCCTTCGCCGGCTATAAGTATGGAACGGTGCGCGCCCTTCCAGTCCATCCCTTCTTGCTTCTCCTTCTTCCCGATCCTTGCTCCGTCTTGCTGCGATGGCCCCGATCCGCCGGTTCTCGACGGCAGAGAAGGAAAAGGCTCCCCGAGAGGAACCAGTCCCGCTCCCGCCGAAGAAACGGCTCATCCTCCGCGGCCCGGATGAGGGGGCTCATCAGGTGGTGTCGAGGCCCTGGTGCGAGCGGGCACCGCCGGGGTTCCCGCTTCCCTTGTACGCCCAAAACAAGGGCCCTGAAGGAGCTGATGCTGATCGCCACGGGCGGTGTCGCCGTCGGCACCGACGGGTCACGAAGGTGTGGGTCGTCCCCCCTGGGGTCCGCACCGAGGGCTCCTCCCGAGAGTTCGTGTTCCACGCCGCCATGCCTCCTCAGTCTTGGATTCGCCTTCCTCCCTTCTTCGCCTCCATCATCCCGCAGGGAGAGCCCCTGGAGCTTTGGCTGCAGCACGCCGGCTGCAGCACCCTCGCGACCGAGGCAGAGGTCGCGGTCGTTCCCCCGGGCGAGGTCTTCATGACTCGGGGCTGGAGCGAAATCGCCCGGGTTTGCAGGACAAGGGGCGCCTTCGCGATCCACTTGGATTACGACGGTGCTTCGGTGATGTTCTTCAAGGTCTTCGATGCGAACGGGCGCCGGCTGGAGTGCTGCCCCGGGAGAGGTGGCTGGGACCCTGCTGCGGCGAGGACTGGGCCCGCCGACCGCTCCCTTGGCGGCTCCTCAGGCGGCGGAGGCTTCGGAGGTTCCAGCGACTCCAGCAAACTCTTCGCGACTCCGGAGACGAGCGACGACAGCTACGAGCCCCCGAGCCGGCGCCGCTCCTGGAGCAGGGCGGGCTCGTCAGGCCGCCGCCGACTCTGATCTGGATGGGGTTGGCGCCGGTGCTTGACGGCCCACTGTTGATGATGGCGTCTTCTGCAGGGGCGCGCGTAGTTAGTGTCCCTTTAGGATCTGTTCCCTGCGAGGAATCAAAGACGCAACCCGTGGGGGCTTGTAAGGTGCCTGTGATCCTGTTTTGTTAATATAACCCTTGTCGTAGAATTGTGCGAGTTGCTCATTCCGTCTTAGCTCAGTCGTCCCTTTCGAACCTCATGAGGGCTTGGTGCTCTGCGCCGACAGGTCCCAGTCCCAAGGCGGCTTCAGCCGTCGCTGGTATGCCAGGTCACGATGCCGTGGTCAAGGCCAGGAGGTGAGCGACCCGGAGTCCGGTAAGAGCCCCTGAGTCGCGATGCTCAGGAGGTCCCCTTTGGCGCTCAAGCAGCCGTCATTCGGTGAGAAAGGAGAGCGGCGTGGCTAACACGGGATTCCATTAGGTGCGGGGGTGGTGCCACAGTAGCTGGCGCTTCCGGGTGGTGACTTATCTCGAGAATCGGGGGCCGCTCTCTGGTGTATCGCCGGGTCCGTGCATTGGCAGGCGCGAGGTTGCTCAGCGAGGTCCTTGCGTGTCCCTCCCCTCTCGCCTTTGCTCCCCTTTCTACTCTACGTCCTCGGGTCCCGGCCCTCGAGCGAGTCTCAGCCATCGCTGGTATGCCAGGTCGCGATGCCGTGGACAAGGCCAGAGGGTGAGGGCTGGAGAGCCAGTAGGAGCCCTGAGTCGCGATGCTCAGGCACCCCCCTTTAATGTGCAAGCGGTTCGCGCGGATGAGAATGAAGGAGACACCGCAAGGGCCTCGCCTGACGCAGCTCCTTCAGGAGATCCTGTAGACCCATCATAGAAAAAACAAGGGTTTGCCATGACAATTGACAGTCAGCCGTTGGTTGCTTCCCAAGGGGTAATGAGGCACTGAAGGCTTGACGAGGTGGCGCCATGCGGGGCTGCCGCGGCCAGAGCTCAGCCATTTAGCTTTGTCGACGTTGCAGGGACGGACCCATGCGCAAGCTTCGTGCCGTTTGAGAGCAGTTCCGTCAGTTGGCGTCAGTTGAGCGGGCAGCTAGGTCAAACACATTAGCCGCGAAGGAGTGGATTCATCCAAATAGAAGCTGGGAAGGCGGACATCACTGGGTCAGGCCTGAGCGACTTGGGGATGATGCAACCCGAGGGGCGCTCCCAACAAGGTAAGCTAACAACATGAAATAAAAGGGATACATGCCGCAGGGACGGACCCACGCGGCCTGGGAATAATGCAGCCCTGGGGGGCGCTCCCAGCTGGAAGTGAAACTTGAAAGATGTCACCTGATGACGTTGAGGACGAAGGGGTGTTGGTGTAGCAGACTCGGTGGGCTGCGAAAGCCGATCCTCACGAGCCCCCAGGCCCGGGGGCCTCGGGAGGCTCCGGAGGTGCTGGCGGCTCCTCGCGGACCATCTCCATCTCCGCTAGGGCCACGGAGCGCCTGGCCTCTTGTGCCTCCATGATGCCCCTCATGAGGCGCTGGTACGTGGCAGCCGTGTTCGGCAAGCCATAAGGCATGCGAACGTAGCTGTGGGGTGGACCTCCGCAGCGCCCCACTCGCGAGGGCCAGAGGCGCTCCAGAGAGGCGACTCAGTTGAGCCCTGGTATGTCGATGCAGACGCGTAGCCCACCATCCTCGCCTAGATGGGGAGCCACTGCTGGTAGACAGCGGCCGCCTTTCATGACCCTTGACTCCTGTAGCTCCTGAATGGCCTTGCTGACGAACTCCTGAGGGTCTGGCTCTCCTTGCCTTACTCCTTCTTGAGGCAAACGTGCTTCGAAACACGCCTCCATGTGGTGCCCAAGCGCCTCCCTCGTGACCCTAGCCAGGTCGGTGGCCCTCCAGGGGAGAGCCCCCGAGCCCTGCCTGAGGAGGGCGCCGGGCGCGCTTTCCTATGCAATGGAAGGAGGTTCCCCCTGGGCAGGCATGGGCCCAGAGGGGCCTGCCTCCTGAGGGGCCGGGTCGGACAATGTCTTCTTCTTCTTCTTGGGGGCGGTCTCGGGAAGCCTCCTACTTCCGCGATCCGGGTCTTCCAGTGACGCGGCCTGAAAGGCTTGTTCCAGGGAACACACCGCGTCCTTCTCTTCACAGGGCACCGTGATGACTCCGCCACTTCCTGGCATCTTGAGGACGTTGTAGCTGTGTGAGTTACGGCCATGAACTTGGCCAGCGCTGGGTACCCAAGGATGGCGTTGTACGGCAGGCGAATGTGAGCAACGTCAAAGTCGATGAGCTCGGTGCGGTAGTTGTCGCGTGCCCCGAAGGTGACAGGGAGGCGGACCTGCCCAATCAGGACCGTGGAGCCGCCGGTGATTCCGGAGAAAGGCTTGGCTGGCTGAAGCTGGCTGTAGGGCACTTGGAGATTGTTGAATGTTTCCACGGACAGGACGTTGAGCCCTGCCCCACCATCGATGAGGGTCCTGGTGACCACCACGTTGCTGATGATTGGGGAACAAAGCATTGGGAGGACTCCGGCTGTAGCCGCACACTTGAGCTGATCTCCTGGGCTGAACGTGATGGCGCATGCCGACCACCTGAGAGGGCGCGTGGCTTCAAGCCTGGGGAGGACTGCATTCACTTCGCGGGCGAACTGCTTGAAGATGCATTGAGAGGCTGGGGCCTGAGCCCCGCCCAGGATGCAGGTGATCGCGCGCGGCTCCTGGAAGCCCCCAGCCCCCTCGTCTTGGTGGCGGTCCTTGTTTCTCCTTGGCTGCGGCGGCAGCGGGGGGAGGCATGCGTTGCCTTGCGGGCGATCCTCGCGAGGCTGATCCCTCCAGTCTCCCTCGCGAGGCAGGTCTTGCCAGCGATCCTCGCGAGGTTGATCGCGCCACCCTTGGCGCGGGCCACGGTCTTCCCAGCGTCCTGTGTTCCTTCCTCCTCCTCGACCGTAGCCCCGGTCACCGCGGTCGGGGCGACGACCGATCCTTCCTTCCCGCACGGCTCGGAGCTCTTGACATTCGTTGGTGTTTTGGGTGTGAAGGTCGTGGTACACACAGTACCGGCTGCCCTTGGAAGGTTCGGGCTGATCTCTGCCCCGCTTGGTGTCTGGTTCTGCCGCGAGCACGGCAGCCCCCTTGCGCTTCACATCCTTGGCCTTGGGCTTCTTCTCTTCTGGGTCTGCGGCAGGCAGCTCGAGGAGGGAGAGACGCCCTTCCTCAGCCCTGGCGCACTTGGTTGCCAAGTTGAACGGCTCCAAGGAAGTGCACAGGTCTTCATGCATCGCCAGCTCCTCCTTCATCTTGACATTACGCACGCCGTCGGAGAAGGCTGAGATGATGGCCTCCTCAGTCACCTTGGGAATCTTGAGGCGTGCGTTGTTGAAGCGCTGGATGTACTTCTGCAGGGTCTCCCCGGGTTGTTGCTTGATGTGGCGCATGTCGCTCACGGCGGGTGGCCGGTCGCGAGTACCTTGGAAGTTGGCGATGAAGCGGGTGAGCATCTCGTCCCAGGAGGAGATCGTGCCTGGAGCCAGGTTCAGGAGCCAGGTGCGGGCCCCATCCTTGAGTGCCATGGGAAACCAGTTCGCCATGACCTTCTCGTCTCCGTTGGCAGCTTCGATGCCCAGCTCGTAGAGCTGGAGGAACTCCGCAGGGTCAGCCGTGCCGTCGTAACAAGGAGGCAGGTCTGGCTTGAACTTGCCGGGCCACGCGACGCTGCGTAGCTCGGTGGTGAAGGCACGGCAGCCTGCTGTGGCCACGGGAGGCCTTGGGTGACGGAGAGCTTGGTCTTGCATGTCCCCACGTGTTGCAGCTGGGTCTAGACGTGCGGGAGCAGGAGCATGGCCGCGACGTTCTGGAGCAGGGAGCGCCCGGGCAGCTTCTTGCGGGCGAGGGATTTCCTGGCAGCTCTGCTCTTGCTACGCTGGCACCTGACGGAGCGGGTTCCGCCCAGGGGCCACGCGCCTTGGAGCCATGGCGCCTTCTTGAGGAGGAGGCGGCCGAGGCGCCGCCGGAGCTTCGTCGCCCGCGCGGGGCGGGGTGCGGTGCAGCGGAACGGACGGTGCAGGAGAGCCCCCTGCGGTGCGGACGAGCTCGGCGATGCGGAAGAGCCATTCTTCGTAGACGTCGTCGATGGGACGGTAGCACAGGAGCTCGTTTGCCGCGATGAGCGCAGCTCGAGCCTCCATGGGTGCGCGGAGCGCGCGGGACGAAGAACCAGCTGGGGTGAGCGAGGGAGTTGCGGTGCGGCCGTCTTGCCGCACGGACGGATGCTGAGACGATGCTTGCTGATCGTCCCCCGCCGGGCCGGTGGCGGCGTTGATGGCAGGTGACGGGGAACGGCGAGGACGCCCACCGACAGGAGCCGTCTGGGCGACGCGGGAAGCGAGAGCGGCCCGGTGCTCGGCGCGGGCCCGACGAGCGTCAGACATGGGCGCGATGGTCGGAGGAGAACGGGGTGGTGGAAGATGAATTCCGGCGCACCCCTACCTGGCACGCCAAATGTCGGATTTCGGATTCCGGCAGACCCTTGAGGTTCGAACACTGGGGTGCGCGCGGAGATTTCGCCTCCTACCTACCTGCACCCCTCCGCCTTGCTAAGATCTAAGCTATGGAAAGAACAACACATGAGACACAGGGTTTATACTGGTTTGGGCCACCGTTGTGGTGTAATACCCTACTCCAGTGTGTGGCGTGGTGGATTGCCTCTTGGGCTGATGATGATGAACAATACAAGGAAGAACAGCCTCGCGAGGGTCTGCTCTTGGCTGGGGCGATGAACAGCTGGGAGGAGTTCAGTCACCCTTCTCTCTCTCTCTTCTCCGATTGTTGATCTCCAACCTCTAGCCTCTAACCTCTCTCTCTCTCTGATTGTCTGATTCTCTCTGATCCTCTCTTGTGGGGGGCTGGTCCTATTTATAGAGGCCCTGGTCCTCTTCCCAAATATCGAGCGGGAAGGAAGCCAACAATGGCGGGCTAATTTGAAGGGGGACAGCTAGTACCAGCTATCCTGACAAAAGTAGTCTTCGCCTGCACAAAGCTCTGGTGGTGACGCCGTCTTGGGCTCCACGATGACCTCCATCTTGCAGTCCTCCTGGTCTTGGTCTTGTTGCACCGAAATGGCAACCTTTGCCTAATGCCTCGGTACTCCGCGACTGCGCTTGCTCCCTTTGCACCAAAGAGGAAAGGAGGACACTGCGCGGGCTGGTGCCCGCCTGGCTCCCTTGGTCGTCATGGCTTGCGTCACGGGCACCTCATGAGGTACCCCGCCTTGATCTCTCCGCCTCCTCGCGAGCCAGCCCGGTGAGGCCGTGCCTGGGGAAGCTCCGCGTCGTCCGCCCCGCGAGGCTTGGCCCCTCGCGAGGGTCTTGGGTCTGTGTTGGTGAATATGGGCCGTGCTGGGCCCCCCTTTGAGCCACGCCGCAGGCCGCAGGCAGGCAAGTCTAGGGACCCCCGTTCCCAGAACGCCGACAGATGTGTTGATGATGAACTCCTTGCTCTTGTGCTTCTAATGATAGTCTCGCCAACACTCAACTCTCTCTCATAGGATAGGATTTGGTGGAAAGACAATTTGAGTGGAAAGCAACTTGGGGAAGGCTAGAGATCAAGATTTATGTAGTTGGAATGGAATATCTTGACCTCAACACAAGTGTAGGTGGTTCTCTCTCAGAAAATGTATGTTGGAAGTGTAGGCATGTTCTGATGGCTCTCTCCACAAATGAAGAGTGGGTGGAGGGGTATATATAGCCTCCACACAAAATCTAACCGTTACACACAATTTACCAAACTCGATGGGACAGAATCGTGAAACTCGGTCAGACCGATTTAGTTCATAATGTGACCTTTAGGATTTTTGGTGGGACCGACATGTCAACTCGGTGAGACCGATTTTGTTAGGGTTAGGGCATAACGTAATCTCGGTGAGACCGATTACACAAACTCGGTGGGACCGATTTTGGTAATAGACAAACAAAGAGTTGGTCAGGCAAACTCGGTGGGACCGATTCGCTCATCTCGGTTGTATCGGAATGTTACGAAAGGGAAACAGAGAGTTTGCATTGCAATCTCGGTGGGACCGATCGCTCATCTCGGTTTGACAGAAACGTTACAAAGGGAAACAGAGAGATTACAATCCCATCTCGGTGAGGCCAGGATCCCTATCGGTAAGACCGAAAAGACTAGGGTTTCTGGCAGTGGCCATGTCAACTCAACTCGGTGGCGCCGGATAGATAGTTTCGGTGGGGCTGAGTTTGACTTTTGGTTTGGGACATATGTGGATGTGAGAAGGTAGTTGAGGGTTTTTGGAGCATATCACTAAGCACTTTGAGCAAGAAACTCATTAAGCAACACCTCACCCCCTCTTGATAGTATTGTCTTTTCCTATGGACCCAATGTGATCTTGGATCACTTAAAATGAAAAAATGTAGAGTCCTGAGCTTTGAGCTTGAGCCAATCCTTTGTCCTTAGCATTTTGAGGGGTCCACATTTCTCATCCATGCCATGCCAATCATTGAGCTTTCCTGAAATGTTTATCTTGAAGTAGCATTAGCTCAATGAGCTATATGTTGTTAGGAATTACCAAAACCACCAAGGATAGTTGCACTTTCAATCTCCCCCTTTTTGGTAATTGATGACAACATATAGATCAAAGCTTCGACAAAAGATAATAAGATTGAAAAAATCGTCGCTTTGAGAAGTATGTGATAAGCAAGAGCTCCCTCTAAATTTGTGCATTATTTAAAATTTGCTTTTGAATGCAAATGCACAATCTATTAGGATCATGGGTTACTCTTCCATGTCACATACATCTTGGTGGAGCGCTAAAAATGATAGAAGTTAAAAACATGCACTCATCACCAAGCAAGTGAATGATCATATAGGGATATAAGAGATAATATCATCCAACAAGCATTAAGGGTAGCATATGTTCAAACACATGATCAAACAAGTATCTCACCAAGACATAATAAAGTAGTTCAACCAAAATAGCAAGAGAGATAAAAAACAACACTCTCTCTCGAAGCCTATGATCTATACATTTTTCTCCCCATTTGGCAACAAGTTACCAAAAAGTTCAAAAATGCATAGTGCTAAACGACTCTCAAGCTTGATCTTCGATAGGAGGTTTAGAGATGACTCCAAGGACGAAAGCTTCTGTTGATGTAGATGGAGATGGTGGAGTGGCTGCTGGAGCTGGTGGCACTCAGGCTGTAGCTACTGGAGCTGATGATGTAGCTCTAGAATCTGTGACTGGCACTGCAGCAGACCTCTGGCTCCTGGGTTCTCTAGCAAAAACATCTGTAGTAGACTTGCCCTTCTTCTCCTCTGCTTCCTCCTGTAGCTTCTCAACTGCAGTTTGGATCTCAGTTACCTTCACATCAGGATCATAGAATTTCTGCTCAATGATCCTCTCCAGACTCTCCTGGTTTTGAGTCAGGGTGGCCAAGCCCTTCTCAATCCTCAAGGTGGATTGGATCAGATATCCAAGCTGATCTTGCTTGGTCATCAAGAATACTTGAGATGCCTCTTCAACAGTTGGTATCTTTGCAGCTTTCTCTGCCCTTTCCTTCTCTCTCTTCTCATGTGCTTGAGCTGATGATGGTTCATTTTCATTCATGACAACAATGTTGTCTTCAAATTCACGGTAGATGGGCAGGTGCTCCTTATCCAATAGATATTTGCATGTGCCCATCTTGGAGTTGATGAGCTCCTGAATTTGTGGGGCATACCCACAACTTCTCTTCTGATCATCTGTTGTCCTTTTGACTGTCTCCACAATCAGACTCATGACTTTGAACTATTGAGGCACATCAAACAAATGGAGTAAATTGATAGTATGTCCTCTGATCATCTTGTGATCACCTGACTTGGGTAGCAATGTGTGCCTTAGGATCCAGTTGATGGTAGGCAGACCAGACAACAAGAAGTGGACGGATCCAAACTTATGAGTATCCAATGCATCATCTAGGATCTCTCTGTATATGTTGGCCATAGAGTTATGGTCTTTCTTCTTTTCAGCATAAACATCCAAGTCATCCTCACTTTCTTCTGGGGCATTGATCAACTGAGCCCATTCTTCAATGGTAGATTGGTACCTTGTACCTTCAGACATCCAAATGATCTTCCCATCTGGGTAGAAGTGGGCAGTGGAGTAAAACTGCATGATCAGCTCATCATTCCACTTGGTGAGCTTCTGGGCAACAAATGTATCAACACCACATGCTTTGAAGCTATCATATACACCTGGATAGTGGTCTTCATTCTCATTGATGTACTCCCAGTCAACCCATCTCATGTCACACACTATGGGCTTCTTGTCAAGCAGAATTGTCTCATAGAAGTCTTGTTATTCCTTAGTGTGAAACCTGTAATCCACAGCAGTTCTCCTCCTGACAGCATATGGATCAGACTGTCTCCATAATCTCAGTCTTGAATCCTTCCTGATTTTCCTGTTTTCTACAATAGGATGTGCATCATTGTGGTCAGGGATCTTGGGCTTGAGCTTCCTTAGCACTTGGGCTTCATCATCTTCTTCATCAATAGTCTCAGGCACCGGGGCCTTGTTCTTTTCTGCAGCTGAAATGTTTTTAGTGCTTCTCTTTGGAGCAGACTTCTGAGCCGGAGCTTTGGGAGCAGACTTAGGCTTCGATGGAGCAGCCCCTGATCTGGTTGCATCTCCCATAAGCTTATGAGCTTTGGGTGCTGGTGCAGCATCCTCTTCTTCATCATCTCTCATCATAGATGATCTGCCAAGCACTCTGGCAGTG
The DNA here is from genome assembly GCF_056163025.1 of Triticum urartu. NCBI lineage: Eukaryota > Viridiplantae > Streptophyta > Magnoliopsida > Poales > Poaceae > Triticum > Triticum urartu. The sequence continues at coordinate 302,585,471 of NC_141879.1, forward strand.
GTCTTCTTGACCTTTTCCTTCCTTTTCTTCCCTTCTCCAACTGCCTCTTCAGTTGGCTTGGAGGTTTCAGCAATGGATGCTCTGGCCTTAGACATAGGAACTCTCTTTGCTGGTGCCTTCTTATGCATCCCTGGCTTAACTGTAGCAGTTGTGCCATACTCCTTTTCAACACCTTTTTCCTTGAAGTGGCCTCATCTTCAATGGCCACATAATCCTGATACGTCTCCAACGTATCTATAATATTTGATTGTTCCATGCTATTATATTATCTATTTTGGATGTTTATGGGCTTTATTATACACTTTTATATTATTGTTGGGACTAACCTATTAACCGGAGGCCCAGCCAAATTCCTATTTTCTTGCCTATTTCAGTGTTTCGAAGAAAAGGAATATCAAACGGAGTCCAAATGGAATGAAACCTTCGGGAGAGTTATTTTCGGAACGGAAGCAATCCAGGAGACTTGGAGTAGACGTCAGCGAAGCTAAGAGGTGGCCACGAGGCAAGGAGGCGCGCCTGCCCCCCTGGGCACACCCCCACCCTCGTGGGCCCCTCGTGGCTCCCCTGACCGACTTCTTTTGCTTCTATATATATATATCCATATACCCTGAAACCATCAAGGAGCAGAATAGATCGGGAGTTTCGCCGCCAGAAGCCTCCGTAGCCACGGAAAACCAATCTAGACCCATTCTGGCACCCTACCGGAGGGGTGAATCCCTCTCCGGTGGCCATCTTCATCATCCCGGCACTCTCCATGACGTGGAGGGAGTAGTTCACCCTCGGGGCTGAGGGTATGTACCAGTAGCTATGTGTCTGATCTCTCTCTCGTGTTCTTGAGGTGGCACGATCTTGATGTATCGCGAGCTTTGCTATTATATTTGATCTTATGATGATTCTCCCCCTCTACTCTCTTGTAATGGATTGAGTTTTCCCTTTGAAGTTATCTTATCAGATTGAGTCTTTAAGGATTTGAGAACACTTGATGTATGTCTGGCACATGCTTATCTGTGGTGACAATGGGATATCATGTGATCCACTTGATATATGTTTTGGTGATCAACTTGCGAGTTCCGTGACCTTGTGAACTTATGAATAGGGGTTGGCACACGTTTTCGTCTTGACTCTCCGGTAGAAACTTTGCGGAACTCTTTGAAGTACTTTGTGTTGGTTTGAATAGATGAATTTGAGATTGTGTGATGCATATCGTATAATCATACCCATGGATACTTGAGGTGACATTGGAGTATCTAGGTGACATTAGGGTTTTGGTTGATTTGTGTCTTAAGGTGTTATTCTAGTATGAACTCTATGATAGATTGAATGGAAAGAATAGCTCCATGTTATTTTACTACGGACTCTTGAATAGATCGATCAGAAAGGATAACTTTGAGGTGGTTTCATACCCTACCATAATCTCTTCGTTTGTTCTCCGCTATTAGTGTCTTTGGAGTGACTCTTTGTTGCATGTTGAGGGATAGTTATATGATCCAAGTATGTTATTATTGTTGAGAGAACTTGCACTAGTGAAAGTATGAACCCTAGGCCTTGTTTCCTAGCATTGCAATACCGTTTGTGCTCACTTTTACCACTTGCTACCTTGCTGTTTTTATATTTTCAGATTACAAAAATCTTTATCTACCATCCATATTGCACTTGTATCACCATCTCTTCGCCGAACTAGTGCACCTATACAATTTACCATTGTATTGGGTGTGTTGGGGACACAAGAGACTCTTTGTTATTTGGTTGCAGGGTTGTTTGAGAGAGACCATCTTCATCCTACGCCTCCCACGGATTGATAAACCTTAGGTCATCCACTTGAGGGAAATTTGCTACTGTCCTACAAACCTCTGCACTTGGAGGCCCAATAACGTCTACAAGAATAAGGTTGTGTAGTAGACATCAAATCCTCATCCTCAGATTCTGAGGTTTTCTTCTTCCTGGATCTGGTTGCTACCTTAGGTAAGTTGCTTGGAGTGCTCCTGCTTCCATCATCAGAAGAGCTGGAGGGACTAGTGCCCTCACTCATCTGAACCTGTTCTTCAGACTTGTTCTTGCTGTCACTTTGATCAGACATCTTGCAGGCAAACTGTCATCAGACCCTGTGAATAGGTTGTAGATGAGGTAGAGTAGATGAGCATCGCAAAGTACAGAGGTTTTGCAAAATAATTGAGTCAAAAAGCCTAGTTTTAGTTCTCTACAAAAGTGATCTCGGAGCTTCCGAATTGACAAACTCGGTGATACCGAAGCAACACTTGGAACCTAAACTAGTGAACTCGGTAGGGCGGAGTCACCGTTTGGTGGCACCGAGATTGCTAGGGTTTCACAGAATCTTGAACTCGGTCACACTGATTTGCATGTTTCGGTCAGACCGAAAAGCGAATGTGCAATGGCCAAGGCCGAATCGGTGAGACCGATTTCTACAGTTCGGTCGATCCGAGATGAGTTCTGTGGAGAGCTAACCCTAAAATTTTCGAATCAATCTAGACCTAAGGAAGTTTTAGCTGGATGGATTAATCTCAATCATGGCAAGAAACATGGAATTGTCCTTGTGCTAGGAATCAGAGTGAAAAAGACAGCACAAGGGGTCGAACACTTACCCTAGAGCGGCGAGTGTTCGCTACGGCGGCAACGGCGGAGCAGATTGCCGTTGACGGCAGGGAGACCAGCGGCGGGAGGTCGCTGGCGGCGAGAGGACGATTCAAAGACCCGAAGAGGCAGAGCAGGTTACGCGTGGGTGAATGGTTTCGGAAAAATTTCCAAAATTTGACCTGTCAGTGTATATAACCTGACCCTGTCGGTGTGACCGAGTGGAATCCCTATCTTTGAATATCCATGATGCTAATGATATGCAAAGCCACAAGCTTGGGGATGCTATTTTTGATGAAGATGATATTTTTTGTCCCTCAAGTTTTGATGAGCAAATTTATTTTGATGATAGCATGCCTCCTATTTATGATGATTATATTGATGAAAGTGGGTTTGGAAGAGTGTCAACTTTAGGAAGTAATGATCCCACTATTTTGGAGGGTGTTGAATCTTATTGTGATAATTATGAAAGTGAGTTTGGATAGGTCATGACTTTAGTTAATGTTAATCCCACTATTTTGGAAGAGTGTCAACTTTGCATAGTTGTAGATCATGAAAAGAATGCTTTAGGTGATGGTTATATTGTTGAATTCATTCATGATGCTACTGAAAATTATTATGAGGGAGGAATATATGCTTGTAGGAATTGCACTAATACCAGGTTTCCTCTTTATGCGCTTAAAGTTTTGAAGTTATGCTTGTTTTGCCTTCCTATGCTAGTTGATTATTGTTCCTATAAGTTGCTTTCTCACAAAATCCCTATGCATAGGAAGTGGGTTAGACTTAAATTTGCTAGCAATATTCTTCATGATGCTCTCTTTATGTTTCAATTCTTATCTTTTATGTGAGCATCATTGAAATCATCATGCCTAGCTAGGGGCGTTAAACGATAGCGCTTGTTGGGAGGCAACCCAACTTTATTTTTGTTCCTTGCTTTTTGTTCCTGTTTAGTAATAAATGGTCTATCTAGACTCTGGTTAGATGTGGTTTTATGTTTTAATTAAGTGTTTGTGCCAAGTAAATCCTTTAGGGCCTTCTTGGGTGATTGTTATTTGATCTTGCTGTAAAAAACAGAAAGTATGCGCTCACGAGAATAATTTTCATTTCTTACCAGAGAGATATAAAATACCAATTCCACTTGAAGTAGATTAATAAATAGATTAATTAATAAATTGCCTAGGACTTACTAATTTCTCAGGGTTTTTGGAGTTACAGAAGTATTCGAATCCTACAGATTACTACAGATTGTTCTGTTTTTGACAGATTCTGGTTTCTATGTGTTGTTTGCTTATTTTGATAAAACTATGAGTAGTATCGGAGGGTATGAACCATAGATGAGTTGGAATACAGTAGATATTACAACAATATGAATTTAGAATGAGTTCACAACAATACCTAAGTGGTTATTTATTTTCTTATACTAACGGAGATTACGAGTTTTCTGTTAAGTTTTGTGTTGTGAAGTTTTCATGTTTTGGGTAAAGATTCGATGGACTATGGAATAAGGAGTGGCAAGAGCCTAAGCTTGGGGATTCCCAAGGCACCCCAAGGTAATATTCATGGAAAAACAAGAGCCTAAGCTTGGGGATGCCCCGGAAGGCATCCCCTCTTTCGTCTTCATTCATCGGTAACTTTACTTGGAGCTATATTTTTATTCACCACATGATATGTGTTTTGCTTGGAGCATCATTTTATTTTCTTTTTCTTTGCTTGCTATTTGAATAAAATACCAAGATCTTAAGTTCTTAGATGTTAGAGAGTCTTCACATAGTTGCATAATTATTTGACTACTCATTGATCTTCACTTATATCTTTCAGAGTAGTTTGACATTTGCTCTAGTACTTCACTTATATCCTTTTAGAGCACTACGGTGGTTTTATTTTGAAGAAATTGTTGAACTCTCATGCTTCACTTATATTATTTTGAGAGTCTTTTAGAAGAGCATGGTAGTTTGCTTTGGTTATGAATTTAGTCCTAATATGATAGGCATCCAAGAGGTATATAATAAAAACTTTCATATAAAGTGCATTGAATACTATGAGAAGTTTGATACTTGATGATTGTTTTGAGGCATGAAGATGGTGATATTAGAGTCATGCTAGTTGAGTAGTTGTGAATTTGAGAAATACTTGTGTTGAAGTTTGTGATTCCCGTAGCATGCACTTATGGTGAACCGTTATGTGATGAAGTCAGAGCATGATTTATTTATTGCTTGTCTTCCTTATGAGTGGCAGTCGGGGACGAGCGATGGTCTTTTCCTACCAATCTATCCCCCTAGGAGCATGCGCGTAATACTTTGTTTCGATAACTAATAGATTTTTGCAATAAGTATGTGAGTTCTTTATGACTAATGTTGAGTCCATGGATTATACGCACTCTCACCCTTCCACCATTGCTAGACTCTCTAATACCGCGCACCTTTTGCCGGTATCACACCCACCATATACCTTCCTCAAAACAGCCACCATACCTAACTATTATGGCATTTCCATAAGCATTCCGAGATATATTGCCATGCAACTTTCTGATACGTCTCCAACGTATCTATAATTTTTGATTGCTCCATGCTATATTATCTACAGTTTTGGACATTATTGGGCTTTATTATCCACTTTTATATTATTTTTGGGACTAACCTATTAACCGGAGGCCCAGTCCAGAATTGTTGTTTTTTGCCTGTTTTAGGGTTTCGAAGAAAAGGAATATCAAACGGAGTCCAAACGGAATGAAACCTTCGGGAACGTGATTTTCTCAACGAACAAGACCCGGGAGACTTGGACCCTACGTCAAGAAAGAAAAGAGGAGGCCACGAGGTAGGGGGCGCGCCTGCCTACCCTAGGCGCGCCCTCCACCCTCGTGGGCCCCCTGTTGCTCCACCGACGTACTCCTTCCTCCTATATATACCTGCGTACCCCCAAACGATCAGTTACGGAGCCAAAAACCTAATTCCACCGCCGCATCTTTCTGTATCCACGAGATCCCATCTTGGGGCCTGTTCCGGAGCTCCGCCGGAGGGGGCATCGATCACGGAGGGCTTCTACATCAACACCATAGCCTCTCCCATGAAGTGTGAGTAGTTTACCTCAGACCTACAGGTCCATAGTTAGTAGCTTGATGGCTTCTTCTCTCTTTTTGAATCTCAATACAATGTTCTCCCCCTCTCTTGTGGAGAACTATTCGATGTAATCTTCTTTTTGCGGTGTGTTTATTGAGACCGATGAATTGTGGGTTTATGATCAAGTCTATCTATGAATAATATTTGAATCTTCTATGAATTCTTTTATGTATGATTGGTTATCTTTGCAAGTCTCTTCGAATTATCAGTTTTGTTTGGCCTACTAGATTGATCTTTCTTGCAATGGGATAAGTGCTTAGCTTTGGGTTCAGTCTTGCGGTGTCCTTTCCCAGTGACAGTAGGGGCAGCAAGGCACGTTTTGTATTGTTGCCATCGAGGATAACAAGATGGGGTTTTCTTCATATTGCATGAGTCTATCCCTCTACATCATGTCATCTTACTTAAGGTGTTACTCTGTTTTTAACTTAATACTCTAGATGCATGCTGGATAGCGGTCGATGAGTGGAGTAATAGTAGTAGATGCAGGCAGGAGTCGGTCTACTTGTCTCGGACGTGATGCCTATATGCAGGATCATACCAAGATATTCTCATAACTATGCTCAATTCTGTCAATTGCTCAACAATAATTTGTTCACCGACCGTAGAATACTTATGCTCTCGAGAGAATCCACTAGTGAAACCTATGGCCCCCGGGTCTATCTTTATCATATTGATCTCCTACTACTTAGTTATTTCCTTTGCTATTTACTTTGCCTTTATTTTACTTTGCATCTTTATCATAAAAATACCAAAAATATTATCTTATCATATCTATCAGATCTCAGTCTCGTAAGTGGCCTTATAGGGATTGACAACCCCTATTTGCGTTGGTTGCGAGGATTTATTTGTTTTGTGCAGGTATGAGGGACTCACGCGTAGCCTCCTACTGGATTGATACCTTGGTTCTCAAAAACTGAGCAAAATACTTACACTAATTTGCTTCATCATCCCTTCCTCTTCGGGGAAAACCAATGCAGTGCTCAAGAGGTAGCACTTTCCACCGTTCCGTTTATTACGACACGCTTCATCATTGTCATATTGCTTTGCATGATCATGTAGTTGACATCGTATTTGTGGCAAAGCCACCATTCATAATTCTTTCATACATGTCACTCATGAGTCATTGCACATCTCGGTACACCGCCGCAGGCATTCATATAGAGTCATATTTTGTTCTAAGTATCGAGCTGTAATTCTTGAGTTGTAAGTAAATAAAAGTGTGATGATCATCATTATTAGAGCATTGTCCCAGTGAGGAAAGGATGATGGAGATTATGATTCCCCCACAAGTCGGGATGAGACTCCGGACGAAAAAGAAAAAAAAGAAAAAAAGAGGCCATAAAAAAAGAGAAAAGGCCCAAATAAAAAAATGAGAGAAAAAGAGAGAAGGGGCAATGCTACTATCCTTTTACCACACTTGTACTTCAAAGTAGCACCATGATCTTCATGATAGAGAGTCTCCTATGTTGTCACTTTCATATACAAGTGGGAATCTTTCATTATAGAACTTGGCTTGTATATTCCAATGATGGGCTTCCTCAAAATGCCCTAGGTCTTCGTGAGCAAGCGAGTTGGATGCGCACCCACTTAGTTTCTTTTTGAGCTTTCATACACTTATAGCTCTAGTGCATCCGTTGCATGGCAATCCATACTCACTCACATTGATATCTATTGATGGGCATCTCCATAGCCCGTTGATACGCCTAGTTGATGTGAGACTAACTTCTCCTTTTTGTCTTCTCCACAACCACCATTCGATTCCACCTATAGTGCTATGTCCATGGCTCACGCTCATGTATTGCGTGAAGATTGAAAAAGTTTGAGAACATCAAAAGTATGAAACAATTGCTTAGCTTGTCATTGGGGTTGTGCATGATTTAACTATTCTGTGTGATGAAGATAGAGCATAGCCAGACTATATGATTTTGTAGGGATAGCTTTCTTTGGCCATGTTATTTTGAGAAGACATGATTGCTTAGTTAGTGTACTTGAAGTATTATTATTTTTATGTCAATATTAAACTTTTGTCTTGAATCTTTCGGATCTGAATATTCTTGCCACAATAAAGAGAATTACATGGATAAATGTGTTAGGTAGCATTCCACATCAAAAATTCTATTTTATCATTTACCTACTCGAGGACGAGCAGTAATTAAGCTTGGGGATGCTGATACGTCTCCAACGTATCTATAATTTTTTATTGTTCCATGCTATTATATTATCTGTTTTGGATGTTTATGGGCTTTATTATACACTTTTATATTATTTTTGGGACTAACCTATTAACGAAGGCCCATCCCAAATTCCTGTTTTCTTGCCTATTTCAGTGTTTCGAAGAAAAGGAATATCAAACGGAGTCCAAACGGAATGAAACCTTTGGGAGAGTTATTTTTGGAACGGAAGCAATCCAGGAGACTCTGAGTAGACGTCAGGGAATCTTTGAGGTGGCCACGAGGCAGGGAGGCACGCCCCCACCCTCGTGGGCCCCTCGTGGCTCCCCTGACCGACTACTTTCGCCTATATATATATCCATATACACTAAAACCATCAAGGAGTAGAATAGATCGGGAGTTTCGCCGCCAAAAGCCTCTGTAGCCACGGAAAACCAATCTAGACCCATTCTGGCACCCTGCCGGAGGGGGGAATCCCTCTCCGTGGCCATCTTCATCATGCCGGCACTCTCCATGACGTGGAGGGACTAGTTCACCCTCGGGGCTGAGGGTATGTACCAGTAGCTATGTGTTTGATCTCTCTCTCTCGTGTTCTTGAGGTGGCACGATCTTGGTGTATCGCGAGCTTTGCTATTATATTTGGATCTTATGATGTTTCTCCCCGTCTACTCTCTTGTAATGGATTGAGTTTTCCCTTTGAAGTTATCTTATCGGATTGAGTATTTAAGGATTTGAGAACACTTGATGTATGTCTTGCACATGCTTATGTGTGGTGACAATGGGATATCATGTGATCCACTTGATGTATGTTTTGGTGATCAACTTGCGAGTTCCGTGACCTCGTGAACTTATGAATAGGGGTTGGCACACGTTTTCGTCTTGACTCTCCGGTAGAAACTTTGGGGCACTCTTTGAAGTACTTTGTGTTGGTTTGAATAGATGAATTTGAGATTGTGTGATGCATATCGTATAATCATACCCATGGATACTTGAGGTGACATTGGAGTATCTAGGTGACGTTAGGGTTTTGGTTGATTTATGTCTTAAGGTGTTATTCTAGTACGAACTCTATGATAGATTGAACGGAAATAATAGCTTCATGTTATTTTACTACGGACTCTTGAATATATCGATCAGAAAGGATAACTTTGAGGTGGTTTCATACCCTACCATAATCTCTTCGTTTGTTCTCCGCTATTAGTGTCTTTGGAGTGACTCTTTGTTGCATGTTGAGGGATAGTTATATGATCCAATTATGTTATTATTGTTGAGAGAACTTGCACTAGTGAAAGTATGAACCCTAGGCCTTGTTTCCTAGCATTGCAATACCGTTTGTGATCACTTTTACCACTTGCTACATTGCTGTTTTTATATTTTCACATTACAAAAATCTTTATCTACCATCCATATTGCACTTGTATTACCATCTCTTCGCCGAACTAGTGCACCTATACAATTTACCATTGTATTGGGTGTGTTGGGGACACAAGAACTCTTTGTTATTTGGTTGCAGGGTTGTTTGAGAGAGACCATCTTCATCCTACGCCTCGCACAGATAGATAAACCTTAGGTCATCCACTTCAGGGAAATTTGCTACTGTCCTACAAACCTCTGCACTTGGAGGCCCAACAACGTCTACAAGAAGAAGGTTGTGTAGTAGACAGCAAATCCTCATCCTCAGATTCTAAGGGTTTCTTCTTCCTGGATCTGGTTGCTGCCTTAGGTAAGTTGCTTGGAGTGCTCCTGCTTCCATCATCATAAGAGCTGGAGAGACTAGTGCCCTCACTCATCTGAACCTGTTCTTCAGACTTGTTCTGGCTGTCACTTTGATCAGACATCTTGCAGGCAAACTGTCATCAGACCCTGTGAATAGGTTGTAGATGAGGTAGAGTAGATGAGCATCACAAAGTACAGAGGTTTTGCAAAACAATTGAGTCAAAAAGCTTAGTTTTAGTTCTCTACAGAAGTGCTCTCGGAGCTACCGAATTGACAAACTCGGTGATATCGAAGCAACACTTGGAACCTAAACTAGTGAACTCGGTAGGGCCGAGTCACTATTCGATGGCACCGAGATTGCTAGGTTTCCAGAGAATCTTGAACTCGGTCACACCGATTTGCACGTTTCGGTCAGACCGAAAAGCGCATGTGCAATGGCCAAGGCCGAATCGGTGGGACCGATTTCTACAGTTCGGTCGGTCCGAGATGAGTTCTGCGGAGAGCTAACCCTAAAATTTTTGAATCAATCTAGATCTAAGGAAGTTTTAGCTAGATGGATCAATCTCAATCGTGGCAACAAACATGGAATTGTCCTTGTGCTAGGAATCGGAGTGAAAAAGACAGCACAAGGGGTCGAACACTTACCCTAGAGTGGCGAGTGTTCGCTACGGCGGCAACGGTGGAGCAGATTGCTGTTGACGGCGGCGGAGACCAGCGGTGGGAGGTCGCTGGTGGCGAGAGGACGATCCGGAGACCCGAAGAGGCAGAGCAGGTTACGGGCGGGTGAAGTGTTTCGGAAAAATTTCCAAAATTTGACCCGTCGGTATATATAACCTGACCCTGTCGGTGTGACCGAGTGGAACAACTCGGTGGCACTGAGATGCAGAACTGCAAGCGGTTACTGCAACTCGGTGTGACGGAAACGTTCTAATCGGTTGCACAGAGATTAAAAACCTAGATCAACTTAGTGATCTTGGTGTGACCGAAATGGATGACTCGGTCATACCGAAATGCACAAAGAGGTTTTGGAAGTTTAAGTCTATGACGAATCGGGGACTCCGAGTGCTCCTCACACAGAGTGGCTCAAATCTGACTTGATCAAACTTTGTGATGTAGCATGAATAGAGTTTGAGACGAGGAAAGCATAGATATCTATAGGGAGTTCTTAGGCATTCTTGTCCATCCATTTGGCAAAAGAGAAAAAACCAAACAATCAAAGCAACAAATGGATGTCCTTGAATGAGTAAAATATGCATCCAACATGCTCACACAATAAGATGGCGAATGAAATATGTGACAAAGCATGCACAATCACTCTAGCATCTATCGAGCAATTTGGCGATGACTAGGTCATCTATATATGAGTATATTGACTTAGGAGTCAAATGAGAACATTTGATCGTAGGTCATACTCATCGTTTAAGCACAAGTGGGGTTGCCACTTTTAAATAAAGCATTGTTGTGTTCACACCATTAGAGTTGCTTTAGCTCAATTGATTGGAGTAAAGCTCCCCCTAGATGTGATATCCCCCCTAAGAGGGATGAACTAACCTTGGGTTTGTCGATGATGACTTCATGTAGCTGTTGAAGATGTAGATGCTCAATGTTGATATAGATCTTTTGGAGCAATCCTTTGGAGTGAGTTGCACTTTCAATACCTACACGGGTTAGTCCCACAAGGAACAAACAAGGATATCCATAGACATAGAGTGATGTTCACATAGGATGATGTCCATGAAAGCATTAGGTTACCTTGTCCCTTGTCTTACCAACAAGAGGGATTGTGACTCCTTGAACTAGTGCATGATATGGAAGTTGTTTGCACTTGTCCTCGCCAAAATGATATGAGTGAAGTATGTTGGCAGAGTCACCCTCAAGAACTCTCTAGTTCTTCTTATTCGGGATCCACACCATCTTGATGGGAATCCTTGGAGTTGTAGTCGTACTTGATGTAGTCTTGGGAACCCACTTGACCAAGGCCTTAGGTGCTTCTTCAAATGCATCAATCTCCTCTTGAAACATGTCCTTGCCTTTTAGCTTGCGGTCTTGTGGTGGAAGATCATCTAGAGCTTGTGTTCCTTGGAAAGAAGTAGGATCATACTTCTCTTCTTGAGGAACAAACTTCGTCTTGGGGTATTGATCTTCTTCCCACTCAACTCCATTGGCATTGAACTTTCGTTCAAAACCTACACCTTGATTCTTCCGGTGTCTTCCTTGCTTGCGTACAATTTCTTCGAATTGCTTACTCCCGGCAAGGCTCTTGTAAATACCTTTCTCTATAATTCCCTTCAATAAGCTGTTTTCTTTCTCAAGTGTAACTTGGCTAAGAGAATCATTAGTGGAATCAAGAGAACTACTAGAAGCAACAATATTGGATTTAGCATGATTGTTGTTACTACTAGAAGAAGAATCTTTCTTACTCTTGTTGCTAGTTTTAACTTGTGGCATGTAAGTAGACAAGAGTAAACTCTTGGCAATGTAAGAAGAACTTTTCTTGCGAAGATCATCATTGATTGCTTTTAAGAACTCATGTTCTTGCTCAAGGTTGAGTTTTTCAAAGCGTAGCTTCTCATGAGTCTTTAAAAGTTCTCGATGATCATCCAAGGTAGTTTCATGAGCTAACTTAAGAGTGTTTAGTTCTTTAGTTATACGCTCAATCTTCTTCTTATCATCGTCATTCATTTTATCTTGATTATTATGATTAATAGCAAGTTCATCATAGTTTTCATAACTAGAGTTGTCAACAAGTAAATCATCATCTCCTAGCAAATCATCTTCATCACTATTGAAATCAACATACTCGGGGTGTGTTACCTTTGGACCTTTAGCTATGAAGCATCTTCCAATTCCTTCATTTGGTGAGTCAAATATGTCGTAGGAGTCGGTTGACACAAGTGCTAGACCGGCAACACCTTCATCTTGAGTATATTCGGAGTCAGAGTGATTGTCGGAGTCAGAGCCATATACCCATTCACCAACATGAGCTTGATGTCTTCTTTTTGTGTAGCTCTTTGATGATTTGTCCTTCCTCTCCGAATCTTGCTTCTCCGAGAGGGTCTTCGTTCATAATGATCATATCTACTCCTTCTCTCTCTTGGCGGTGATTCTTCTCTCCTACTTCTTCTTTTGGGAGAATCTTCTCTTCTTTTGTAAGGAGCCATACACTCATTTGAATAGTGTCCAGGTCTTCCACAATTGTAGCAGTTACGCTCACAACTAGAAGATCTTTTGTCATTGTAGGACCTTGACTTGGAACTTCTTTCCTTGCTTCTAATCTTGTAGAACTTGTTGAAGTTCTTCACCATTAGGCTCAATTCTTTATTGAAGGTTTGCTTCTCATTTAATGATGTGGGGGCATCACATGAGGCTTTCTAGGCACCACTTGACTTGTTGTGGAGCTCTTCCTTATCCTTGAGTGACATCTCATGAGCAACAATTCTTCCAATGACTTCCGTTGGCTTGAGATCTTTGTAGTTGGGCATCATTTGGATCAATGTGTACACAGTATCATATTTTCCATCCAAGGCTCTTAGGATCTTCCTGATGATGAATCTATCAGTCATTTCTTCACTTCCTAAGCCGACAATCTCATTTGTAATGAGAGCAAGCCTAGAATACATTTCAGCGACACCTTCACCATCCTTGATTTTGAACTTGTCAAGTTGACTTTGAAGCACATCCAATTTGGATTCCTTGATAGAATCGGTACCTTCGTGCATATCAATCAAAGTATCCCAAATTTCCTTTGCATTCTCAAGACGGTTGATTTTGGTGAATTCTTCGGGGCACAATCCGTTGAACAGAATATCACAAGCTTGAGCATTGTATTGCAGCATCTTCAACTCTTCCGCGGTAGCTTCACGGTTCGGTTTTGTCCCATCAAAGAATTCACCTTCCAAGCCAATACACACAATAGCCCAAACGGCAGGGTTATGTCCAAGAATATGCATTTTCATCTTATGCTTCCAACTAGCAAAATTAGTACCATCAAAGTAAGGACGTCTACGATGGTAATTTCCCTCGCTAGACGCCATACTATCTTAGGTTGTGAAACCAAGGCCATGACCACCAAAGGCTATGGAAATCAAAGCAAATGGAGACCAAAGATTTGATACCACTTGTAGGATCGAAAGTATGTCTAGAGGGGGGGGGGTGATTAGACTACTTGACCAAATAAAAATCTAGCCTTTTCCCAATTTTAGTTCTTGACAGATTTTAGCAACTTTGCACAAGTCAAGCAATCAACCTACACATGCAATTCTAAGAGTATAGCAGCGGAAAGTAAAACAATTGCATATGAAGGTAAAGGGAGGAGTTTGGAGGGAGCAAACGCAATGTAGACACAGAGTTTTTCGGCGTGGTTCCGATAGGTGGTGCTATCGTACATCCACGTTGATGGAGACTTCAACCCACGAAGGGTAACGGTTGGGCGAGTCCACGAAGGGCTCCACCCATGAAGGGTCCATGAAGAAGCAACCTTGTCCATCCCACCATGGCCGTCGCCCACGAAGGACTTGCCTCACCATGTCCATCCCACTTTAGTGCTCACGAGAATTGATGCCATTTTTATTGAAGGGTGATATTTAGTTAATTCCTTTTGCATATGATTAATAGATAAATTCCTCACGTCCAGCAATTTAGTTTAGAATTTTTGGAGTTCCAGAAGTAGTCGAAACCTATAGATTACTACAGACTGTTCTGTTTTTGACAGATTCGGTTTTTCGTGTGTTGTTTGCTTATTTTGATGAACCTATGGCTAGTAATAGAGTTTATGAACCATAGAGAAGTTGGAATACAGTATGGTTAACACCAATATAAATAAAGAATGAGTTCATTACAGTACCTTGAAGTGGTAGTTTGTTTTCTTTTACTAACGGTGCTCATGAGATTTTCTATTTGAGTTTTGTGTTGTGAAGTTTTCAAGTTTTGGGTAAGGATTTCATGGATTATGGAACGAGGAGTGGAAGATCCTAAGCTTGGGGATGCCCAAGGCACCCCAAGGTATAATCCAAGGACAACCAAAATCGTAAGCTTGGGGATGCCCCGGAAGGCATCCCCTCTTGTCTTCGTCCATCGGTAACTTTACTTGGAGCTATATCTTTATTCAACACATGATATGTGTTTTGCTTGGAGCGTCTTGTATGATTTGAGTCTTTGCTTTTTAGTTTACCACAATCATCCTTGATGTACACACCTTTTTGGAGAGACACACATAAATTGGAATTTGTTAGAATACTCTATGTGCTTCACTTATATTTTTTGAGCTAGATAATTTTGCTCTAGTGCTTCACTTATATCTTTTTAGAGCACGGTGGTGGTTCTATTTTATAGAAATAATTGATCTCTCATGCTTCACTTATATTATTTTGAGAGTCCTTTAGAACAGCATGGTAATTTGCTTCGGGTATGAATTTAGTCCTAATATAATAGGCATCCAACATCGGTATAATAAAAACTATCATACAAAAAGTGCATTGGATATTATGAGAAGTTTGATACTTGATAATTGTTTTGAGAGATGAAGATGGTGATATTAGAGTCATGCTAATTGATTAGTTGTGGATTGGCAAAATACTTGTGTTAAAGTTTGTGATTCCCGTAGCATGCACGTATGGTGAACCGTTATGTGATGAAGTCGGAGCATGATTTATTTATTGATTGTCTTCCTTATGAGTGGCGGTCAGGGACGAGCGATGGTCTTTTCCTACCAATCTATCCCCCTAGGAGCATGCGCGTGGTACTTTGTTTCGATAACTAATAGGTTTCTACAATAAGTATGTGAATTCTTTATGACTAATGTTGAGTCCATGGATTATACGCACTCTCACCGTTCCACCATTGCTAGACTCTCAAATACCGCGCACCTTTCGCCGGTATCACACCAACCATATACCTTCCTCAAAACAGCCACCATACCTACCTATTATGGCATTTCCATAGCCATTCCGAGATATATTGCCATGCAACTTTCCACGTTCCGTTATTATGACACGCTTCATCATTGTCATATTACTTTGCATGATCATGTAGTTGACATCGTAATTGTGGCAAAGCCACCGTTCATACTTCTTTCATACATGTCACTCTTGATTCATTGCGTATCCCGATACTTCGCCGGAGGCATTCACATAGAGTCATATTTTGTTCTAAGTATTGAGTTGTAATTCTTGAGTTGTAAGTAATAAAGTGTGATGATCATCATTATTAGAGCATTGTCCCAAGTGAGGAAAGGATGATGGAGACTATGATTCCCCCACAAGTCGGGATGAGACTCCAGACGAAAAAAAAGAAAAATAGTCCATAGAAAAGAGAGAAAAGGCCCAAATGAAAAAAATGAGAGAACAAGAGAGAAGGGACAATGTTACTATCCTTTTACCACACTTGTGTTTCAAAGTAGCACCAAGATCTTCATGATAGAGAGTCTCCTATGATGTCACCTTCATATACTAGTGGGAATTTCACATTATAGAACTTGGCTTGTATATTCCAATGACGGGCTTCCTCAAAATGCCCTAGGTCTTCATGAGCAGGCAAGTTGGATTCACACCCACTTAGTTTCTTTTGTTGAGCTTTCATACACTTATAGCTCTACTGCATCCGTTGCATGGCAATCCCTACTCACTCACATTGATATCTACTAATGGGCATCTCCATAGCCCGTTGATACACCTAGTTGATGTGAGACTATCTTCTCTTTTTTTTCTTCTCCACAACCACCATTCTATTCCATCTATAGTGTTATATATCCATGGCTCATGCTCATATATTGATGAAGATTGAAAAAGTTTGAGAACATCAAAAGTTTGAAACAATTGCTTGGCTTGTCATCAGGGTTGTGCATGATTTAAATATTTTGTGTGGTGAAGATAGAGCATAGCCAGGCTATATGATTTTGTAGGGATAACTTTCTTTGGCCATGTAATTTTGAGAAGACATGATTGCTTAGCTAGTATGGTTGAAGTATTACTATCTTTATGTCAATATTAAACTTTTATCTTGAATCTTCAGATCTGAATATTCATGCCACAATAAAGAGATTTACATTGACAATATGCTAGAAAGCATTCCACATCAAAAATTGTATTTTTATCATTTACCTACTCGAGGACGAGCAGGAATTAAGCTTGGGGATGCTGATACGTCTCCAATGTATCTATAATTTTTGATTGTTCCATGCTATTATATATTCTGTTTTGGATGTTAATGGGCTTTATTTTACACTTCTATATTATTTTTGCGACTAACCTATTAACCCAAGGCCCAGTGCAAATTGCTGTTTTTTTGCCTATTTTGGTGTTTCGCAAAAAATGAATATCAAACGGAATGAAACCTTCGGGAGAGTTATTTTTGGAACAAACGTGATCCAAGGGACTTGGAGTGGACGTCGAGAAACAATCGAGGAGGCCAGGAGGCAGGGGGCGCGCCCTTTGAGGGAGTCCTGGACTAAGGGGTCCTCGGGCGTCCGGCCTTTTATCCTTTGGGCCGGTCTGATGGGATGTGAAGACATGATGGCCGAAGACTGCATGGTGTACGGATTGGACTCTACTTAGCGTGGAAGGTAAGCTTAGCGATCGAAGATTCCTTCTTATTTAACGGACTCAATGTAAACCCTAGATTCCCCCGGCGTCTATATAAACCGAAGGGGTAGTCCGGAAAGGACATCATATGTACTCATTACCATACCCACATAGGCTAGACTTCTAGGGTTTAGCCATTATGATCTCGTGGTAGATCCACTCTTGTAACACTCATATAAATCAATATCAATCAAGCAGGACGTAGGGTTTTACCTCCATAGAGAGGGCCCGAACCTGGGTAAACATCGTGTCCCCCGTATCCTGTTACCATCGATCCTAGACGCACAGTTCAGGACCCCCTACCCAAGATCCGCCGGTTTTGACACCGACATTGGTGCTTTCATTGAGAGTTCCACTGTGCCGTTAGCAAAGGGCTCAATGGCCCCTTCGATCGTCAGTAATGGCGTTGTCCAGGGAGAGACCTTCCTCCCCGGACAGATCTTCGTATTCGGCGGCTTCGTACTACGGGCCAACTCGCTTGGCCATCTGGAGCAGATCGACAACTACGCCCCCGGCCATCAGGTCAGATTTGGGAGCTTGAATTACATTGCGGACATCCGTGGAGACTTGATCTTTGACGGATTCGAGACCGCAACAACCGCTCCCCATCGCCCTGATGAACATGGCTTAAACCTGTCATCAGGCCACATCCAGGAGATAGCTCCTATAGCAGCTCCGGTCTCAAATCCGAAGCAGTTCAAGTCGTCCGAAGATGGGAAGCTCAACCCCATCACAGGGACCACCGATTCCGCGGCACTGGAGCCACACGCGGATTCCACCTCGTACGGTATCTGCATCAACAGAACCCCGGACTCGCCTCCGATGTCGAGCTCCGAACCCTGCGAGCCTGCATACGCCGAACTCAATCGGTTATCAATCTTCAGGATCAGCGCCGCAGATGTCTTCCAACACTCGCCCATGGGCGACATACTAAATTCGCTAAAAACCTATCCCTGGCAGGCGACCCATCTCCGAACTATGTTCGGTTCGAACTTGCGACGGACAACCCAGAATTTTGCATCCCACCCGCCACCCACTTGATAGCCATTGTTAAAGATGTAACCAACACACCCGATCCCCGCCCCGGAGACATCGACGGTATGGACGACGATGAGGGGCAAGGCCAAAACTTACTACCCGCTAGACACGGAACAAGCACTTCCTAGTATGACGTGTGTATGATAGACACACCTTACGGTGCTCTCGACGATGAGAAGGAGAATCCGGTAGAGGATAAACCGCCTGGTACACAGCCCGGACATCGGCGCCCTGGGCCTCATCGCCCAAGAGAAGACACCGCCAGCACCAGAGAAGACGATACTCCAGACAATGAAGACCCCGTTGAAGTAGAATCCGAGCAGGAGGAACAGGAAGACGGGCAAGACAGCAATGACGAACAGGCCACATGTGGGGACTCGGAGGACAACAACTATTTTCCCCTCTCTGAGGAGGAGGAGATCCTCGGCAACGAGGATTTTACCACACCAAAGGAACCTCTCGAGCAGGAGCGCTTTAAACGCCGGCTTATAGCCACTGCAAGGAGGTTAAGAAAGAAGCAGCTCCAGCTTCAAGCAAGCCAAGACTTGCTCAATGATAGATGGACCGAGGTCTTGGCCGCCGAATAATACGGCCTTAACAGCCCAGATAAAAGCCACCACAAGAGTAGGCGGCTCCCTCAATACGATGGCAGGGCGATGGAGCCCATACCACCGTCGAATAATGCGGCGAGACGATCACAGTTTGGACCAGACAAAGCAGGAGCCCAAGCAAAGCACCATACCAACCCATTCGGCACGAAGGGTAGAGCAGGACGCACACGATCGATGTATAGACCACGAAGATATACCCCGACCGACAATGATGGTCGCCTATCCGGACACTGCAGAGCTGACCACGCCCGGTCCGAGCACCGTAAACGAAGCCCGCCGGAGGTACTTCATAGTGTGGCCCAACATAGAGGAGCCGCACACCCCCTCTGCTTCACGGACGAAGTAATGGAACACGAATTTCCAGACGGGTTTAAACCCATTAACATCGAATCATACGATGGGACAACAGACCCCGTGGTATGAATCGAGGACTATCTCCTCCATATCCACATGCCCCGCGGAGATGACCTCGACGCCATTAAATACCTACCTCTTAAGCTTAAAGGACCAGCTCGGTACTGGCTAAACAGTTTGCCAGAAAATTCTATTGGCAACTGGGAAGATTTGGAAGACGCCTTTCGAGACAACTTCCAGGGAACATATGTCCGGCCATTATGCGCCGATGACTTAAGTCACATCGTCCAAGAGCCCGGCGAGTCAGCTAGGGAGCTCTGGACTAGGTTCTTAGTCAAAAAGAACCAAATTGTCGACTGTCCGGGCGCAGAAGCCCTCGCGGCCTTCAAACATAGTGTCCGGGATGAATGGCTCGCGCGTCACCTCGGCCAGGAAGGACCCAAATCCATGAAAGCCCTCACCGCTCTAATGAACTGCTTCTATGCAGGAGAAGACAACTGGCTTGCTCGTAAAAGCAACGATGCCAGCGGCCCGGGCACTTCCAAAATCCGAGATGGCAACGGCAAGCCACGGCGAACTGAACATAACAACATACGCGACACAATGGTGAATCCCGGATTTCACAATCCGACGCCCAGTCAACAAAAGAAGCCACTAAAGGCAAACCAGGATGGACCATCCACCCTTGATAGGATATTGGACCGACCTTGTCAGATTCGCGGTCTCCCAGATAGGCGAGCTAATCATACCAACCATAACTGTTGGGTCTTCAAGCAGGCAAGCAAGCTTAACGCTGATCACAAGGGGAGGAGGCCACCGGGTGGCAAAGACGACGGACCGGCTCGCCAGTAGAACACCAGGGGCCAGAAAAAGTTCCCCTCCGACGTTCGACCACTCCCGGAATGCAAATAGCAGTTCAGCTCCCGTCACCCACCTACTGTACTGGAGAAATTTGCACCACGCGCACATCACTACGCACTCAAGATACCATGGGCATCGGCGGAAGCACAACACAGACAACCCTACAAGCATTGCCTTAACGTTTTTATATATTTTCTCATTTTTTCTGTATCATGTTTAAAGAACAGGTGACCAACTGGAAAGCATCTACAGCGGACTCTATCGGAGTTCGGATCCATACACTCACCTAAGGGGTTACTTCCGTTAAGGATCCCACCCCCCGAGGATGGGCTACGCAGACGTGCGACAAGAGGTCCAAAATTACCTTTTGTAGACCGCACTCTTTACTCTGAGCCTGTACTATGCCCCCTTTCCTCTGATCCCGACCACGAGCATGTCAAATAGCTGGGTCCGTGGTTTCTCTTTTATTTTATTTATCATTGGAACATCGCTCCGTTCTCAGTAAGCCTTACCCGAGCCAAACTCTCATACCCCTTCAACAATAAACTACAGCCTCAACAACTGCTTTGCAGACGCGCCTCGGCACACCCTGCCAGGGGCTCGGCATGGGAACGAATGAGTTGCCAGTAAAAGTCCAAACAACTCTATAGCGTACTTCGGCGTCGCAAGTTTGGCCTTATATGCATCAGCTCCGAATCATTGTCTTGGGTCAATAGTTGGGTTGCCCGGCTCCTGTGTTTGCTACCCTATGTTCTGCTCTATCGGCTAGGGTAGTAAAGGGAGAACTACTGCGATTGTGCCCTGGCCTAGACCGGATGAGCACCTCGGTAGAGAAAGCCGAAAACTGACTGTCATGATGCGGCGAGAGCTGGTCAACCACTTGACGACTTATTGGAATCTTTAGCGATTCTCCGTGTAATACGAGGGATCTTTTTCAGATCAAATATGTAAGGCACCACACGCCGCATACACACGAGGGGCTATGTCATAGCCCCACTGTAAAACTCCTATGGTTAAGTAAAAGTATTAACGCCTTATAGTCCGATTGCCTGGTTCGCCGCATTATCACCTCCTTCATGGACCAAGGCGTTGGATAAAGAGTGATTAAATGCTTTTCCGAACACCCCCGTACTTCCTATGAGGGGGCTGAAGCCGACGACTGGAAAACTTTCAGATTATATTAAAACGACCGCACAGGAGGAATTCAAGCTTTTCGAGCAAGACATAAATAGATTAACTATAAAGTTGTCTTCTACAATCATCATACACCTCACTCGAACATTATGTTATTCGAGCATTGGTCGTCAATCAAGCGGGCGGCCTCTAGGACGTCTTCAACATAATGCTCTGGTTGCGGACGGTCGTCGCCTTTGGGCGAACCCTTCGTCGTGACATCGATGGCCTTCATCTTCCCCCAGACTGTCTTGACTCGGGCAAGGGCCATCCGTGCACCCTCAATGCACGCCGATCGCTTCACAACATCGATGCGCGACACTGCTTCAACAAGCTTCTGCACCAGACTAAAATAGCTATTCGACGCAGGCTCGGTCGGCCATAGCCGGACTATGACATCCTTCATGGCAGCGCCAGATACCCTATGAAGTTCGGCCCATTGGGACATCTGTTCATTGAGCAGCAGCGGGCGCTTTGACACACCAAACTGTGACCAAAAAAGCTTCTCCGTTGCATATCCGGCTTGCGCTTGGTAATACCACGCTGCATCGGAAGAACTCTTCGGCAAGTCCAAGTACTCGTCCGAAGAACTCCACACTTGGTACAACTGAGCATAGTCCGGGTCACCGAACTTCGTCTGCAGCAGAAAAGGCTTTCCAGCCAATATCTCTTTCGCCTGCTGAACCTCCTCACGGAGTGCTCTGGACTCTGATCGCGCTTCTCTCGCCTCCTGTCGGGCCTTGTCCAGTTCATCCGTTAAGGCTTTATTCTCCTTCTCAAGAAATTAGCAGCGGCCAGTAGCATTCTCCAAAGCGAGTGTCATAATGGATATCTTATCCTCGCCCTGGCATCGCGCAACTTGTTTGGCCTTCAGGTCAACCGATACTCCTTCAGCAGCAGCATCACTAAACTGGGCCCGCTCCTTGGCTCGGATTAGCTTCGCCCGAAGAGCCTCCACGGCGGCAGCACCATCTGCATTTCATGCACATTTCATATAAAGCTCTTTCCCGCGTCAAGCACACTGGTGTAAAGAATACTCGAAATACATACCTTGCGAGTCGTCAAGACGCCTGTTGGTCAACGCAACGTCATCCTCCGCAATATCCAACTATCGCTGCAGTTCGGCCACTTCCGTATTCCGGGCAGCCACAGGAGGGGAAGCAGCCTGTATTTCAAATTAAACCAAGGTTAATACCGAAGCATATCTCTTTGATCCTCTGATCGCTCCCTTCGGAAGACAATCCGAGTCTCAGGGGCTACTGCATATACAACAGGTGCATTCTGTCAATGAAATTCAGTTGATAAAGCTACATCACAAACCTCAAAACCTCTTAGAAGGCTTGTGAAGGCCTCATTCAATCCACTCTATGCGGATAGAACCCTTTCGACCACCGTGACCATCAAGGAACGATGCTCTTCTGAAATGGACGCTCGTCGTAGCATGTCCGTCAGCATCTCCGGTGCGCCTGGGTCTTCGGAAACCACCGCCGGAGTACGGCATTCCAGTGAAGGAACCTGCCTACTTGCCCACAGAACCGTCACCGGCTGTAAAACGGACGGTTCGGGAACACCAGTCTCGATCCCAGAACCTCGAGTGACGGAGGCACCGCCTTCGGCGCCCTTCGGGGCGATACCTCGGTATCATCTCCTCTATTGGGCGATGAGGCCGGAGGAGGCGTGTCACTCTCCATCATCTCTAGAAAAAGATCTCTCGAGGAGGAGGACGATTGAGAAACACCGGGCGTTAACCTGCGTGGATGAACATACGATCACTTCACTAGTGGGAAAAGAACGAAGTACGTTCAAAGTGCCCTAGCTTCACTTATGGTTTGCCTCGAGGTTCGTCCTCGTCATCAAGCTCTACGGAAACCTCACTCACCCGGCCCAAGCCGCTCGACAATGGCTTTTTCCTCTCTTGGAAGGCTTCCCCTCCTGATCTTCAGAAGCAAACCTCTTCTTCCCTTGGAGGGCTCCCTCTGCACCCTTGCCCATGGGCAAAGGGATTTCGGTTTCCCCGAACGCAGCCACTTGGTACGGTGCCGGAATCAGCATTCTCATCAGCAGGACGGTCGCAGGGTCTTCGGGAAGAGGCGCCGGACACCAGATTAGCACCGCTTTCCTTATCCAGTCCTGAGCAGGGACGGGTTGTTCAATATCTCATTAAAAGATGCTCGAATGAAAGGTGCTCGAGTACTTACCGAAGTAGCTGGACGATTGCAGTCAAGGCCAACATCTTCGGTAGTGTCCAGCCAGTACCCTCGTTCCCCAAAATACAATTTCCACATTCCTTCGTGTGTAGTGCCGAAGAAGTGTTGTAGGGTCCGCCGCCCTTCTGGGTTAAACTCCCACATACAAAGAGGCCGCCGCTGACATGGCAGGATCCGTCGGACCAGTATTACTTGGACAACATTCAAAAGATCAATGCCCTTCTCGGTAAGGCTTCGGATGCGACTTTGCAGAGTCTGCACTTCATCGACGGATCCCCAGTCCAATCCCTTATTGACCCATGAAGCGAGCTGAGTTGGAGGGCCGGGTCGGAACGCAGGTAAGGCCGCCCACTTGGGGCCCCACGGCTCGTTGATTTAAAACCACCCCTGCTGCCATAAGTCGGAAGATTCGGCGAAAGATCCTTCGGGCCAAACCGCGTCGGCCAACTTGCCTATTGTGACACTGCCGCACTCTGCCTGCTCCTTCTCTGCCACCTGCGGCCTCACGTCGAAGGTTTTGAGCCACAAACCGAAGTGCGGAGGAGTCCGGAGTAAGGCCTCGCACGTGACTATAAATGTCAAGATGAGGAGAACAGAGTCCGGGGCCAGATCATGAAAATCTAGCCCATAGTAGAACATGAGCCCTCGGACAAAGGGGTTAAGCGCGAACCCTAGCCCATGAAGGAAGTGGGATACAAATACTACCCTCTCACCAGATCTGGGGGTTGGTATGACTTGCCCTTGTGGCGGAAGCCGATGAAAGATTTCCGGGGTCAGATACCTCGCTATGCGGAGCTTCGCAATATCCTCCTCCATGACAGAAGAAGCCACCCACCGGCCCTGACGGCTAGATCCGTACATGACTAAGGCTGGTGGAAATTGGAACCCGAGGGTTGGAACTTGGGGTGGCCGGGGTTGAGGAAGGAGTGAGCGCAAGGGAAGAAGACGAGACTAGGATCTCTATATAAAGGCCCCGAATACCGGGCGTTTTCCCCTAGGTCTCTAAACTTACCTATCGCCAAGGAGTTGTTCCCAGGGGACGGTTGGGTTCCCTACGCCTGCATTAATGAAAATCCCATAAATAAAGGGACACGATCTATGCCTTGACGGGACGTGCCGGTAAAACCGCACCCGAGACGTGGGGTGGTTCGCTAGATGACGGTTGGAAATAGCAACCGGGCAGGCGTGATATGATGTCATGATCAGTTATCAACAAGTTGGGCCCGTGGGATATTATGTCCTCTGCCATTATATACACATGTCCGTATATACTTACTTCGTCCGAAGACTATTCTGAAGTTCGGAAGAGGGAACCCGCCTTGCAATGCCGAAGACAAATCTGCGCGCCGGACTCCTCGTCATTGAAGCCAGGTTCAGGGGCTACTAAGGGAGTCCTGGACTAAGGGGTCCTCGGGCGTCCGGCCTATTATCCTTTGGGCCGGAATGATGGGCTGTGAAGACATGAAGGCCAAGGACTACATCGTGTCTGGATTGGACTCTACTTAGCGTGGAAGACAAGCTTAGCGATCGAAGATTCCTTCTTATGTAACTGACTCCATGTAAACCCTAGATTCCCCCAGTGTCTATATAAACTGAAGCGGGTAGTCCGGAAAGGACATCATATGTACTCATTACCATACCCACATAGGCTAGACTTCTAGGGTTTAGCCATTACGATCTCATGGTAGATCCACTCTTGTAACACTCATATTAATCAATATCAATCAAGCATGACATAGGGTTTTACCTCCATAGAGAGGGCCCGAACCTGGGTAAACATCGTGTCCCCCGTCTCCTGTTACCATCGATCCTAGATGCACAGTTCAGGACCCCCTACCCGAGATCCGCCGGTTTTGACACCGACACCCTCCACCCTCGTGGGCCCCTTATTGCTCCACCGACCTACTTCTTCCTCCTATATATATTCATATACCCCCAAAACATCCAGGAGCACCACGAAACCCTATTTCCACCACCGCAACCTTCTGTACTCAAGAGATCCCACCTTGGGGCCTTTTCTGGAGCTCCGTCGGAGGGGGCATCGATCACAGAGGGCCTCTACATCAACTCCATGGCCTCTCCGGTGATGTGTGAGCAGTTTACTTCAGACCTTCAGCGCCATAGCTAGTAGCTAGATGGCTTCTTCTCTCTCTTTGGATCTCAATACAATGTTCTCCTCGATCTTCTTGGAGATCTATTCGATGTAACTCTTTTTGCGGTGTGTTTGTCGAGATCCAATGAATTGTGGGTTTCTGATCAAGTCTATCTATGAACAATATTTGAATCTTCTCTGAATTCTTTTATGCATGATTGGTTATCTTTGCAAATATCTTCGAATTATCGGTTTGGTTTGGCCTACTAGATTGATCTTTCTCGCAATGGGAGAAGTGCTTAGCTTTGGGTTCAATATTGTGGTGCTTGATCCTAGTGACAGAAAGGGAAACGACACGTATTGTATTGTTGCCATCGAGGATAAAAAGATGGGGTTTATATCATATTGCTTGAGTTTATCCCTCTACATCATGTCATCTTACCTAATGTGTTATTCTGTTCTTATGAACTTAATACTCTAGATGCATGCTGGATAGCGGTCGATGTGTGAAGTAATAGTAGTAGATGCAGGCAGGAGTCGGTCTACTTGTCACAGACGTGATGCCTATATTCATGATCATGCCTAGATATTCTCATAACTATGCTCAATTCTATCAATTGCTCGACAGTAATTCGTTCACCCACCGTAATACTTATGCTATCTTGAGAGAAGCCACTAGTGAAACCTATGGCCCCCGGGTCTATTCTCCATCATATAAGTTTCCAATCTATTTTGCTTTGCAATTTTTACTTTCAATCTATATCATAAAAATACCAAAAATATTTATCTTATCATTATCATATCTATCAGATCTCACTCTCGTAAGTGACCGTGAAGGGATTGACAACCCCTTTATCGCATTGGTTGCGAGGTTCTTATTTGTTTGTGGAGGTACGAGGGACTTGCGTGTGGCCTCCTACTGGATTGATACCTTGGTTCTCAAAAATTGAGGGAAATACTTAAGCTACTTTGCTGCATCACCCTTTTCTCTTCAAGGGAAAACCAACGCAGTGCTCACGAGGTAGCAATCAACCATGGACTATCTCATACCAGCATGGTGCACAAAAGAAAATTGAAAACTAAATGCAAAAGAAGCTCCAAGATTTGCACATATCGCATGAACGAAATGAATCTGAAAACATACCGATACTTGTTGAAGAAAGATGGGATGCCTTCTGGGGCATCCCCAAGTTTAGACGCTTGAGTCTCCTTGACTATTTACATGGGGTTCCTTGGTCATCCCCAAGCTTGATCTCTTGCCTCTCTTCCTTCTACTCATATCGAGACCTCCTCGATCTTCGAACACTTCATCCACACAAAACTCAACAGAAAACTCGGTAAGATCCGTTAGTATAATAAAGCAAATCACTACTCTAAGTACTGTTGCAAACCAATTCATATTTTGTTTTTGCATTGTAGCTACTGTAATATAACTTTTCCATGGCTTAATCCACTGATAGAAATTGATAGTTTCATCAAAACAAGCAAACTATGCATCAAAAACAGAATCTGTCTTAAACAGGACAGTCTGTAATAATCTGAACATTAACCATGTTCTGGCACTCTAAAAATTCTGAAATAATTAGAAAGCATAAACAATTTGTATAGAAACCCATTGCAAAAAGTTTCAGATCCATTTGACGTTCCAGTAAAAAATGTAAAATCGTGCACTACAGCCAAAGTTTCTCTCTTGCACCACACGAACCAACAAGCAATGTAAACATCCTAAAGGCCAATCTTGGCACATTATTTTTATTTTTAAACTTTATAAAAGCACACAACACAAATAAATGACTCTCTAAAAATTCGGGTTGTCTCCCTGGCAGCGCTTTCTTTAAAGCCATTAAGCTAGGCATATAGTGCTCAAGTAATGGATCCACCTGGATCCCAAGGTATATCAAAGCCAATTTTAATTAACAATGATTTGTGATTTAGTAGTGAGCACAAATCAACATATATCAAGCAACGACAAAGTCTAACTCTCTTCCAATGCATCGGCATGTCATAAAAGAACAATTCATGCACACATAGTAAAGGCCAATGCATAGTATAAACAATTTCTTGCAATTTTATCATATTGGAAACATGGAGAGGCGGAGATGTAGTTCCTCTCTCATAATAATTGCAAGAATAGCAGCAAGCACATGCATATTATATCTATCAAAATCATCTTGTATAGTAGTAAAACGCAACCCATCAATATAATCCTTAGTAAGGGCAAACTTCTCTGATGTAGTGTAGTCGGGAGAATTCAAAAAGATAATAGGACTATCATGCGTGGGTGCAATAGCAACAATTTCATGTTTAACATAAGGAACTATAGCAAGTTCATCTCCATACGCATAATTCATATTGGCATCTTGGCCACAAGCATAGCAAGCATCATCAAAAAGGGATATTTCAAAAGAATCAACGGGATCATAACAATCATCATAGCAATCATCCTTCGGTAAGCACAAAGGGAAAGTAAACAATGTATGAGTTGAAGAGTTACTCTCATTAGAAGGTGGGAACGGGCGATCAATCCGCTCTTCCTCCTTTTGTTCTTCGCTCTCCTCCTCGTCTTTTTCATCCAATGAGCTCGCAATGTCATTAATTTCTTCTTCCATAGACTCCTGCAAAATATTAGTCTCTTCTTGGACAGCGGAGGAGTCCTCAATATATGGTTTAATATAAGGATTAGAAGCGTAATTATCATAGCAATATTTAAGTATGGCCAAATTTTTAGATTTGTAGAGAGTAGTATCCCACTCTTCAATAAAAGAAGCAATTTCACAACTACCCCTAAAAGCAACAAATTCTTCAATTTGTTGAAAATCATAGTAATTATAAACACCCTTAGTATACGAAGATACGATTCCATTATCACTAAACTCGCATTGGTAAGGAAGGTGTTTCTTAGGGTCTCTAGAACAACAAGTACAATCATATATTTCACATAAATTCCAAGCATAGCACTGCAAACGATGAATTTGATCCGGTAAAAGTTTCCCTTTTTCAGATATGCGGTGTCGCACATAACAAGCATGCTCATCTAAAGATTTTCCCTCAACTAAGCTAGTTGGGGTTTCAGTCCGAGCACATAGGGATCGAAGGTGATCCAAGTAAAAAGCTTCAGTAGTGTGATAGATTTTGAGTGCTTCTTCAACCATTGGTTCAGTAGGTACCACTAATTTTTTTTGGTATTTTGCGTTTCCTACCCATAACTAAAGATAGAAAACAAGAGCACAAAATAAGAACTACTTAGTGATAAAGCAAACAAGCACACACGAGAATATTCACCCCCACGCTATAACTCCCCGGCAACGACGTCAAAAAAATTGTCGTGATAACCCATAAGTATAGGGGATAAATTGTAGCCTCTTTCAATAAGTAAGAGAGTCGAACCCAACGAGGAGCTAAAGGTAGAACAAATATTCCCTCAAGTTCTATCGACCACCGATACAACTCTACGCACGCTTAACATTCGCTTTACCTAGAACAAGTATGAAACTAGAAGTACTTTGTAGGTGTTGTTGGATAGGTTTGCAAGATAATAAAGAGCGTGTAAATAAAAAGTAGGGGTTGTTTAGATAAAGACACAACTAAGTTAATTTTAGTAGAGAGCC
This sequence comes from Triticum urartu, assembly GCF_056163025.1. Lineage (NCBI taxonomy): Eukaryota > Viridiplantae > Streptophyta > Magnoliopsida > Poales > Poaceae > Triticum > Triticum urartu. The sequence goes on from NC_141879.1 coordinate 302,614,584, forward strand.
TTTTGTCACACAAGAAAGTTATTTGTCCCTAGGCAATCGATAACTAGACCGGTAATCACTATTGCAATTTTATCTGAGGGAGAGGCATAAGATAACACACTTTCTCTTCTTTTATCGTATGCACTTATGATTGGAACTCTAGAAAGCATCCGCAACTACTAAAGATCATTAAGGTAAAACCCAACCATAGCATTATAAGGCATCAAGTCCTCTTCACTCCCATACACAAACAACCTACTTACTCGGGTCTCTGCTTCTGTCACTCACGCCACCCACCATAAGCAAATCATGAACATATTGCAAACCCTATAGTGGGGATCCCTCACACTTGAGCGACACGGAGAGCACCATAGGACAACACCAATAATAAAACATGCAACTCAAACCAATCACGATCATCAATTAACCCATAGGGCAAAACGGATCTACTCAAACATCATAGGATAGCCATACATTATTGGGAAATAATATATAGCGTTGAGCACCATGTTTAAGTAGAGATTACAGCGGGTAAAAGAGGGGTTACACCACTGCATAGAGGGGGGAAGAGTTTGTGATGATGGTGGTGAACTTTTTGGTGTAGATCGTTGTCGCGATGATGGCCCCGGCGACGTTCCGGCGCCACCGGGAGAGAGGGGGAGAGAGCCCCCCTTCTTCTGCTTCTTCCTTGACCTTCCCCCTAGATGGGAGAAGGGTTTCCCCTGTAGTCCATGGCCTCCATGGCGGCGGAGGGGCGAGAGCCCCTCCGAGATTGGATCTGTCTCTCTGTTTATGTGTTCCAGATTCTGCCCTTTCATCATTTCTTATATTCTCGGAGATCCGTAACTTCGATTGGGCTGAAATTTGGACACGATTTTTATCCAGATATTGGCTTTCTTGAGGCGAAAGAAGGGCACCAACCGCCTTACGAGGAGGCCACGAGGGCCCAGGGCGCGCCTGACCCCCTGGGGCACGCCCCCCGCCCCTGTCTCGCGTTGATTCTTCTTCCCAAAAATCACATATATTCCAAAAAAATCTTCGTCAGTTTTTATCCCGTTTGGACTCCGTTTGATATGGATTTTCTGCGAAACAGAAAACATGCAACAAACAGGAACTGGCACTGGGCACTAGATCAATATGTTAGTCCCAAAAATAGTATAAAAAGTTGCCAAAAGTATATGAAAGTTGTAGAATATTGGCATGTAACAATCAAAAATTATAGATACGACAGAGATGTATCAATAATATGATAATAATCCCAAGTGACTCAACAAATATAGCTATGCTCCCAGGCAACGACGCCAGAAAAAGGTCTTGATAACCCACAAGTATAGGGGATCGGAACAGTTTTCGAGGGTAAAGTATTTAACCCAAATTTATAGATTCGACACAAGGGGAGCCAAAGAATATTTGAAGGTATTAGCAGCTGAGTTGTCAATTCAACCACACCTAGAGATTAATTATCTACAGCAATATGATCAGTAGCACAGTAATATGATAGTTTTAATAGTAGTGACAGCAGCAACGGTAACAGTAACAGTGACAACAATAATTTTGTAGCAAGTGTAACAGTGATGATAGCAGTAGTAATGCAGCAAAATCAATAAGGATAAAATGTAGGCATTGGATCAGTGACTTGTTGGATGATATTCATCATGAGACAGTTGTAACCTAGGGCGATATGGCACTAGCTCCAATTCATCGATATTCCGTAAATAGTCATACGTGCTTTATTAAAAGAACTTGCATGACATCTTTTGTCCTACCCTCCCGTGGCAGTGGGGTCCATATTGGAAACTAAGGGATATTAAGGCATCCTTTTAACAACGATCATCACCGGGAGTGGGCCCGGTTGTTGTCACTCCGGGGTTCCCGGATCATAACTGTAGTAGGTGACTATAACTTGCAAGATTGGATATAAAACATGGATATGAATGATGAATTCATAAATGGTTCAGATCTGAAATCATGGCACCCGGGCCCAAAGTGACAAGCATTAAGCATGGCAAAGTCATAGCAACATCAATCTAAGAACATAGTGGATACTAGGGATCAGGCCCTAACAAAACTAACTCGATTACATGATGAATCTCATCCAACTCCTCACCGACCAGCGAGCCTACGAAGGAATTACTCACTCCAGGTGGGGAGCATCATGGAATTGGCGATGGAGATAGGTTTGTGATGATGAAGATCGAAGACCCCCCCCCTCTCCGGAGTCTGATACATCTCCAACGTATATATAATTTTTGATTGTTCCATGCTATATTATATTCTATTTTGGACATTGTTGGGATTTATTATACACTTTTATATTATTTTTGGGACTAACCTATTAACCGGAGGCCCAGCCCAGAATTGCTGTTTTTTTCCTATTTCGGAGTTTCGCGGAAAAAGAATATCAAACGGAATCCAAATGGAATGAAACCTTTGGGAACGTGATTTTTGGAGCGAACGTGATCCAGAGGACTTGGACCCTACGTCAAGAAAGCTACCAGGAAGGCACGAGGTAGGGGGGGCGCCTACCCCCCCCCCCAGGTGCGCCCTCCACCCTTGTGGGGCCCACGTTGCTCCACCGACGTACTGCCTCCTCCTATATATACCTACGTACCCCAAAACTACCAGATACGGAGCCAAAAACCTAGATCCATCGCCGCAACCTTCTGTACCCATGAGATCCCATCTTGGGGCCTTTTCCGGAGCTCCGCCGGAGGGGGCATCGATCACGGAGGGCTTCTACATCAACACCATAGCCTCTCCGATGATGCGTGAGTAGTTTACCTCAGACCTTCGAGTCCATAGTTATTAGCTAGATGGCTTCTTCTCTCTCTTTGGATCTCAATACAAAGTTCTCCACGATTCTCGTGGAGATCTATTCAATGTAATCTTCTTTTGCGGTGTGTTTGTTGAGACCGATGAATTGTGGGTTTATGATCAAGTTTATCTATGAACAATATTTGAATCTTCTCTGAATTCTTTTATGTATGATTGGTCATCTTTGCAAGTCTCTTCAAATTATTAGTTTGGTTTGGCCTACTAGATTGATCTTTCTTGCAATGGGAGAAGTGCTTAGCTTTGGGTTCAATCTTGTGGTGTCCTTTCCCAGTGACAGTAGGGGCATCAAGGCACGTATTGTATTGTTGCCATCGAGGATAACAAGATGGGGTTTATATCATATTGCATGAGTTTATCCCTCTACATCATGTCATCTTACTTAAAGCGTTACTCTGTTCTTTTTAACTTAATACTCTAGATGCATGCTGGATAGCGGTCGATGAGTGGAGTAATAGTAGTAGATGCAGGCAGGAGTTGGTCTACTTGTCTCGGACGTGATGCCTATATACATGATCATACCTAGATATTCTCATAACTATGCTCAATTCTGTCAATTGCTCAACAGTAATTTTTTCACCCACCGTAGAATACTTATGCTCGCGAGAGAAGCCACTAGTGAAACCTATGCCGGGTCTATTTTCCATCATATTAATCTCCCGTTAACAAGCTATTTCTGGTGCCTTTTTTATTTCGCTTTATTTACTTTGCATCTTTATCATAACAATACCCAAAATATTATCTTATCATATCAATCAAATCTCACTTTCGTAAGTGACCGTGATGGGAATGACAACCCCTTTATTGTGTTGGTTGCGAGGATTTTATTTGTTTGTGTAGGTGCGAGGGACTCCTGCGTGGCCTCCTACTGGATTGATACCTTGGTTCTCAAAAACTGAGGGAAATACTTACGCTACTTTGCTGCATCACCCTTTCCTCTTCAAGGGAAAACCAACGCAATGCTCAAGAGGTAGCAAGAAGGGGTTCTGGCGCCGTTGCCCGGGAGTCTACGCAAAAGTCAACATACCATGTACCCATCACAAACCCTTATCTCCCGCATTACATTATTTGCCATTTGCCTCTCGTTTTCCTCTCCCCCACTGCACCCTTGCCGTTTTATTTGCCCTCTCTCTCTCTCTCTCTCTCTCTTTTCCGTTCACCTCTTTTTCGCTCGCTTCTTGTTTGCTCGTGTGTTGGATTGCTTGCTTGTCGTTATGGCTAGTCCCCTATCTTCTCCGTTGTCTCCCGAAAATGAAGTTCTTAATTTTAAGCAAAGGGAAGGAGAAAATCTAAAAGATGCTTGGGATAGAATTTGCAATGCTCAAAATAGATCTACCAGGAAGCAATCTACTTCCGTTCTTCTCCGCAATTTTTATGTAGGTGCTACTCCTTGGTACAGATATATCCTTGATACCATTACCGGAGGGAATTTCTTGGGTAGCCATACTTTTGATTCTTATAATGCTATGTTAACTTTGGAGCATGTAATGCAAAGACTTGAAATTATTGAAAATAAAGTTGCTACCATAGAGTTAATTAAAAATTTGGATAAAAAGATCCACAACCAAATTACCCAATATGGATCTAAAGTAGGAGTCACTTTGAAAATTTTTAAGGAGAAGGAACCCATAGTTAATGAAAGAATAAATCATGATTCCACTAGAATCAATAAACTTGAGGGTATCATTACCAACTTGGGAACCGCTTTTTCTTCCGTAACGAATACTCCAAGTCCTCCAACTAAAGTTGCCAAGCTTATGTATGTTCCTAAAAATAAGGGTGAATCCTCTAGCAAGGAAACTGCGGATCTCAAATCTATAAGTATTCATCCCAATCTTTTTGCTATCATTAAGGAACCATTTGCTGCAAATGAATTTTTCAATTTTGCGCCTAGAAGTTTGATAATTAATAAAAAGAAAGAAAATCCTAAGGGTGATAGATGTCTTATTAAAGAATTGCCAACCAAAGATGGCAATACCTAGATCTATCTTCGCTTTTATGCCTAGCTAGGGGCGTTAAACGATAGCGCTTGTTGGGAGGCAACCCACTTTTATTTTTATTCCTTGCTTTTTTCTCCTGTTTAGTAATAAATAATTTATCAAGCCTCTGTTTTGGTTGTGTTTTTTGTGTTTAATTAGTGTTTGTGCCAAGTAGAACCGTTGGGAAGACTTGGGGAAAGACTTTTTGATCTTGCTGTAAAAAACAGAAACTTTAACGCTCACGAGAATTGCTGCCATTTTTATTTGGAAAGTGTTATTTAGTTAATTATTTTTGAAGATGATTAATAGATAAATTCCTCACGTCCATAAATTTATTTTAGAATTTTTGGGGTTCCATAAGTGTGCGTTAGATACAGATTACTACAGACTGTTCTGTTTTTGACAGATTCTGTTTTTCGTGTGTTGTTTGCTTATTTTGATGAATCTATGGCTAGTAAAATAGTTTATAAAACATAGAGAAGTTGGAATACAGTAGGTTTAACACCAATATAAATAAATAATGAGTTCATTACAGTACCTTGAAGTGGTGTTTTGTTTTCTTTCGCTAACGGAGCTCACCAGATTTTCTATTTTGAGTTTTGTGTTGTGAAGTTTTCAAGTTTTAGGTTAAGTTTTGATGGATTATGGAACAAGGAGTGGCAAGAGCCTAATCTTGGGTATGCCCATGGCACCCGAAGGTAAAATTCAAGGACACCCAAAAGCCTATGCTTTGTGATGCCCCGGAAGGCATCCTCTCTTTCGTCTTCTTCTATCGATAACTTTACTTGGAGCTATATTTTTATTCACCACATGATATGTGTTTTGCTTGGAGCCTCCTGTATTATTTGAGTCTTTGCTTTTTAGTTTACCACAATCATACTTGCTGTACACAACTTTTGAGAGAGACTCACATGATTTGAAAATTATTAGAATACTTTATGTGCTTGACTTATATCTTTCGAGTTATATAGTTTTTGCTCTAGTGCTTCACTTATATATTTTAGAGCACGGTGGTGGATTTGTTTTATAGAAACTATTGTTCTTTCATGCTTCACTTAGATTATTTTGAGAGTCCTACAAAACAGCATGGTAATTTGCTTTAATTATGAAGGTATTCAAGATTAGTAAAAAAAATCTTATGAGTGTGTTGAATACTATGACAAGTTTGATACTTGATAATTGTTTTGAGATATGGAGATGGTGATATTAGAGTCATGCTAGTTGAGTAGTTGTGAATTTGAGGAATACTTGTGTTGAAGTTTGTTACTCCCGTAGCATGCACGTATGGTGAACCATTATGTGACGAAATCAGAGCATGATTTATTTATTGATTGTCTTCCTTATGAGTAGCGGTCAGGACGAGCGATGGTCTTTTCATACCAATCTATCCCCCTAGGAGCATGCGCGTAATACTTTGTTTCGATAACTAATAGATTTTTGCAATAAGTATGTGAGTTCTTTATGACTAATGTTGAGTCCATGGACACCCTTCCACCATTGTTAGCCTCTCTAATATCGCGTACTTTTCGCCAGTATCATACACCCACCATATACCTTCCTGAAAACAGCCACCATACCTACCTATCATGGCATTTCCATAGCCATTCCGAGATATATTGCCATGCAACTTTCCACCGTTCCGTTTACTATGACACGCTCCATCATTGTCATATTGCTTTGCATGATCATGTAGTTGACAATGTATTTGTGGCAAAGCCACCATTCATAATTATTTCATACATGTCACTCTTGATTCATTGCATATCCCGGTACACCACCGGAGACATTCACATAGAGTCATATTTTGTTCTAAGTATTGAGTTGTAATTGTTGACTTGAAAGTAAATAAAAGTGATGATCATCATTTTTAGAGCATTGTCCCAAGTGAGGAAAGGATGATGGAGACTATGATTCCCCCACAAGTCGGGATGAGACTCCGGACTAAAAAAAGGAGAGGCCATAAAAAAAGAAAAAAGGCCTAAAAATGAGAGAAAAAGAGAGAAGGGACAATGCTACTATCCTTTTACCACACTTATGCTTCAAAGTAGCATCATGATCTTCATGATAGAGAGTCTCCTATGATATCACTTTCATATACTAGTGGGAATTTTTCATTATAGAACTTGGCTTGTATATCCCAATGATGGGCTTCCTCAAAATGCCCTGGGTCTTCGTGAGCAAGCGAGTTGGATGCACACCCACTTAGTTCCTTTTGTTGAGCTTTCATATACTTATAGCTCTAGTGCATCCGTTGCATGGCAATCCCTACTCACTCACATTGATATCTATTAATGGGCATCTCCATAGCCCGTTGATACGCCTAGTTGATGTGAGACTATCTTCTCCTTTTTTGTCTTCTCCACAACCACCATTCTATTCCACATAGAGTGCTATGTCCATGGCTCACGCTCATGTATTGCGTGACGATTGAAAAAGTTTGAGAACACCAAAAGTATGAAACAATTGCTTGGCTTGTCATCGGGGTTGTGCATGATTTAAATACTTTGTGTGGTGAAGATCGAGCATAGCCAGACTATATGATTTTGTAGGGATAACTTTCTTTGGCCATGTTATTTTGAGAAGACATAATTGCTTAGTTAGTATGCTTGAAGTATTATTATTTCTATGTCAATATTAAACTTTTGTCTTGAATCTTTCGGATCTGAATATTCATACCACAGTTAAGAGAATTACATTGAAATTATGCCAAGTAGCATTCCACATTAAAAATTATGTTTTTATCATTTACCTACTCGAGGACGGGCAGGAATTAAGCTTGGGGATGCTTGATACGTCTCCAACGTATCTATAATTCTTGATTGTTCCATGCTATATTATATTCTGTTTTGGACATTATTGGGATTTATTATACACTTTTATATTATTTTTGGGACTAACCTATTAACCGGAGGCCCAGCCCAGAATTGATGTTTTTTTGCCTATTTCAGAGTTTCGCAGAAAAAGAATATCAAACGGAGTCCAAATAGAATGAAACCTTCGGGAACGTGATTTTTGGAACGAACGTGATCCAGAGGACTTGGACCCTACGTCAAGAAAGCTACCAGGAAGGCACGAGGTAGGGGGCGCGCCTACCCCCCCCTCCCAGGCACGCCCTCCACCCTCGTGGGGCCCATGTTGCTCCACCGACGTACTTCTTCCTCCTATATATACCTACGTACCCCCAAACTACCAGATATGGAGCCAAAAACCTAATTCCACCGCCGCAACCTTCTGTACCCGTGAGATCCCATCTTGGGGCCTTTTCCGGAGCTCCGCCGGAGGGGGCATCGATCACGGAGGGCTTCTACATCAACACCATAGCCTCTCCGATGATGTGTGAGTAGTTTACCTCAGACCTTCGGGTCCATAGTTATTAGCTAGATGGCTTTTTCTCTCTCTTTGGATCTAAATACAAAGTTCTCCACGATTCTCATGGAGATCTATTCGATGTAATCTTCTTTTGCGGTGTGCTTGTTGAGACCGATGAATTGTGGGTTTATGATCATGTTTATCTATGAACAATATTTGAATCTTCTGTGAATTCTTTTATGTATGATTGGTCATCTTTGCAAGTCTCTTCGAATTATCAGTTTGGTTTGGCCTACTAGATTGATCTTTCTTGCAATGGGAGAAGTGCTTAGCTTTGGGTTCAATCTTGTGGTGTCCTTTCCCAGTGATAGTAGGGGCAGCAAGGCACGTATTGTATTATTGCCATCGAGGATAACAAGATGGGTTTATATCATATTGCATGAGTTTATCCCTCTACATCATGTCATCTTACTTAAAGCGTTACTCTATTCTTTTGAACTTAATACTCTAGATGCATGCTGGATAGCAGTCGATGTGTGGAGTAATAGTAGTAGATGCAGGCAGGAGTCGGTCTACTTGTCTCAGACGTGATGCCTATATACATGATCATACCTAGATATTATGATAACTATGCTCAATTCTGTCAATCGCTCAACAGTAATTTGTTTACCCACCGTAATACTTATGCTCTCGAGATAAGCCACTAGTGAAACCTATGGCCCTTGGGTCTATTTTCCATCATATTAATCTCCCGTTAACAAGATATTTTTGGTGCCTTTTTTATATCTCTTTATTTACTTTGCATCTTTATCATAAAAATACCAAAAATATTATCTTATCATGTCTATCAGATCTCACTTTCATAAGTGACCGTGAAGGGATTTACAACCCCTTTATTGCGTTGGTTGCGAGGATTTTATTTGTTTGTGTAGGTGCGAGGGACTCGTGCGTGGCCTCCTACTGGATTGATGCCTTGGTTCTCAAAAACTAAGGGAAATACTTATGCTACTTTGCTGCATCACCCTTTCCTCTTCAAGGGAAAACCAACGCAGTGCTCAAGAGGTAGTAGAGCCCCAAACGGACTCCAGATCTGCCCTCCCGAGGAAGAACAGGGCTTGGGGTGGCTCCGTATCATGGATCGCGATAATTCTTTCTCCCTGATTTTTTCTAGAATGATGTGAATTTATAGTATCAGGGGGGTCATCAGCGAGGCCACCAGGTGGTTACAACCCACCTGCGCGCGCCAGGAGAGGGGGGCTCGCCCTAGTGGGTTGTGCCCACCCAGGGGCCCCTCTTCGGTGGGTATTGGCTCTAGAAATTCTTATTATTGGTATAAACAATCCTCAAAAAGTTTCGTTCCATTTCGAGAACTTTTATTTCTGCACAAAAACAACACCATGATAATTCTGCTGAAAACAGCGTCAGTCCGGGATTCGTTTCATTCAAATCATGCAAACTAGAGTCCAAAACAAGAGGAAAAGCATGAGAAAAAGTAGATAAGTTGGAGACGTATCACCGGTGACGATGGAGATCATGACGGTGCTTTGGAGATGGAGATCAAAGGCACAAGATGATGATGGCCATATCATGTCACATATTTTGATTGCATGTGATGTTTATCTTTTATGCATCTTATTTTGCTTAGTACGACAGTAGCATTATAAGATGACCTCTCACTAAATTTCAAGGTACAAGTGTTCTCCCTGAGTATGAACCATTGCTACAGTTCATTGTGCCGAGACACCACGTGATGATCGGGTGTGATAAGCTCTACATTCACATACAACAGGTGCAAGCCAGTTTTGCACGTGCAGAATACTCGGGTTAAACTTGGCAAGCCTAGCATATGCAGATATGGCCTCGGAATAGTAAGACCAAAAGGTCGAACGTGAATCATATAGTAGATATGATCAACATAGTGATGTTCACCATTGAAAACTATTCCATCTCACGTGATGATCGGACATGGTTTAGGTGATATGGATCATGTGATCATCTTGATGACTTGAGGGATGTTTATCTAAGTGGGAGTTCTAGATTAATATGATTAATTGAACTTTAATTTATCATGAACTTAGTACCTGATAGTATTTGCATGTCTATGTTGTTGCAGATCAATGGCCCGTGCTACCGTTCCCTTGAATTTTAATGCCTTCCTAGAGAAAGCTAAGATGAAAGATGATGGTAGCAACTACACGAACTGGGTCTATAACTTGAGGATTATCCTCATTGCTGCACAGAAGAATTACGTCCTAGAAGCACCGCTAGGTGCAAGACCCGCTGCAGGAGCAACTCCGGACGTTGTGAATGTCTGGTAGAGCAAAACTGGTGACTACTCGATAGTTCAGTGTGCTATGCTTTACGGCTTAGAATCGGGACTTCAAAGACGGTTTGAACGTCATGGATCATATGAGATGTTCAAGGAGTTGAAGTTAATATTTCAAGCAAATGCTCGAATTGAGAGATATGAAGTCGCCAATAAGTTCTATAGCTGCAAAATGGAGGAGAATAGTTCTGTAAATGAACATATACTCAGAATGTCTGAGTACCACAACCACTTGACTCAACTGGGAGTTAATATTCCTGATGATGGTGTCATTGAGAGAGTTCTTCAATCACTGCCACCAAGCTACAAAAGCTTCGCGATGAACTATAATATGCAAGGGATGCATAAGACAATTCCCGAGCTCAAGAAGAACGGCAAGCAAGTTGCTGCTCAAGTGAAGAAGCCCAAGTCTGGACCTAAGCCTGAGACTGAGTGCTTCTACTGCAAAGGGACTGGTCACTAGAAGCGGAACTGCCCCAAGTACTTGGCGGATTAAAAGGATGGCAAAGTGAAAGGTATATTTGATATACATGTTATTGATTTGTACCTTACTAATTCTCGTAGTAGCGCCTGGGTATTTGATACTGGTTCTGTTGCTCATATTTGCAACTCGAAACAGGGGCTACGGATTGAACGAAGATTGGCTAAGGACAAAGTGACGATGCGTGTGGGAAATGGTTCCAAAGTCGATGTGATCCCCGTCGGCACACTACCTCTATATCTACCGCCGGGATTAGTTTTAGACCTAAATAATTGCTATTTGGTGCCAGCGTTGAGCATGAACATTATATCTGGATCTTGTTTGATGTGAGACAGTTATTCATTTAAATCAGAGAATATTGGTTGTTCTACTTATATGAGTAATATATTTTATGGTCATGCACCCTTGATGAGTGGTCTATTTCTGTTGATTCTCGATTGTAGTGATACACATATTCACAATATTGAAACCAAAAGATGCAAGGTTAATAATGATAGTTCAACTTGTTTGTGGCACTGCCGGTTAGGTCATATTGCGGTAAAGCGCATGAAGAAACTCCATGCTGATGGGCTTTTGGAATCACTTGATTATGAATCACTTAACGCTTGCAAACCATGCCTCATGGGCAAGATGACTAAGACTCCATTCTCCAGGACAATGGAGCGAGCAACAGACTTATTGGAAATAATACATACTGATGTATGCGGTCCGATGAGTGTTGACGCTCGCGGCGGGTAATGTTATTTTCTGACCTTCACAGATGATTTGAGCATATATGGATATATCTACTTGATGAAACATAAGTCTGAAACATTTGAAAAGTTCAAAGAATTTCAGAGTGAAGTGGAAAATCATCGTAACAAGAAAATAAAATTTCTACGATCTGATCATGGAGGTGAATATTTGAGTTATGAGTTTGGTCTTCATTGGAAACAAAGCGGAATAGTTTCGCAACTCATGCCACCTGGAACACCACAACGTAATGGTGTGTTCGAACGTCGGAACCATACTTTATTGGATATGGTGCGATCTATGATGTCTCTTACTGATTTACCGCTATCGTTTTGGGGTTATGCTTTAGAGACGGCTGCATTCACGTTAAATAGGGCACCAACTAAAACCGTTGAGACGTCACCATATGAACTGTGGTTTGGCAAGAATCCTAAGCTGTCGTTTCTTAAAGTTTGGGGCTGCAATGCTTATGGGAAAAAGCTTCAACCTGATAAGCTCGAACCCAAATCGGAGAAATGTGTCTTCATAGGATACCCAAAGGAGATTGCTGGGTACACCTTCTATTACAGATCCGAAGGCAAGATATTCATTGCTAAGAATGGATCCTTTCTAGAGAAGGAGTTTCTCTCGAAAGAAGTGAGTGGGAGGAAAGCAGAACTTGATGAGGTAATTGTACCTTCTCCCGAATTGGAAGGTAGTTCATCACAGAAATCAGTTCCAGTGATTACTACACCAATCAGTGAGGAAGCTAATGATGATGATCATGAAACTTCAGATCAAGTGACTACTAAACCTCGTAGGTCAACCATAGTATGATCTGCACCAGTGTGGTACGGTAATCCTATTCTAGAGGTCATGTTACTTGACCATGACGAACCTACGAACTATGAGGAAGTGATGATCAGCCCAGATTCCGCGAAATGGCTTGAGGCCATGAAATCTGAGATGGAATCCATGTATGAGAACAAAGTGTGGACTTGGGTTGACTTGCCCGATGATTGGCAAGCCATAGAGAATAAATGAATCTTCAAGAAGAAGACTGGAGTTGACGGTAATGTTATTGTCTACAAAGCTCAACTTCTTGCGAAAGGTTTTCGACAAGTTCAAGGAGTTGACTACGATGACACCTTCTCACCAATAGCGATGCTTAAGTCTGTCTGAATCATGTTAGCTATTGACGCATTTTATGATTATGAAATTTGGCAAATGGATGTTAAACCTGCATTCCTTAATGGATATCTTAAAGAAAAGTTGTTTATGATGCAAACAGGAGGTTTTGTCGATCCTAAAGGTGCTAACAAAGTGTGCAAGCTCCAGCGATCCATTTATGGACTGGTGCAAGCCTCTCGGAGTTGGAATATACGCTTTGATAGTGTGATCAAAGCATATGGTTTTATACAGCCTTTTGGAAAAGCCTGTATTTACAAGAAAGTGAGTGGGAGCTCTATAGCATTCCTAATAGTATATGTAGATGACATATTGTTGATTGGAAATAATACAGAATTTCTGGATAGCATAAAAGGATATTTGAATAAGAATTTTTCAATGAAAGACCTTGGTGAAGCTGCTTATATATTGGGAATCAAGATCTATAGAGATAGATCAAGACGCTTAAGTGGACTTTCACAAAGCACATACCTTGACAAAGTTTTGAAGAAGTTTCAAATGGATCAGTCAAAGAAAGGGTTCTTGCCTGTGTTACAAGGTGTGAAGTTGAGTCAGACTCAATGCCCGACCACTGCAGAAGATAGAGAGAAAATGAAAGTCATTCCCTATGCCTCAACCATAGGTTCTATCATGTATGCAATGTTGTGTACCAGACCTGATGTGTGCCTTGCTATTAGTTTAGTAGGGAGGTACCAAAATAATCCAGGAGTGGATCACTGGAAAGCGGTCAAGAATATCCTAAAATACCTGAAAAGGACTAAGGATATGTTTCTCGTATATGGAGGTGACAAAGAGCTTGTCATAAACGATTACGTCGATGCAAGCTTCGACACTGATCCAGATGACTCTAAGTCACAAACCGGATACGTGTTTTTATTAAATGGTGGAGCTGTCAGTTGGTGCAGTTCCAAGCAGAGCGTCGTGGCGGGATCTACATGTGAAGCGGAATACATAGTTGCTTCGGAAGCAGCAAATGAAGGAGTCTGGATGAAGGAGTTCATATCCGATCTAGGTGTCATACCTAGTGCATCAGGTCCAATGAAAACCTTTTGTGACAATACTGGTGCAATTGCATTTGCAAAGGAATCCAGATTTCACAAGAGAACCAAGCACATCAAGAGATGCTTCAATTCCATCCGTCATCAAGTCAAGGAGGGAGACACAGAGATTTGCAAGATACATATGGATCTGAATGTTGCAGACCCGTTAACTAAGCCTCTCTCACGAGTAAAACATGATCAACACCAAGACACCATGGGTGTTAGAATCATTACAATGTAATCTAGATTATTGACTCTAGTGCAAGTGGGAGACTGAAGGAAATATGCCCTAGAGGCAATAATAAAGTTGTTATTTATATTTCCTTATATCAAGATAAATATTTATTATTCATGCTAGAATTGTATTAACCGGAAACTTAGTACATGTGTGAATACATAGACAAACAGAGTGTCACTAGTTTGCCTCTACTTGACTAGCTCATTGAATCAATGATGGTTATGTTTCCTAACCATAGACATGAGTTATCATTTGATTAAAGGGATCGCATCATTAGAGAATGATGTGATTGACTTGACCCATCCGTTAGCTTAGCATGATCATCGTTTAGTTTGTTGCTATTGCTTTCTCCGTAACTTATACATGTTCCTATGACTATGAGATCATGCAACTCCTGAATACCGGAGGAACACTTTGTGTGCTACGAAACGTCACAACGTAACTGGGTGATTATAAAGGTGCTCTATAGGTGTCCCGGATGGTGTTTGTTGAGTTGGCATAGATCAAGATTAGGATTTGTCACTCCGATTGTTGGAGAGGTATCCCTGGGCCCTCTCGATAATGCACATCAATATAAGCCTTGCAAGCAATGTAGCTAATGAGTTAGTTACGGGATGTAGCATTACGGAATGAGTAAAGAGACTTCCCGGTAACGAGATTGAACTAGGTATTGAGATACCGATGATCGAATCTCGGGCAAGTAACATACCGATGACAAAGGGAACAACGTATGTTGTTATGTGGTTTGGCATATGAAGATCTTCATAGAATATATAGGAACCAATATTAGCATCCAGGTTCTGCTATTGGTTATTCACCGGAGACGTGTCTCGGTCATGTCTAAATAGTTCTCGAACCCGTAGGGTCCGCACGCTTAACGTTCGGTGACGACCGGTAATATGAGTTTATGTGTTTTGATGTACCGAAGGTAGTTCGGAGTCCCGGATATGATCACGGACATGACGAGGAGTCTCGAAATGGTCGAGACATAAATACCGATATATTGGATGACTACATTTGGACGTCGAAATGGTTCCAGGTGAGTTCGGGCATATACTAGAGCACCGGGAGGTCACCGGAACCCCCTGGGAGGTATATGGGCCTTATTGGGCCATAGTGGGAGAGAAGAGAGGGAGGCCTAGGAGGGGGTGCACCTCCTCAAGCCCAATCCGAATTGGGTGGGTGCCCCCCTTTCCTTTCCCCTCTCTCCACCTTCCTTGCAATCCTAGTCCAACAAGGGAAGGGGGGATCCTACTGCCGGTGGGAGTAGGACTCCCCATAGGGCGCACCATAGGAGGGCCGGCCCTTCCCCTCCTCCACTCCTTTATATACGGGGGAGGGGGCACCCCATAGACACACAATTTGATCATTGATCTTTTAGTCGTGTGCGGTGCCCCCTCCACCATAATCCACCTCGGTCATATCATAGCGGTGCTTAGGCGAAGCCCTGTTACGGTGACATCATCATCACCGTCATCATGCCGTCATGCTGACGAAACTCTCCCTCGACACTCTACAGGATCGTGAGTTCGTGGGACGTCACCGAGCCGAACGTGTGTAGATCGCGGAGGTGTCGTACCTTCAGTACTAGGATCGGTCGATCGTGAAGACATACGACTACATCAACCGCGTTGTCATAACGCTTCCTCTTACGGTCTACGAGGGTACGTGGACAACACTCTCCCCTCTCATTGCTATGCATCACCATGATCTAGCGTGTGCGTAGGAGTGAAATTACTGCGTTCCCCAACAGGTTGGGTCGGCCAAAACTTAGTTTTTTAAGCCGAAACCATAGAACAATTGTTCTACGGTAATTTCCATTAATAATATAATATAGTATATGTATGAAGAAAAATAAAAGTACAAAGGGCCTCTAAGAGGTGTTTATCCAATTCCTAGTTTTGGGAACATGATAATATTTAACTATCTAGAACTTCAACCTCTACAGTTGTCGGCGTTCTGGGAATGGGGGTCCCCAGACTTGCCTGCCTGCGGCCTGCGGCGTGGCTCAAGTGGGGGCCCAGCGCGGCCCATCTTCATCAGCTCAAGCTCAAGACCCTCTTGAGGGGCCAAGCCTCGCGGGGCGGACGACAGGAAGCTTCCTCAGAGGCAGCCTCATCAGGCAGGCTTGTGAGGAGGCGGAAAGATCAAGGCAGGGGTACCTCACGAGGAGCCCGTGACACAAGCCATGATGAACGAGACCAGGCGAGCGCCGGCCTGCGCAGTATCCCCTTTGGTGCAAAGGGGGTACGCACAGGCCAAGGCACCGGGCAAAGGTTACCATTCCGGTGCAACGAGACCAAGACCAGCAGAGCGGCAGGACGGAGGTCACCGTGGAGCCCAAGACGGCGTCATCACCAGTGCTTTTGGCAGCCGAAGACCACCTTTGGTCAGGATAACTTGTACTAGATGTTCCCCTTCAAAATGGCCAATTGTTGGCGCCCTTCCTGCTCATTATTTGGGGAGAGGCCCAGGGCCTCTATAAATAGAGCTAGCCACCACAGAGTAGGGGGACGGCTGGAGATCTGGGAGAACCCTAGCAGAGAGAGAGAGAGAGGCGACTGAACTCACCCTAGCAGTTCATCGCACCAGCTCAAGAACACCTCTCACGAGGTTGTTCTTCCCTTGTAATGTTCCTCATCAGCCCCTGAGGCAATCCACCACACCACACACTAGAGTAGGGTATTACACCACAACGGTGGCCCGAACCAGTATAAACCTCGTGTCCCTTGTGTTGTTCATTGTTTCCAGCTTAGATCACGCGAAGAGATTGGACGTAGATCGGTAGGGGAGAGATCTCCGCGCGCACCCTAGTGTTCGAACCTCAAGGGTCTGCCGGAACCCGAAATCCGACATTTGGCGCGCCAGGTAGGGGTGCGCCGGAATCCTTCCTCCTCCGCATCGCCTTCCATCGCCTCGCCATTCAGATGTCAAGCGACCCGGCTGCCAATGCCGACCGCTGGGCAGCGTGGCCCGCCCACGCCGTGTCACCGGCCCAGGGCGGCCTCAACCTTGCGCCTCAGGCAGCCTGCGCTCCGTAGGGCGCTGCAGGGCGTGGGCGACGCGGTCAGACGCCGCCTGCCCTCATACCACGGCAGGTGTGGGCCGCAGCAAGGGCCTCAAACCACGCCGCGGCCACGGCGCCGTACACCCGACGGGAGCAAGCAAACTCCAGGGCCGCGCTCACGGTGGCCCGAGAGCTGCTAAAGTGTTGGCTGCTGGAGGGCGGCCGCGACATATTGCTGGAGCGAGTCGCCAGGCTCCTGGACGCCGTCGCCTCAGGGACACCTCCTTTCTGCGTCCAGCTGCCACCCTAGACCCAAGGCGGGCCGTATGGCGGCATCATGCACGCGCACGCAACTTCCGGCAGACTCAAGGGCCCATTCAGCGTCAACACCCCCGCCGGCACCGGGCGACAAGTCGCGTCGGCCTCTTCTCAGGCCAGCGAAGCGGTGCCCGCCGTGGCCTTCAGCTTCCGTGGACCGCCGCGCCATCACCCCCAAGACGGCGCTCCAAGCCAGGCTGCGTGGCATGTGGGGCGTTACAGCGAGGCGCACGGGGCGGTGGCCCCAGAAGCTTACGTGCCCCGCATGATGGATCAAGGGTGCGCACTGGAAGAAGATCATGGCTCATTCCTCGGGCCAGACTGGGGCGAGGAGACGCCAGGAGCTGAGCTCTTTCAGGAACCACAAGAGAGCCTCGATGACCGCACCGGCGGCGGCAATTATCGGGTACCACTCATCCCTCAGGAGCAAGCTTATGCTAACCATGGGTCGCAGGAGATACATGTCGCCGCAGCAGGTGGCTGCCCCAATTCTGCAGCCTCATACCCCTCAGGAGGAAGGCGCAGTGGGCTGCAGGAGAGGGACCGAGATTCGGGTTCGTCACCGCGGCGGTCGGAGCAAGGCGTTCTTAGGAGGTAGGCCCCTTGTCGGGGAGGTGCCCCAAGGCCTGCCCCGGCAGGGGACCCGTGGTCGTCGAGGGAACCCCTGGCGACCGCTCTGCCCCATTGGCGTCGTCCTGGTTTCCGGTCTCCGTCGACGGCGGTAGAGTGAGGCGCAAGGCGGGGCCCTCGTATGGCGATATGAAGCAAGGCCGGTACCTGTGAAGAAGGCCCGGTGCCTGTGAAGCTCGCCGCCCCTGACACTCTCACATAATAATGAGTGGGGCTGTACACGCCCCGGAGTCTCCGGAGAGCCGCCCTCGGGCCTCGGGGGCTCCCGCCCACGCCCAGTGGCAGCACTTAGCTTCGTGCTGGTGAGAAGACGTCGAAGACTAGACTAGGTGCCGGAAGCGGCCTTTTGCTTTTGCCTTTCCTTGTTGACAAGTTCTTCGATTTGGATTTAAGTTGGATTCGAGCTTGATGCTTGCGTGTGTTTGGGGGAAGGGGTGTTTAGTCTCGTTCGAGCAATCTCTCGCGTTCTGGTTTCGGCTTTGCACCCGAAGTTAGCATCGGCTGCCCCCCCCCCTCGCGAGCCCCTCGTGAGCCGGGCCGGGCCAGGCACGTTTACAACCAGGAGCGCTGTTACCGCACCCTTTCCAGAGGTTTTCATCGCGGAATCTAAAAGTTAATCAGAAGACACCCGGGGTGCAGCGGCCCCCGCAGGCCCGCTCGGGACTCGTCGGGGTCGGAAGGTACACACGTCAGCTGACCCATCACTGGGCCAGCGGCTAAGTTCACACGCAACATTATGCTTACCAGGGTACTAATTGCAAACCTTTACATGAGGGGCTTCCCCTCCCAAAATGCTCTTACATCCTTCAGGGCCAAGCCCAAACCTTCTTCGTGCAGGTTAAACAGCAGTGAGATGCAGTCAGTCGGACATATCACTCGCCGCGTCTTCTTGGACATCCTTGGATGCATCACTGGCGTCGTCGACATTGCCGCCGCCGCCAGCATCTCCATCAGCGCCAGGCTCATCCACAACGCCACCTTCATTGGCGCCCATGACCATGCCGTCGTCATCAGACGCAAAGGCCCTGACGAGGGCGTCCACGTTGTCCTCCACCCACCGTGCCAGGTCACCCCGGACGGCAATGGGCACGGGTGCGATGGTAGCGTCGAAGTCGAAGTGGGGGTCCCTGTCCGGCAGATGGCTGAAGACGCGGGAGAAGGCACGCCCAAGCAAGGCTCAGCTCCTCTCTTCGACAAGCCAACGGGACCTCTCGGATCGGTTCTCCAGAAGCGTCACCACGTCGGTGAAAAATTGGAGGTTGCCGGCGTAGTTGACCTCGTGCGGCTCCTTAGCGGCAGCCTCGCAGATATAGCCCAAAGCTGTGTTGGCCCTCTCTCTGAGCGTTTGAATCATGGGGGCATGCACATGCTCCAGAACCCGCCGCCAATGGATCTCGTCCTCATTCCACTGCGTGACGGCCTCGGCGTCATCAACCTCTGTTGGAGAAGAAGCTGCTCGGCCCGGGAAGAGGACAGCTCCGCCTGCGCCGCGCTGAGGGCGGCTGTGCAGGAGTCCGTGCGCCGCGTCACTTCGGTCAGTTTGGCCCTGAGGGCTGCGGTCCTGCCTTCAGCCTCGGCCTTGATCAGCCCCAACCTGGTCTCGTATTCGTGCTCGAAGGCCGAGCGATCTTCCGCCACGCGGTGATTGACTTCTTCCTGGGCACGGGCTTTGCGCGCGGCAACGTCATCCTCCGCCCGGGCCACCAGGCACTCCCTCATCTCCAACCGCTCAAGGTCAAGGTTACGCTCGGCGGCCTCCAGTGTCAGCGCCTCCTCGCGCTTCAGAAGCTCCGCCTGGTCAACAGAGGCCACCCCCATCGACTCAAGGGCCGCCTGGCGTAGTTCCACTTGCTGCTCCAGGGAGTTGCTCCAGGCTTGGAGCTCCCGTGCGCGCTCCTCCGCATCCTTGCGCCGTCGGTCTGCCTCCCGAGCCTCCTCAACGGCCTGGGAGCAGGCCTCCCGTGAAGCTGCCTGCGACGCTTCAGCCTTCGCATTTTCGAGATCACGTTGGTGACGCGCGAGGGCGATGGCTACCTTTAGTTTGCGCCTCTCCTCATCAAGGCGCAAGCCTTCGGCCTCGAGGCGTGCATCCTTGTTAGCAAGCTCTGCCCTGATCCGGCTCACCGCATCCGCCGCCCTCCGGAGGAACTCTTCGTGAAGGGCGCGTCGCTCCCGGACGCGCCTGAGCACGTCATCCGCATCACCCTCTTCCACCGGAGCATGTGGAGGGCCCTGATACGTCTCCAACGTATCTATAATTTTTGATTGCTCCATGCTATATTATCTACTGTTTTGGACTATATTGGGCTTTATTTTCCACTTTTATATTATTTTTGGGACTAACCTATTAACCGGAGGCCCAGCCTAGAATTGCTATTTTTTGCTTATTTCAGTGTTTCGGATAAACGGAATATCAAACGGAGTCCAAACGGAATAAAATCTTCGGGAACGTGATTTTCTCACCGAACGTGATCCAGGAGACTTGGACCCTGCTCCAAGGAACAAAAGAGGCAGTCATGAGGGTGGGGCCCCCCCTAGGGCGCGCCCCCAGCCTCGTGGGCCCCTCGTTGCTCCTCCGGCGTACTTCTTCCTCCTATATATACACACGTATCCCCAAACGATCAGAATAGGAGCCAAAAACCTAATTCCACCGCCCAACTTTCTGTATCCACGAGATCCCATCTTGGGGCCTGTTTCGGAGCTCCGCCGGAGAGGGCCGTCATCACGGAGGGCTTCTACATCATCATAGCCTCTCCGATGAAGTGTGAGTAGTTTACCTCAGACCTTCGGGTCCATAGTTAGTAGCTAGATGGCTTCTTCTCTCTCTTTGAATCTCAATACAAAGTTCTCCCCCTCTCTTGTGGAGATCTATTCGATGTAATCTTCTTTTTGCGGTGTGTTTGTTGAGACCGATGAATTGTGGGTTTATGATCAAGTCTATCTATGAATAATATTTGAATCTTCTCTGAATTCTTTTATATATGATTGGTTATTGTCGGTGTCAAAACCGGCGGATCTCGGGTAGTGGGTCTCGAACTGTGCGTCTAGGCCGGATGGTAACAGGAGGCAGGGAACACGATGTTTTACCCAGGTTCGGGCCCTCTTGATGGAGGTAAAACCCTACGTCCTGCTTGATTAATATTGATGATATGGGTAGTACAAGAGTAGATCTACCACAAGATCAAGGAGGCTAAACCCTAGAAGCTAGCCTATGGTATGATTGTTGTATATGGAGTTGATGTCCTACGGACTACCACCCTCCGGTTTATATAGACACCGGATAGGGTTAGGGTTACACAGAGTCGGTTACAATGGTAGGAGATCTTGAATATCCGCATCGCCAAGCTTGCCTTCCACGCCAAGGAAAGTCCCATCCAGACACGGGACGAAGTCTTCAATATTGTATCTTCATAGTCCAGGAGTCCGGCTAAAGGTATAGTCCGGCTACCCGAACACCCCCTAATCCAGGACTCCCTCAGTAGCCCCCGAACCAGGCTTCGATGACGATGAGTCCGGTGCATAGATTGTTTGGCATTGCAAGGCGGGTTCTTCTCCAAATCCTATGTACCTGTATGAATAATGTCCGATTTTTGTAATGTAGCGCTCCTCGACTCCCACGCCCAATAATGGTCGTCTTCCACGTGTCAAACGAATGCGAAAAGCCATGGCGTTTTTACATCCACGCCCCTAGCCGTATAAATGAGCCGCCTATTTAACGGGATGGGGATTTAGGTCCAAACCACATCTTCTCCTCTCCGCGAGTTATCATTAGAGCGCTTCCAGCAAAGGTCCATTCCAACATGACCAGCCGTCGCAGCTCCTCCCCTCGCCCCTCCGGTCCCAAACCCGGGGACTGGGAGAGTTGCACCATCCCGCATAGCGAGTTAGTGTCGCTTCAGGCCAAGGGATTTCTCCCTCAGGCATACATGGTCCCGGTCCGAGCCGGTCTCGCCACCTATAATGGCAGAAAACAAGCGGAGAGCACCCCCAATCCTTCTAAAGGAGAGCGGGTGTACCTCGTCCCCTATCTAATAAGGGGACTGGGGTTTCCAATTCATCCATTTCTCCGTGGGCTTCTGGAGTTCTACGGCCTCCAGCTGCACAATCTCACGCCCACCTCCGTATTACATATTGCGGGTTTCGTCGCCCTTTGCGAGCTATTTTTAGGCGTTGAGGCTCATTTCGCGCTGTGGAAGAGGTTATTCTGCTTGGTGCCCCGTTCTCGAGAGGGGTCTATATACCAAGTGGGCGGAGCCGAAGTATGGCGCATCGCCAGGACCGGATACCTATCCGGAACCCCAAAGAAGGCGTCCAAGGGCTGGCCTTTGGAATGGTTTTACATAGATGACGTCCCGCTACCAGACCCTATCCGGGTCGGTCTCCCTGAGTTCAACAGTGCCCCATTGAAGAAACGCTTGAGCTGGCGTCCGCGGAGCTCTCAGAAAGAAAGCAACAGAGACATCCTTTACCTGATGGGCCGGATAAGACTGTTGGCTCATTCCGGACTAACCATGATTGGAGTCATGGCCGCATGCATTATGCGAGGGGTGCAGCCGCTTCAATATAGAGGCCACCCCATGTGGGATTTCAATGGGGAGGATGACGCCACCCGTTACGATCGTAAGGGGCCGGCCTCAGCTGCCGCCCTAGTAAGGATCTTATCCTCTTTGTACAAGGGAGAAAAGAAGGAATTCCTCCGCGTCAATCCGCGGGCTGGATTTACTATGTACGATCCTCCAAGTTGGCTGAGTGAATAATTGCGCTTGCCCGTCTGTCTTATACTCCCACGGTTAGATATGTAGTCTAACGACTTTAGTGCAGGAACTGCGACAGGAGGTAAAGGATATAAACAGCCGCCCTCCACAGCCTGAGGACCCAGAACGGTCCCTCGATCCGGACTCCGAAGAGGACCCGGACATATCGGTGGAGCTTATCGACGGGGTGTTCCATCAGCTAAGCAAGGACAACACCTTGGTAGCCATCACGGCTGATTACCCAGGGTTAATCCCGGCCTCCCAGGTGACAGAAACCGGAGTCTCATTCCCTTGAGAGAGATTCCACTCTCACGTATTCCGGTGTTTCTGACGACAACTGTGTTTTGCAGGGGAGATTTCCGAGGCAGGAGGCCGAACCTGCGGCGGCTAGCCAACGAGGGGCCGCGGGACCCCGTGGGGCAAAAAGGAATGCAGTCCGGACTGAGATGCCGGCACAAAGGTATAGCGCACCCTCTGTTTCCCTGGTGTTATTCTGTCAGGGCATATTAACGTTCGTGCTATCTTCAGAACGAAGAGACCTCGTCGGACTACATCCGGAGAGGTTGCCAATCGCGCCCCCACCAGCCAGGCTCCAACGTCTGGCCAGGAAGCGGAGGCGAGCACAAGGCGCGCACCGGACGCTCCTCCGATAGAGGATGCGGACAGGCTGTCTGCCACAAATTCTGAAGTGGAGAGTGCCATAAACCACAGGCGTCGCCGGACAGTTCTACGCGACGCTTGTTTCTCCCAAGAGGCTTTAGATGCCTTTAATTCGGGAGATGCGTACCTCCGTGCCGCTCAAAATGGTTTAGCCAGAGCCACGGAGCAGTATGTAAAAGACATACGGGTAAGAAAATTTTGGTCAAATATAGATATACCAGTAGCCCCCGAGACTTGAAACAGTTAGAGCAACTGATTTAAGGATCATTTAATAAGCAGGTTCTTACAGAGAAGAATGTCCCAGGAGCTGGAAAAGTGCAAGGCCCAACTAGAGGCCGCACTAGCCGCAGCAGGGGAGCCCAAAGAGACCCCCTCAGGTAAGATACGCTTCGAAAGATTAGTATTGTGCGGTGTGGGTGCAAATCTGACAAATCATGTTGCAGATGGCGCCGGACTCGATCCGGAAAAGCAACAACTCTTACGCCGGCTAAAGGCCGGTGAGAGTATGTTGACAAAGGTGAGGCGAGAGAAGAATGATCTTCAGGATGCCAACACCAGGCTGGACGTCGAACTTAAAGATGTTCGTGGCCAGCTGTCGGACTCCACGAGGGAGAATTAGCGGCTTCGACGCGGCACATTCAGTAAGTCCTTGAACGAACTTTGAAAAAAAAAGAGTTGGGCGAGGAAGTCGACTAACAGAGTAATGTCTGTAGGTATGCTCACAGGTCGTCCTGCAGAGGAGATGCCCGGTTCTACGGGTGACCTTCTTCCTGAACTCATGCAACTGCACGAGCGAATTCGGCAGGCGATGCGAGGTGTTGCCCAAGCCTTATGGCCTGCCCACTCCATGCCCGAGGGCCTTGGAGAGCTTGCGGAGAAGCTGAAGGGAGCTCGGTGGCGCTTCCGGTTGTGGAAGATATCGGCCTGCTGACAAGGCGCTAGGGAAGCCTGGGCCATGGTGAAGACCCGTTTTATGAAGTCTGACCCAAACCACATGGCCAGGGTCGGACCAGTGGGGCCTGACGGGAAGGAGATCCCTGTGAGCTTAGTATACGGCCAAGTAGAGTTGGCCGCGAAGTATTCCCAGCAGGACTGTAAATTAGACAGCCTGTTAGATAGTATAGAAGAGGAATACAATCAGTCGGAATGACTATGTAATTTTGAATTGACATGTGTAATGCCTTCTAGCCGGATTGTAGATCGTTTGTCGTTGCCGACCTTTTTGCTTCAACCTCGGGACCTGACGGTCCAGAGTGTGTCTGAATACCATAGCGGTTATATAAGAACCATGGTATGCGTGGAGACCAGGCGTAGGGGTCATTAGTGCTTTATCAGACAAGTGCCCAACTAGTTATGTTATATTACATGGTTAGTAAGAAACATCTTCCAGAGAGAATAGTTCCGTTAGGGGTTCCTTTCGCTGGGAGGCATGCCCTAAAGTGCATGTCCGGACTGCGTAAAAAGACGCAGAAAAAGCATCTGGGGGCGCATAAAATGAGTAAAAAGATCATCTTTTATCTCACCGACTGAATATTCCCTTAAGAACGCTAGCTTTCGGCTTCACCCAGTCTGAGGTACACATCCGGCTGACCCAGCAGTAACAATCGCAGAGGTGCTCCCTTTACCGCCTAGCCGAACAATCGGGAACGTAGGGGTAAGCACAGGAGCCAGGCAACCCAGCTTGGCCAAAACTTAAGTCATATCGATGCATATAATGGTGAAGAAAAAGGTACATGCGGAAGTTTGACGCATGTGTTGGGCGTGAAGCCCGTATAAATAAGCTTCTGTTAAAGAAGCCCCCAGGTTTAATGAGCGCGAGTGGCACGTCACTAGATGAGCCTTTAAGGGCTATAAAAGAAAAGAGGGGAAGGAGAGAAATGTAAGACAGAAAAATGCAAAAAATGGACAGAGGAAGGAGACGAACACAGAGTCTGGCGCTAGGCATAGAATCTTCGGAGACGGGTGGCGTTCCACGGGTTCGGCTCGAGTCGGTTATCCGACACATCTCGCAGGCGGTACGCCCCGCCAGTCAGGACTTGGTCGATTATGAATGGACCTTCCCACTTGGGCTTGAGTTTGTCCTTTTTCTTATCCGGCAGGCGTAGAACTAGTTCGCCAACATTGTAATTTTTGGCCCGTACTTCTCTGGTTTGATATCTTCGGGCCTGCTATTGATAAAATGCGGAACGGGCTTTTGCCACGTCACCTCCTCCTCCAGGGCGTCCAAGTTGTCCTGCCGATCGAGCTCAGCTTCTCTTTCTTCATACATGCGCACTCTAGGTGAGTCATGAATTATGTTGCAGGGCAGAACTGCCTCTGCGCCGTACACCATAAAAAATGGTGTGTATTCGGTGGTGCAATTTGGCGTGGTCCACAGCCCCCATAACACGGAGTCGAGCTCCTCTACCCAGTGCGTGTAAGATTCCTTGAGGGACCGCACCAGTCTGGGTTTAATGCCGCTCATGATAAGACCATTTGCACGTTCGACCTGGCCGTTGGTTTGTGGGTGATAGACGGAAGCATAATCGAGCTTGATGCCCATGTTTTTGCACCAGAGTTTTACCTCGTCGGCGGTAAAGTTTGTACCGTTATCGGTTATGATGCTGTGGGGGACGCCATAACGGTGTACAACCCCGGATATGAAGTCTATCACAGGTCCGGATTCGGCCGTTTTAACAGGCTTGGCTTCTATCCATTTGGTGAATTTATCCACCATGACCAGTAAGTATTTTTTCCTATCGGTCCCACCTTTAAGGGGTCCGACCATGTCAAGCCCCCAGACCGCAAAAGGCCAGGTGATGGGTATAGTTTGGAGTGCGGTGGGTGGCATATGGCTTTGGTTGGCAAAAAGTTGGCAACCAGCGCATCGTTGGACTAGGTCCTGAGCGTCTGCCCGGGCTGTCGGCCAATAAAAGCCTGTACGGAAAGCCTTGCTAACAAGGGACCGAGTAGCGGCGTGGTGACCACCGAGTCCGGCATGAATTTCAGCCAGAAGGTTCCGCCCTTCCTCTTCGGAGATGCACCTTTGAAGGACTTCGGTAGTGCTTTTCTTATAAAGCTCTCCCTCATGGACTCTATAGGCTTTAGATCGCCGCACTATGCAGCGGGCCTCGTTTTGGTCCTTCGGGAGTTTCTGCCTAGTAAGGTAGGCTAGGAATGGTTCTGTCCACGGGGCGATGACCGCCATTATTACGTGGGCTGAAGGTGTAATTTCATTGGCAGAGCCTCCAATTGTGTCAGATTGTTCGGCGTCGAGTGGTGCGGCTGGGTCCGGGCTGTTATTTGCGGGTTCCCCCTCCCATGCTACGGATGGCTTGAACAATCTTTCCAAAAAGATGTTGGGGGGGGACTGCATCGCGTTTTGCTCTGATCCGTGCCAGGACGTCCGTTGCTTGATTGTTTTCTCGGGCTATATGGTGAAACTCCAGCCCTTCGAACCGAGCTGACATTTTTAGGACGGCGTTGCGGTAAGCTGTCATTTTTGGGTCCTTGGCGTCGAAGTCTCCATTTATTTGGGATATCGCGAGGTTTGAATCCCCGCGTACCTCTAGGCGCTGGATACCCATGGATACTGCTATCCGGAGACCATGTAGGAGGGCCTCATATTCGGCTGCATTGTTGGAATCCATGTACATGATTTGGAGCACATATTGGACTGTGTCTCCTATGGGGGACGTCAGGACACGCCAGCCCCCAGTCCGGCCAACATTTTGGAGCCGTCGAAATGCATAATCCAGTTTGAATATGTGCCGTACTCTTTAGGGAGCTCGGCCTCCGTCCATTCTGCGACGAAGTCGGCCAAAACTTGTGATTTAATAGCTTGCCGTGGCTTATAGGTTATATCGAACGGGAGAAGCTCGATGGCCCATTTTGCAATTCGGCCCGTTGCGTCGCGGTTGTTGATAATATCGTTGAGTGGTACTTCCGAGGCTACTGTTATGGAACACTCTTGAAAGTAGTGTCGTAGCTTCTAGGATGCCATGAATACCGCGTATGCAATCTTTTGATAATGCGGGTACCGTGATTTGCATGGAGTGAGGACAGTGGATACATAGTAGACCGGCCTTTGAAGGGGGAATTTGTGTCCATCCGTTTCCCGCTCGACAACGAGCACTGCGCTGACAACTTGATGTGTTGCTGCAATGTACAATAACATTGGTTCGCCGGTGTTCGGCGCGCCAGGACTGGGTTTGTTGCCAATATGGCTTTTATTTCATCAAGTCCGGCCGTGGCGGCCTCCGTCCACTCGAAGTGTTCGGTGCGCCGAAGGAGGCGATAGAGGGGTAGCGC
Organism: Triticum urartu; assembly: GCF_056163025.1. NCBI lineage: Eukaryota > Viridiplantae > Streptophyta > Magnoliopsida > Poales > Poaceae > Triticum > Triticum urartu. The sequence goes on from NC_141879.1 coordinate 302,642,326, forward strand.
CTTTTCTCCCAAGCGGGAGATGAAGCAGCTTAAAGCCGCCACGCATCCGGTTAATTTTTGTATTTGTTTGAGGTCCTTTGGGATATCCAATTGTGACAAAGCTCGGATCTTGGCTGGATTTGCTTCAATTCCTCTACCGGATACAATGAAGCCCAAGAGCTTTTCGGCTGGAACGCCGAAGACGCATTTTTCCGGGTTGAGCTTGATGTCATATTTTTGGAGGTTATCGAATGTAAGCCTCAAGTCGTCTACTAGAGATTCGACATGTCTTGATTTGACGACCACATCATCAACATACGCCTCCACTGTTTTGCCGATCTGATTTGCCAGACATGTCTGGATCATGCGCTAATATGTTGCGCCGGCGTTTTTCAGCCCGAAGGGCATTGTGTTGAAGCAGAATGGGCTGTATGGTGTGATGAATGCTGTTGCGGCTTGGTATGATTCTGCCATCTTGATTTGATGGTATCCAGAGTATGCGTTGAGGAAACACAACGAGTCGTGTCCTGCGGTGGCATCGATAATTTCATCGATACGGGGGAGGGGGGAGGGATCCTTTGGGCAAGCCTTGTTGAGGTCTTTAAAATCGACACACAGGCGCCAGGATTTGTCCTTCTTTGGTACCATCACCAAGTTTGCTAGCCAGTCCAGATGTTTTATGTCTCTAATGAATCCTGCCTCCAATAGCTTGGCTAGCTCCTCTCCCAAAGCCTGTCTCTTGGGTTCGGAAAAACGCCGAAGGGCTTGTTTGACAGGTTTGAATCCTTTTAGGATATTTAAGCTGTGTTCGGCCAGCCTGCGTGGGATCCCTGGCATGTCTGAAGGGTGCCGGGCAAAAATGTCCTAATTCTCTCGTAGGAACTCTCGCAGTGCGGCGTCTACATCAGGGTTCAGTCGTGCCCCGATGGAAGCTCTTTTATTGGGGTCCGTTGGATGGACCTGGAATTTGACTATTTCGTCAGCTGGCTTGAAGGATGTGGATTTGGATCTCTTATCGAGTATCACATCATCCCTGTTAACCGTGGAGCACAGCGCAGTCAGTTCCTCGGCCGCTAAGGCTTCGAATAGCGCCTCAAGGGCTAATGCGGCCGTCTTGTTTTCGGCGCGGAGTGCTACGTCTGGATCACTAGCTAGAGTGATAATTCCGTTCGGCCCGGGCATCTTAAGCTTCATGTACCCGTAACGGGGTATTACTTGGAAGATTGAGAATGCTTCCCGTCCCAGTAAAGTGTGATATCTGCTTTTGAACGGGGCCACCTGAAACGTGACTTCTTCGGACCTGTAATTATCCGGCGTGCCGAACACCACATCTAGTGTGATTTTTCCTGTGCAGCGCGCTTCCCGACTTCGGATTATTCCTCTAAAGGTTGTGCTGCTTCGCTCGATGCGGTTCCAGTCTATTTCCATTTTTTGAAGGGTTTCCTCATAAATGAGGTTCAGTCCGCTGCCTCCATCCATGAGCACCTTCGTGAGGCGAAAGCCGTCCACTATGGGACTGAGGACCAATGTGGCTGGTGCTCGGGCTATTCGGAATCTAGGTTCATCACTTGCGTTGAAGGTAATAGCAGTGTCGCTCCATGGATTTGTTGTTGCAACTTGATAGACTTCGGCGAGGCTGCGGAGTGTTCTTTTTTGCATACTGTTTGATGCGAAAGTCTCGAAGACTGTGAGAACGGTACTAGTGTCCTCGGGCTGGCTTTCTGCGGCCTCCAGAATTAAGAGGTCCTCGCCAATTTTGGCCACCTGCCGGAGTATCCAACATGCTCTAAGGCTATGAGTTGGTGTGGTGTCCTCTGTACTGTGGATTCTACAGGGTCCATCAAGCCACCTTTCCAGTACGGTTCCATGCCCTGTAGAGGGTTTTGGCTTTTTGGTGTTTATCCCGGGTGTCCTATGATGATGCACCCTCTTAGTTCGGACGGGATTACTATTCAAGGCCGAATTATCCCAAAATTTTATTTCGGTTTTCCAGGCGCTTTCCATCGCACAGTATTTTTGTACTATGGACGCCAAGTCAGAGAAGCGTGTAATATCACGACGACTTACGGCGTTAAGGATTCCCTCGTCCATGCAATTACTGCAGAAAATTGAGATTGCGTCTCCCTCGCGGCAATCCTTTATCCTGTTCATAACCAGGAGGAATCTGGCCCAGTAATGATGTACTGTTTCCTCGGGCCTCTGCCTGATTTGGGAGAGATCGCTTATGTTCGGGTGGGCGGGTGTCATTGAATCTGAAACCTCACCCAATCCAAGATTCGGAGGCCAAAGAGTTTCCGAACTCTGAAGTTCGGATTCTTGGATGTTGTCCAACGAATCTAGCCCGTTGCCTGATCCTAAGCTCAAGTCTTGAGTTACATCCTCCTCTCCGCGGGTATCCGGCTTGGAGGAGTCGGGAATTCGGACGTAGCTAGTCCTTAAAATAGATGAAGGGTCGCCGCACTGCGCCTCTACCACGGCAACGTGGTGGGTGACTTGGGGAGAGTTAATTTCTCTCAGATCGGGTTTAAGCCCAACCTCGTCGTAATCCGTAGCGACTCGCGGGGCAGCGATGCGATCCAAGAGCTCATTTACGGAAGAGAGCTCCATTGGATCTAGCTGCTCGACGAGCTCCGAGCTGACGTGTAGGTTGCTTTTGATGACCCGAGAGGTCACCGTCGGCGCAACAGCCGAACAGGCGGTCATGAGGAAACCACCTAGCCGAAGGGTTTGGCCGACAGCCAAGGCTCCTTAGCAACAGTGCTGTCTTTAAAGACGGGAGGAGGCATCCTTCCTGATTGTGACGGCACAGAGGAACTCTCAATGAAAGCACCAATGTCGGTGTCAAAACCGGCGGATCTCGGGTAGTGGGTCCCGAACTGTGCGTCTAGGCCGGATGGTAATAGGAGGCAAGGAACACGATGTTTTACCCAGGTTCGGGCCCTCTTGATGGAGGTAAAACCCTACGTCCTGCTTGATTAATATTGATGATATGGGTAGTACAAGAGTAGATCTACCACGAGATCAAGGAGGCTAAACCCTAGAAGCTAGCCTATGGTATGATTGTTGTATATGGAGTTGATGTCCTACGGACTACCACCCTCCGGTTTATATAGACACCAGATAGGGTTAGGGTTACACAGAGTCGGTTACAATGGTAGGAGATCTTGAATATCCGCATCGCCAAGCTTGCCTTCCATGCCAAGGAAAGTCCCATCCGGACACGGGATGAAGTCTTCAATCTTGTATCTTCATAGTCCAGGAGTCCGGCTGAAGGTATAGTCTGGCTACCCGAACACCCCCTAATCCAGGACTCCCTCAGTTATCTTTGCAAGTCTCTTCAAATTATCCGTTTGGTTTGGCCAACTAGATTGGTAGTTCTTGCCATGGGAGAAGTGCTTAGCTTTGGGTTCGATCTTGCGGTGTCCTTACCCAGTGACAGAAGGGGCAGCAAGGCACGTATTGCATCGTTGCCATCGAGGATAACAAGATGGGGTTTATTTCATATTGCATGAATTTATCTCTCTACATCATGTCATCTTGCTTAAGGCGTAACTCTATTTTTAACTTAATACTCTAGATGCATGCTCGATAGCGGTCGATGAGTGGAGTAATAGTAGTAGATGCAGAATCGTTTCGATCTACTTGTCACGGACGTGATGCCTATATACATGATCATGCCTAGATATTCTCATAACTATGCTCAATTCTGTCAATTTCTCAACAGTAATTTGTTCACCCACCGTAGAATACTTATGCTCTTGAGAGAAGCCACTAGTGAAACCTATGGCCCCCGGGTCTATTCTCATCATATCAATCTCCATCACTTTAATCTTTCTTTGTTTTTACTTTGCTTTTACTTTTTACTTTGCATCTTTATACCAAAAATACCAAAAATATTATATCTATCAGATCTCACTCTCGTAAGTGACCGTGAAGGGCTTGACAACCCCTAATCGCGTTGGTTGCGAGTAGCTATCGCTTTGTGCAGGTACGAGGGACTTGAGCGTGGGCTCCTACTGGATTGATACCTTGGTTCTCAAAAACTGAGGGAAATACTTACGCTACTCTGCTGCATCATCCCTTCCTCTTCGGGGAAAACCAACGCAAGCTCAAGACGTAGCAAGAAGGATTTCTGGCGCCGTTGCCAGGAAATCTACGCAAAAAGTCAACATACCAAGTACCGATCACAATCCCTATCTCTCGCATTACATTATTTGCCATTTGCCTCTCGTTTTCCTCTCCCCCCAATTCACCCTTGCCGTTTTATTTGCCCTCTCTCTCTCTCTCCGTCCTCCGTCTCTATTTGCCTCTCTTTGCCCATTTCTTGTTTGCTCGTATGGTTGGAATAGTTGTTTATTTATTACTAAACAGAGAACCTAAGATCTATGGATCCTCATCCGCTTGCCAATCTTTTTAAGAGATCCAATTATGATGAACCAATTCCTAGTGATTTGGATGCACTAGATTATCTTTATAAGCTTTTGCCTGAAATCCGTAAATCTGAAAATTGTGATGAAGTGCTTCACGATAGATTTTTGAATAAAAAGCATGATTGCTATGATTTTATTATAAATTCTCTTGATGTCAATTGTGCTAATAATATGCAAAACCCTAAGCTTGGGGATGCTAGTTTTGCTATGTCCTCTACTTGTTGCAATGATCATGATTGGGGTGATTCTTCTTTTCATCTTGAAAATTTATTTAAACCCCATGATGAATATGAGATTGATTATAATGTTTGCAATAATATTAAAAGTGGGTTTGGAAAGGTCATGACTTTAGTTAATGTTAATCCCACTATTTTGGAAGAGTGTCAACTTTGCATGCATGTGGATCGTGTTGAAAATATTTTATGTGATAGGTATTTTATTGAATTTTCTTATGACCCTACATATAATTATTATGAGAGAGGAAAATATGGTGGTAGAAATTTTCATGTTACTAAATTACCTCTCGTTATGTTGAGATTGCTATTGTTTCTTTCCGCTTCCTTGCATATGCTAGTTTTTGCTTGCCTTGATAATTTGTTTGCCTATAAGATTCCTATGCATAGGAAGTATGTTAGACTTAGATGTGTTTGTCACGTGTTTTATGATGCTCTCTTTGTGCTTCAATTCTTGTCATTCATGTGAGCATCATTGAAATATTATGCCTAGCTATAAGGCTTTAAAGAAAAGCGCTTGTTGGGAGACAACCCAATATTATTCTTTGCTGTTATTTAATAAATAAATTATTTAGCCTCTATTTTGGTTGTGTTTTTTGTGTTTAATTAGTGTTTGTGCCAAGTAGAACCGTTGGGAAGACTTGGGGAAAGTCTTGTTGAACTTGCTGTAAAAAACAGAAACTTTAGCGCTCACGAGAACTGCTGTCATTTTTATTTGAAGAGTGCTATTTAGTTAATTCTTTTTGCAGATGATTAATAGATAAATTCCTCACTTCCAGCAATTTATTTTAGAATTTTTCCGGGTTCCAGATCTTGCGCTAGCTACAGATTACTACAGACTGTTCTGTTTTTGACAGATTCTGTTTTTCGTGTGTTGTTTGCTTATTTTGATGAATCTATGGCTAGTAAAATAGTTTATAATACATAGTGAAGTTGGAATACAGTAGGTTTAACACCAATATAAATAAAGAATGAGTTCATTATAGTACTTGAAGTGGTCTTTTGTTTTCTTTCGCTAACGGAGCTCACGAGTTTTCTATTTTGAGTTTTGTGTTGTGAAGTTTTCAAGTTTTGGGTGAATTATTTTGATGGATCATGGAACAACGAGTGGCAAGAGCCTAAGCTTGGGGATGCCCATGTCACCCCCAAGATAATCCAAGGACACCAAAAAAGTCAAAGCTTGTGGATGCCCCGGAAGGCATCCCCTCTTTCGTCCACTTCCATCGGTAATTTACTTGGAGCTATATTTTTATTCACCAACATGATATGTGTTTTGCTTGGAGCGTCTTGTATTATTTGTGTCTTTGTGTCTTAGTATGCCACAATCATCCTTGCTGTACACACCTTTTGAGAGAGCCATACATGAATTAAAATTTGATAGAATACTCTATGTGCTTCACTTATATCTTTTGAGCTAAGTAGTTTTGCTCTATGTACTTCACTTATATCTTTTGAGCAAGATAGTTTTGCTCTATGTGCTTCACTTATATCTTTGAGCATTATAATTTTGCTCTATGTGCTTCACTAAGATCTTTTAGAGCACGGTGGTGGATTCGTTTTAAAGAAACTATTGATCTCTCATGCTTCACTTAAATTATTTTGAGAGTCTCTTAAATAGCATGGTAATTTGCTTAATAATAATATGCTTGGTATTCAAGATTTGTGAAACTTTCTTTTGAGTGTGTTGAATACTAAGAAAAGATTGAAGCATGATAATTGTTTTGAGATATGGAGGTGATAATATTAAAGTCATGCTAGTTGAGTCGTTGTGAATTTAAAGAATACTTGTGTTAAACTTTGTGATTCCCGTAGCATGCACGTATGGTGAACCGTTATGTGATGAAGTCGGAGCATGATTTATTTATTGATTGTCTTCCTTATGAGTGGCGGTCGGGGACGAGCGATGGTATTTTCCTACCAATCTATCCCCCTAGGAGCATGCGCGTAATACTTTGCTTTGATAACTTCTAGATTTTTGCAATAAGTATATGAGTTCTTTATGACTAATGTTGAGTCCATGGATTATACGCACTCTCACCCTTCCACCTTTACTAGCCTCTCTAATACCGCACACCTTTTGCCGGTATCATACACCTACCATATACCTTTCTCAAAACAGCCACCATACCTACCTATTATGGCATTTCCATAGCCATTCTGAGATATATTGCCATGCAACTTTTCACCATCTAGTTCATCATGACACACTCCATCATTGTCATATTGCATATCCCAGTACACCGCCGGATGCATTCACATAGAGTCATATTCTGTTCTAAGTATCGAGTTGTAATTGCTGAGTTATAAGAAAAATAAAAGTGTGATGATCATCATTATTAGAGCATTGTCCCAGTGAGGAAAGAATGATGGAGACTATGATTCCCCCATAAGTCGGGATGAGACTCCGGACGAAAAATAAAATAAAATAAAGAGGCCAAAGAAGCCCAAATAAAAAGAGGCCATAAAAAAGGGAGAAAAGGCCCAAACAAAAAAATGATGAGAGAAAAAGAGAGAAGGGACAATGTTACTATCCTTTTACCACACTTGTGCTTCAAAGTAGCACCATGATCTTCATAGTAGAGAGTCTCTCATGTTATCACTTTCATATACTAGTGGGAATTTTCCATTATAGGACTTGGCTTGTATATTCCAATGATGGGCTTCCTCAAAAAATTGCCCTAGGTCTTTGTGAGGAAGCAAGTTGGATGCACACCCACTTAGTTTCTTTTTGAGCTTTCATATACTTATAGCTCTAGTGCATCCGTTGCATGGTAATCCCTCCTCACTCACATTGATATCTATTGATGGGCATCTCCATATCCCGTTGATACGCCTAGTTGATGTGAGACCATCTTCTCCTTTTTGTCTTCTCCACAACCACCATTCTATTCCACCTATAGTGCTATATCCATGGCTCACGCTCATGTATTGCGTGAAGATTGAAAAAGTTTTGAAAAAGTTAGAGTATGAAACAATTGCTTGGCTTGTCATCGGGGTTGTGCATGATTTAAATACATTGTGTGGTGAAGATGGAGCATAGCCAGACTATATGATTTTGTAGGGATAACTTTCTTTGGCCATGTTATTTTGAGAAGACATAATTTCTTTATTAGTATGTTTGAAGTATTATTATTTTTTATGTCAACATAAACTTTTGTCTTGAATCTTTCTAATCTAAATATTCATACCACAATTAAGAAGATTTACATTGAAATTATGCCAAGTAGCACTTCGCATCAAAAATTCTCTTTTTATCATTTACCTACTCGAGGACGAGCAAGAATTAAGCTTGGGGATGCCTGATACGTCTCCAGCGTATCTATAATTTTTAATTGCTCCATGCTGTATTAACTACCGTTTTGGACTATATTGGGCTTTATTTTCCACTTTTATATTATTTTTGGGACTAACCTATTAACCCGAGGCCCAGCCCAGAATTGTTGTTTTTCGCCTATTTCAGTGTTTCGAATAAACGGAATATCAAACGGACTCCAAACGGAATAAAATCTTCGGGAACGTGATTTTCTCACCGAACATGATCCAGGAGACTTGGACCCTGCTCCAAGGAACAAAAGAGGCGGTCACGAGGGTGGGGGCGCCCCCCCCCTAGGGCACACCCCCTGCCTCGTGGGCCCCTTGTTGCTCCTCCGGCATACTTCTTCCTCCTATATATACACACGTACCCCCAAACGATCAGAACAGGAGCCAAAAACCTAATTCCACCGCCCCAACTTTCTATATCCACGAGATCCCACCTTGGGGCCTGTTCCGGAGCTCCGCCGGAGAGGGCCATCATCACAGAGGGCTTCTACATCATCATAGCCTCTCCGATGAAGTGTGAGTAGTTTACCTCAGACCTTCGGGTCCATAGTTAGTAGCTAGATGGCTTCTTCTCTCTCTTTCAATCTCAATACAAAGTTCTCCCCCTCTCTTGTGGAGATCTATTCGATGTAATCTTCTTTTTGCGGTGTGTTTGTTGAGATCGATGAATTGTGGGTTTATGATCATGTCTATCTATGAATAATATTTGAATCTTCTCTGAATTCTTTTATGTATGATTGGTTATCTTTTCAAGTCTCTTCGAATTATCCATTTGGTTTGGCCAACTAGATTGGTAGTTCTTGCCATGGGAGAAGTGCTTAGCTTTGGGTTCGATCTTGCGGTGTCCTTACCCAGTGACAGAAGGGGCAGCAAGGCACGTATTGCATCGTTGCCATCGAGGATAACAAGATGGGTTTTATTTCATATTGCATGAATTTATCTCTCTACATCATGTCATCTTGCTTAAGGCGTTACTCTGTTTTTAACTTAATACTCTAGATGCATGCTGGATAGCGGTTGATGAGTGGAGTAATAGTAGTAGATGCAGAATCATTTCGATCTACTTGTCACGGACGTGATGCCTATATACATGATCATGCCTAGATATTCTCATAACTATGCTCAATTCTGTCAATTGCTCAATAGTAATTTGTTCACCCACCGTAGAATACTTATGCTCTTGAGAGAAGCCACTAGTGAAACCTATGGCCCCCGGGTCTATTCTCATCATATCAATCTCCATCACTTTAATATTGCTTTGCTTTTACTTTGCATATTTATACCAAAAATATTATATCTATCAGATCTCACTCTTGTAAGTGACCGTGAAGGGCTTGACAACCCCTAATCGCGTTGGTTGCGAGTAGCTATCGCTTTGTGCAGGTACGAGGGACTTGAGCATGGGCTCCTACTGGATTGATACCTCGGTTCTCAAAAACTGAGGGAAATACTTACGCTACTCTGCTGCATCATCCCTTCCTCTTCGGGGAAAACCAACGCAAGCTCAAGACGTAGCAGGCCCCGAGGCGGCAAGCCCCCTCCTGGCATGGAGCTGGGGGCTGGCGTCCTAGGCATCGCTGAACGGACCTCTCTGGGAATCCGGCCTGGCATCGGTCCACCAACGGAGGAGGATCCAAAGACAGACTTCAGCCACTCACCATCTATGATCAGAGGAGGAACGCGGGGCAAGCCAGATGTGCCCCAGAAGGACTCATGAAGAAAGGACAGCGGGCACGCAGGCTCGAGGTGCCCTATGGAACTGACCACTCCACCAACCGGTCTGGCAGCAGGGGTGCCGCTCGGGCTCGGCGAGCCCAGGGCCAGCAGAGAAGGCGAAGCTTGGGGAGATGGCTCCCGGGCTGACTCGGCGAGTTTCGCAGGGCAGGGCCTGAAAGGGCCACAATCAGTCGTAGGGATAGCAAAGTAAATGAGGAAGGAAAGAAGAAGACTTACTCGTCCATGGCAAAATACTTCCTGCGCTTCAACAAGCGGCAAGGGCGGTCGTTGCCACCCAAGGCCTCCTTCCTCTTGTGGAGGGCCCCGAAGTCTACGCGGAACCGACCTAGACGCTCGGCGCAGGGGTCGGCCTCTGGTGCAGAAGAAGCATCAAGATGATCAGCGCTGGAGGAGTCAGCCTGGGGGGCACCGTCAGGCGTCGCCTCGCGAGGAACGGCTAGGGGCTCGGGAGCACCGGCCGCAGGAACCATAGGCCGCGACTCCGCACCTGACGCCGCTCAAGGGCAGGCCTCGGGAGACGCCGCCTTTAAGACATCTCGCGGCGTCGGCACCTCGACATCGGTCGCCTCAACTCCCGCCGGTTCTCGTCTCCCCGCCCTCTCGCCCGAGGAAGGATTGCTGTGGGCGGCAGGGGAAGCAACCACGGCGGCTGGGTTCTCGCGGGGCCCCATGAAGCCAGCAGGGCGCAGTCCCCACTCGTCGAAGTTGGGCATCTGCCTCACAAAATCGGCCCTGCCGGAGCAAAGATACAAGAGGACACCATTACTCCGAAGGCTGCCCAGGGAAGGATCGCCGGTCAAGACCCTGAGCACCGTCTACAGCGCTTCAGGCGCCAAGTCCTCCTCCTGAAGCCGCATGCGGTCTCTGTGCCCCACGAAGTCCCACATCCGGCGAGAGTGGCGCTGGAGAGGAGCAATGCGACATTGGAGGAACTCCTTCACCACCTTGGGTGTTGTCACATTGAGCACCTCAAACTCTGGAAGCGGCGCCAGACGAAGGCGAGCCGGGTGCTCGCGAGCACCTCATGATCCCAACCCGTGTGGGGAACAGCAGGCGAGGTCGGGTGCGAGAGCAGAGGATTGGGCACTCCGACATCCACGTACAGCCACCGCTCTCTGAACCTGGCCTCAGAAGAAGGAAGGCTGAAGTCGATCCCTGAAGCGGCCGTCTCTGGCACGGCGAAGAAGCTCACGCACCCTGAGCACTGAGTGGGGTCGCTCAGGCGCAAGGAAAAGAAGTGGTGCAGCAGGGCAACGGAGGGAGGAATGCCTATCATCGCCTCTCAAACAAAAGCAAAGGCAGCCAGAAGGGTAATGGACTCCGGCCCGAGGTGCATCATACGGATCTGATAATGAGAGAGCACCGCATTGAAGAAGGCGGAAAAGGGGCCAGACCCGCCCATAGGGCATCAGCGAAGAATTGGACCTCCGTGACGATCCTATCAAGGGAGGCATGGGACGTAGGCCAGACTGTGGTCCTGCCGCACTCATTGAAGATCGTGGCAAGGGCATAGCGGACCTTGTTCAAAGCTTCTGGATTGAGTATGATTGACCGAGCAACGGCGGGGGCCGCCGCCGGAGGTGTGCGGAGCGAAGGCGCGGGCTTCTTTCCCCTTCCTTTCTTCGTCGGCGCCATGGTGGTGAAGAGAGGGAAGAACTCGAGCCAGGCTAGCGGCGGAGGCTGGAACTCGAAGAGGAAGGAAAGGTAGGAGGCGAGCGAGCAGCAGAAAGGAGGAACAACTGTGTGCAACTTCGGGTCCGCTTAGCCGGGCACGCAACAAGGCGTCGTGGGGAAGCGCAGACGCCCACTTCCAATCAGTCACCATGTGGCGCCCAAGGCCGCAGGCTGTTAGGGCCCACGGCGCTTCGCGCTTGCCCCTTCGCTTTCCTGCTAGGCCAAGCCCGGGCATGCCTTGGGCCCGGGGGCTACTGTCGGAGTTCTGGGAACGGGGGTCCCCAGACTTGCCTGCCTGCGGCCTGCGGCGTGGTTCAAGTGGGGGCCCAGCGCGGCCCATCTTCATCAGCTCAAGCTCAAGACCCTCGCGAGGGGCCAAGCCTCGCGGGGCGGACGACAGGAAGCTTCCTCAGAGGCAGCCTCATCAGGCAGGCTTGCGAGGAAGCGGAGAGATCAAGGCAAGGGTACCTCACGAGGAGCCCGTGACGCAAGCCATGACGATCGAGACCAGGCGGGCGCCCGCCTACGCAGTGTGCTTGTTTCCCCTTTGGTGTAAAGGGGGCAAGCACAGGCCAAGGCACCGGGCAAAGGTTACCATTCCGGTGCAACGAGACCAAGACCAGCAGAGCGGCAGGACGGAGGTCACCATGGATCCCAAGACGGCGTCATCACCAGTGCTTTTGGCAGCCGAAGACCACCTTTGATCAGGATAACTTGTACAAGATGTTCCCCTTCAAAATGGCCAATTGTTGGCGCCCTTCCCGCTCATTATTTGGGGAGAGGCCCAGGGCCTCTATAAATAGAGCTAGCCACCATAGAGTAGGGGGACGGCTGGAGATCTGGGAGAACCCTAGCAGAGAGAGAGAGAGAGAGGCGACTGAACTCACCCTAGCAGTTCATCGCACTAGCTCAAGAACACCTCTCGCGAGGCTGTTCTTCCCTTGTACTGTTCCTCATCAGCCCCTGAGGCAATCCACCACACCACACACTGGAGTAGGGTATTACACCACAACGGTGGCCCGAACCAGTATAAACCTCGTGTCCCTTGTGTTGTTCGTTGTTTCCAGCTTAGATCACGCGAGGAGATTGGACGTAGATCGGTAGGGGAGAGATCTCCGGGCGCACCCCAGTGTTCGAACCTCAAGGGTCTGCCAGAACCTGAAATCCGAGAACAGTCATCATAGATGTGTAGAAATCCAATCCTTGAATCCGTCCAAATTTTTTCCGTTGATCCTGTGTTGTGGGAGCCCCAAATCTTCTTTGACCCAATACTTCCAGCATTTAATACTTGGCACTTCCTTTCTGAAAATCTTTCCATTTCTCAGGGTCCAAATTCTCCAGCATCCTTGGATAATAATGTCCAGAGCAAATTCTTTTGGGAGATAGGAGTGTAGAATCAAAATGTCATCAAAACTCGATAGTCCAAGATTTCTGTTTGGAACAATGTGTAGGGAACGTAGTAATTTCAAAAAAATTCCTACGCACACGCAAGATCATGGTGATGCATAGCAACGAGAGGGTAGAGTGTTGTCCACGTACCCTCGTAGACCGTAAGCGGAAGCGTTATGAGAATGTGGTTGATGTAGTCGTACATCTTCACGATCCGACCGATCCAAGTACCGAATGTACAGCTCCTCCGAGTTCAGCACACGTTCAGCTCGGTGACGTCCCACGAACTCCGACCCAGCAGAGCTTCGAGGGAGAGTTCCGTCAGCACGACGACGTGATGACGGTGATGATGATGCTACCAACGCAGGGCTTCGCCTAAGCATCACTATGATAAGACCGAGGTGGATTATGGTGGAGGGGGCACCGCACACGGTGAAAAGATCAACTAATCAACTTGTGTCTCTTGGGGTGCCCCCCTGCCCCCGCATATAAAGGAGTGGAGGAAGGGGAGAGGCCGACCCTCCTAGGCACGCCCCAAGGGGAGTCCTACTCCCACCGGGAGTAGGACTTCAATCCTTCCAAGAGTAGGAGTAGGAAAGAGGGAAGGAGAAGAGAGGGGAAAGGAAAGGGGGGCGCTGCCCCCCTCCTTGTCCAATGATACGTCTCCAACGTATCTATAATTTTTTATTATTCCATGCTATTATATTATCTGTTTTGGATGTTAATGGGCTTTATTTTACACTTTTATATTATTTTTGGGACTATCCTATTAACTCAAGGCCGAGTGCAAATTGCTGTTTTTTGCCTATTTCAGTGTTTCGCAGAAAAGGAATATCAAACGGAGTCCAAACGGAATGAAACCTTCAGGAGCGTGATTTTTGGAACAAACGTGATCCAGAGGACTTGGAGTGGATGTCAAGAAACGGATGAGGTGTCCACGAGGCAGGGGCGCGCCTACCCCCCTGTGTGCGCCCTCCCCCCTTGTGGGCCCCTTGTGGCTCAACCGACCTATTTCTTCCTCCTATATATGTTCACATACCCCGAAAACATCCAGTAGCACCACAAAACCCTATTTCCACCGCTGCAACCTTCTGTACCCAAGAGATCCCATCTTGGGGCCTTTTTCGGAGCTTCGCCGGAGGGGGCATTGATCACGAAGGTCCTCTACATCAACTCCATGGCCCCTCCGATGATGTGTGAGTAGTTTACTTTAGACCTTCGGGTCCATAGTTATTAGCTAGATGGCTTCTTCTCTCTCTTTGGATATCAATACAAAGTTCTCCTTGATCTTCTTGGAGATCTATTCGATGTAACTCTTTTTGCGGTGTGTTTATCGAGATCCAATGAATTGTGAGTTTATGATCAAGTCTATCTATGAACAATATTTGATTCTTCTCTGAAATCTTTTATGCATGATTGGTTATCTTTGCAAGTCTCTTAGAATTATTAGTTTGGTTTGGCCTACTAGATTGATCTTTCTTGCAATGGGAGAAGTGCTTAGCTTTGGGTTCAATCTTGCGGCGCTCGATCCCAGTGACAGAAAGGGAAACGACACGTATTGTATTGTTGCCATCGAGGATAAAAAGATGGGGTTTATATCATATTGCTTGAGTTTATCCCTCTTCATCATGTCATCTTGTTCTTATGAACTTAATACTCTAGATGCATGCTGGATAGTGGTCGATGTGTGGAGTAATTGTAGTAGATGCAGGCAGGAGTCGATCTACCTGTCACGGACGTGATGCCTATATTCATGATCATGCCTAGATATTCTCATAACAATGCTCAATTCTATCAATTGCTCGACAATAATTCGTTCAGTCACCGTAATACTTATGCTATCTTGAGAGAAGCCACTAGTGAAACCTATGGCCCCCGGGTCTATTCTCCATCATATAAGTTTCCAATCTATTTTACTTTGCAATTTTTACTTTCAATCTATATCATAAAAATACCAAAAATATTTATCTTATCATTATCATATCTATCAGATCTCACTCTCGTAAGTGACCGTGAAGGGATTGACAACCCCTTTATCACGTTGGTTGCGAGGTTCTTATTTGTTTGTGTAGGTACGAGGGACTTGCGTGTGGCCTCCTACTGGATTGATACCTTGGTTCTCAAAAACCGAGGGAAATACTTACGCTACTTTGCTGCATCACCCTTTCCTCTTCAAGGGAAAACCAACGCAGTGCTCAAGAGGTAGCAAGAAGGATTTCTGGCGCCGTTTCCGGGGAGTCTACGCACAAGTCAAGACATACCAAGTACCCATCACAAACTCTTATCCCTCGCATTACATTATTTGCCATTTGCCTCTCGCTTTCCTCTCCCCCACTTCACCTTTGCCATTTTATTCGCCCTTTTTGCGTTCGCCTTCTTCACATATGTATCTTTCTTTGTGTTTCCATGTGCCTTCTATTTGCTTGGATCTTTGCTTGCTAAAAATCTATTGATATGGATCCACTTAAAGTGTTCTACTTGGATCATCTTCGATCCTTATGCACTCGTGCTGAAACCCCAACTAGCCTAGTTCATGGGAAATCTTTAGATGA
Source organism: Triticum urartu (assembly GCF_056163025.1). Lineage (NCBI taxonomy): Eukaryota > Viridiplantae > Streptophyta > Magnoliopsida > Poales > Poaceae > Triticum > Triticum urartu. Next base: position 302,657,641 of record NC_141879.1, read on the forward strand.
GCATGCTCATTTTGCGTGTCACCGTTTGTCTGAAAAAGGGAGACTCTTATGGGATAAAATAAACAGATTGCTATGTTATGCTTGGAATCTTTGTGAAATTTGTGATCTTACTTGTTGCTCTAGGAACCCTGAAAAACACCTCCCCTGCCTATGTGAGTTTAATGATAATGAAATCTTATCTTCTTATGCAAAGGGTGTTTATAGTTACTATGATATCAAACAAAGTGAAGAATTTGTTGCTTTTAAGGGTGCCTATGAAGTTGCTTCTTTGATTGAAAAGTATGATATTACTCTCTATGAATCTGAAAATTTTGACATACTTAAATATTGCCATGAAAACTATGCTCATAATGTCTATGTCAAGGAATTTATTGAAAAAATGACCATTGCTTCAAAAGAAAATAATGATATGCATCAACCTATAGATAATTATGATTCCGTTGATTTGATTGAAATATCCCTTGATGAACATGATGCTTGCTATTCTTGTGGCCATGATGCCAATATTTATGAAGATGAGTTTGCTATAGTTCCTTATGTTAAACATGAGATCGTTGCTATTGCACCCATACTTGATAGTTCCTTCGATGAAAAGCATGATTGCAATGATGTTATCATAAATTATCTTAATGTCAATTGTTTCAATGATATGCAAAACATCAGGCTTGGGGATGCTAGTTTTGCTATGACTACTATTTGTTGCAATGATCATGATTGGGGTGATACTTCTTTTGATCTTGAAAATTTATTTAAGCCCCATGATGAATATGAGATTGATAATGGTGTGTGCAATATTATTGAAAGTGGGTTTGGAAGAGTGTCAACTTTAGATTCCACATATTTGGAGAATGTTCAATCTTATGAAGTTTTTGATAAAAGTGGATTTGGAGAGGCCATGACTTTAGTTAATGTCAATCCCACTATTTTGGAAGAGTGTCAACTTTGCATGCATGTGGATCGTGTTGAAAATATTTTATGTGATAGCTATTTTGTTGAATTTGCTTATGATCCTACATGTAATTATTATGAGAGAGGAAAATATGGTTGTAGAAATTTTCATGTTACAAAATTACCTCTCGTTATGTTGAGATTGCTATCGTCTCTTTCTTCTTCCTTGCATATGCTGATTTTTGCTTGCTATAATTTGTTTGCTTATAAAATGCCTATGCATAGGAAGTATGTTAGACTTAGATGTGTTTGTCACATGCTTCCTGATGCTCCTTCTGTGCTTCAATTCTTGTCTTTCATGTGAGCATCATTAAAATTATCAATGCCTAGCTAGGGGCGTTAAACGATAGCGCTTGTTGGGAGGCAACCCAATTTTATTTTTGTTTCTTGCTTTTTGATTATGTTTAGTAATAAATAATTCATCTAGCCTCTGTTTAGATGTGGTTTTATGCTTTTAATTAGTGTTTGTGCCAAGTAGAACCTTTGGGAAGACTTGGGGAAAGTCTTTGCGATCTTGCTGTAAAAAACAGGAACTTTAGCGCTCACGAGATTTGCTGCCATTTTTTTTACTGGGGAGTGATATTTAGTTAATTATTTTTGCAGATGGTTAATAGATAAATTCCTCACTTCCAGCAATTTATTTTAGAATTTTTGAGGTTCCAGAAGTATTCGAAACCAACAGATTACTACAGACTGTTCTGTTTTTGACAGATTCTGTTTTTCGTGTGTTGTTTGCTTATTTTGATGAATCTATGGCTAGTAATAGAGTTTATGAACCATAGAAAAGTTGGAATACAGTAGGTTTAACACCAATATAAATAAAGAATGAGTTCATTACAGTACCTTGAAGTGGTGGTTTGTTTTCTTTTACTAACAGAGCTCACGAGATTTTCTTTTAAGTTTTGTGTTGTGAAGTTTTCATGTTTTGGGTAAAGATTTGATGGATTATGGAACAAGGAGTGGCAAGAGCCTAAGCTTGAGGATGCCCAAAGGCACCCCAAGGAAAAGTCCAAGGACAACCAAAAGCCTAAGCTTGGGGATGCCCCGGAAGGCATCCCCTCTTTCGTCTTCGTCCATCGGTAACTTTACTTGGAGCTATATTTTTATTCGCCACATGATATGTGTTTTGCTTGGAGCGTCTTGTATGATTTGAGTCTTTGCTTTTTAGTTTACCACAATCGTCCTTTGTATACACAGATTTTGGGAGAGACACACATTGTAGCGACCAAACCTCAAACAGTCTGATCTCTGTGCATCAGTGTCATCCCGGGATCGGTAATGCTGACACGCACAGTACTAGAGGATTTATAACAGAGTAGCAATCACACACTTATTACATCGAATGTCTTAAAAGAGAACTTATTACAATAAATATGGCTTAAGGCCATCTAATACGATAACAGCGGAAGGCCTGGAAGATAAAGTGAGTCCATCAACTCCAACAGCATCACTGAGTGAAAGACCACGACCTAAGGCTCCTTACTCGTCGTCTGAAAAGTCTGCAACATGATACGTTGCAGCCCGAAACGGGTCAACACATGGAATATGCTGGGAATGTAACACAAGAGAGCAATGAACAGAATAATGCTATCACTACATACATATATGGCTGGTGGAGGCTGTATGGTTAATATGTTTTGTGGAAAGCCAATTTTTCCCTACTACAAAGCGATATATTTTATTTAACTACAAAGTTTGTTGAAAAACATTGAGAATGGTAAACCCCATCTCAATCCCAATTAAAAAGGTAATTAATAACCCAACCGAATTTTTATTAAGAGTGATGAGATGCACATGATAATCCAAGAACTAGATACTCAAGATGTCCATAACCGGGGACACGGCTAACCATGATTAGTTTGTACACTCTGCAGAGGTTTGTGCACTTTTCCCCACAAGACTCGATCTCCTCTGTTGGATTCCTCGCACTACATAATGTTTGAGAAACGGATGACTGAGACACAGTCTTTTCGAAGAGGTCCCCTTAACCGATAGATAGGCCTGTACACCTACAATCCCCTACATCTGCTAGCCCATCATGGAAAGGTTTCCCACAACTTACTCAACTATGCCAGAGCCCATAATGGCATGTGGCTGCACATGAAAGTTTCTAGCATGAATAATCTTATGATCCTTTTGAGCCTGGGTGGCAGTCCATAGGAGAATCACACGGTACTCCGGGATTTCAAAAAATACAGGCAATCACTAGGTTCCCTGGGTGCCTCAATCCACCCAAATGCGTATTAAAGTTGACACCTTAAGTTAAACATTAATTAACAACTCACATCTGTCATGGATACGCTCAAACCCAAACCACGTCTACAAGCATAGCATAGCAATATAAGCAACGTAGAAGTAACTCCTAGAGGTTTGATAATAAACAGGTGAATAGGTACTACCTCAACTACATCCCAACCCGCAATTTATTCAGATCCTAACCATGCAATTGTTTGAGGATTGATCTAATGCAATAAAACTAGGTAGTTAAGAGTTATGATCAAAGTGTTACTTGCCTTGTTGATGATCCGTGAAACCTAGAGACTCGTAGTAGCACGCTTCGCACTCCGGGTACTCTATCGCAATCAAACATGCATACAATAAGAAATCAAGCAAAGATGCACGGGTAAAACTCAAATAAGAAGATCTAACCAGAAAATTCAACTTAAGAACTCCGGTTTGCAAAAAAATCAAATCAAACGAAGCAACGAAACTCAAATTGGGAAAGAAACAAGCTTGTTTTACTAATCTGGACTAAAGTCAAATTTTACAGCACCAAAACTTGTTTAAGTTGCTTAAACAGAAAGAGGGCTTCGAGACGAAACTCTAGGCGCTTGAATCGCCTGATTCCGATAAACGAGCGAAAAGTTATACTAAAACAAAAATCGGATCAGAAATCATGATCGAAAATAATCGCGAAAAATCTGAGAAAAAGAAAAACTGACGAACAGACTTACGAACGAACGTTCGCTAACTGCGGCTAACGGGTGAAAACCATTCGTTAAAACGAACGTACGGACGAACGTCCGCTAAATAACTAAACCGGGAAAAAAATAAAACTGATCTAATAAAAAACGCATCTAGGTTTTTACCGAAAAAACTGAACCGGCCAAAGGAAAAACCGGCGGCGGCGGCGGCGAACTCCGGCGGCTCCGGCGACAGCGAGGCGGCGGCGGGGTGGCGGGGCGGTGCGGCGCGGCGGCGGGTCGGCAGTGGGTTGGCACGGGCGGCGGGGCGCGGCTAGGGTTTCAGCCTCGGCGGGCTGGTGGGTTGCGGGGCTGCGCCTCAGCGGCTTTTAAAGCCCTCCCCAGGCGGAGTCCCGGGGGGATACGGCCCAAAGTCAGTTTCCCTTTTTTTAATATTCTGTGCAGAAAAACGAATAAAAGAAATACTAAACAGACTCCAAAAATTTCTCCCTCGAGATTCGGGTTGGCTAGAAAATAGGTGAGGGTGATCCTTCCGTAGGTCTTCCTCCCGTTCCAAGGTGGCTTCATCTTCGGTATGGTGGCTCCACTGAACCTTGCAAAACTTGATAACTTTGCTGCGTGTAACTCGGCTGGCAAACTCGAGAATCTTGACTGGCTTCTCCTCGTAGGTCAAATCGCTATCCAACTGTATCGCTTCCAGTGGCACTGTATCCCTCAGAGGGATATCAGCTATCTCTGCATGGCACTTCTTCAACTGAGAAACGTGGAACACATCGTGAACTCCTGACAATCCTTCGGGCAATTCCAACTTGTAAGCAACTTCTCCCATACGTTCCAAAACTTTGTATGGTCCCACAAAACATGGTGCTAAATTTCCCTTAACTCCAAAACGCTTAACTCCTCGGAGTGGTGATACATGAAGATACACTCTGTCTCGGACTTCGTAAATTGTCTCCTTGCGTTTAGAATCCGCATAGCTCTTTTGCCTGGACTGGGCTAGCTTGAGTCAATCGAGAATCAGCTTAACCTTCTCTTCAGACTCTTTAATCAAATCTGGCCCAAACAACTATCGGTCTCGAACTTCGTCCCATAACAACGGTGTTCTGCACCTCCTTCTGTACAATGCTTTGAAAGGGGCCATCTTCAAACTGGCTTGATAGCTGTTGTTGTCAGAGAACTATGCGTAAGGCAAATTATCCTCCCAACTAGAACCATAGTCTAGCACACAAGCTCTCAACATGTCCTCCAGAATCTGATAAACTATCTCAGTCTATCCATCTGTCTGCGGGTGAAAAGTTATACTGAACTCTAGCCTGGTTCCCAAAGTTTCATGCAACTGATTCCAAAACTTTGAGGTAAACTGGGTTCCTCTATCTGACACAATGGTCTTCGGAACTCCATGCAAACATACGATCCTGGTCATGTATAACTTTTCCTACTTAGCACTGGTGTAAGTGGTCTTCACTGGGATGAAATGAGCTAATTTCGTCAAACGATCGACTACAACCCATATCGAGTCATAGCCTGAACGAATCTTGGGCAATCCCGTGATAAAATCCATACCTATCTTGTCCCACTTCCATTCGGGTATCGGCAATGGTTGTAGCAATCCTGTTGGCTTCTGATGCTCTGCCTTCACTCTCTGACATACATCACAAACTGCTACATACTCTGCAATATCCTTCTTCATTCCAGTCCACCAGAATCTATCCTTCAAATCCGATACATCTTGGTATTTCTTGGGTGAATCGAATATGGCGAATCATGGGCCTCCTGCAAAATCAGCCTCCTGATCTCTTGATCATTTGGTACATATACGCGGTCCTCGAACCATAAGGTATCGTGCTCATCCTCACGAAATCCTTTAGCCTTTCCTTTTCTCATCCTTTCCTTTATCTCGGCAATCTCCTTGTCCGTCCTCTGAGCTTCTCTAATCTTATCCATCAAAGTAGACTGAATCTCCAATGCTGCTACATAACCTCTCGGAACTATCTCCAAACATAGCTCGTGAAGATTCTCTACTAACTCCTTGGGTAACTCTCTTGTCATGAGTGTATTGACATGACTCTTGCGGCTCAACGCATCGGCTACTACGTTATCCTTTCTGGGATGATAGTGCAACTTCATGTCATAATCCTTAATGAGTTCCAACCATCTCCTTTGCCTGAGATTCAACTCCATCTGCGTGAAGATGTACTTCAAACTCTTGTGATCCGTGTATACTTCACAATGGTTTCCGATGAGAAAATGTCTCCAAGTCTTCAACGCATGCACTACGGCTGCTAACTCCAAATCATGTGTAGCATAATTTAACTCATGGGGTTTAAGCTGACGTGAGGCATATGAAACAACTCTTCATTCCTGCATAAGCACTGCTCCAAGTCCTCGACGAGAAGCGTCGCAATACACTTCATAATCCTTGCGTTGATCTGGCAGGATCAACACTGGTGATGTAACCAAGCGTTTCTTCAACTCCTGAAAACTGGCCTCACATTCCTCGGTCCATTTGAACTTGGTGTCCTTCTTCAACAACTCCTCCATAGGCTTTGCAATCTTCAAGAAATTCTCAATGAACCTCCGGTAGTATCCTGCGAGTCCAAGAAAACTCCGGATCTCTCCAACTGACGTGGGTGCCTCCCAATTTGTCACAGTGACGACTTTGGCGGGGTCTACCGCTATTCCTTCTCCGGATATAACATGTCCAAGGAATCCAACTTCCTTCAACCAAAAATCACACTTGCTAAACTTGGCGTATAGCTGATATTCTCTGAGCTTCCCAAGTACTAATCGCAAATGCTCTTTATGATCCTCTTCATTCTTCGAGTAGACCAGAATGTCATCAATGAACACCACAATGAACTTATCCAAAAACTCCATAAACACCTTGTTCATCATGTTCATGAAATAGGCCGGTGCGTTAGTCAGGCCAAATGACATAACTGAATACTCATATAGCCCGTACCTCGTGGTAAAAGCTGTCTTAGGTATATCCTGCTCTCGAATCTTCAGTTGGTGGTACCCTGATCGCAGATCGATCTTGGAAAACACCTTAGCTCCTTGAAGCTAATCAAACAAATCATTGATCATTGGCAGTGGGTACTTGTTCTTGATCGTCACTTCATTCAATCCTCGATAATCAATAACCATCCTTAACGATCCATCCTTTTTCTACACTAGAAGTACTGGTGATCCCTAAGGTGACGAGCTTGGGAGAATATATCCATTATCCAGTAACTCCTTAATCTGCTTCTTAATTTCCTCTAAATCATGTGCGGGCATCCTGTACGGTCTCTTAGATATTGGCCCTATGCCAGGCAAAAGCTCAATCAAAACCTCGATGTCTCTATCCGGTGGCATGCCTGGCAACTCTTTTGGAAATACATCCGGGAAATCCCTCACCACTGGTACTTCCTCCTGCACAACTCCTGATAAGGAATTTACTTGAGTCCTATTCGGCACATGCCGGGATACATACTTGATCCTTCTTCCTTCTGGGTTGGTGAGCAAAATCAACTTACTAGCGCAATCGATGTTTCCTCCATACATCGATAGCCAATCCATACCCAGAATCACATCCAAACCTTGCGACTCCAAAATTATCAGATCTGAGGGGAAAACATGCCTACCTATGGTCAATGGTATCTAAAAACATCCTTGGCTTGCCATATACTCTGCTCCTGGCGAGCTCATTAATATAGGTGTACTAAGAACTTTGGTGGGCAGCATATACTTATCCACAAGTCCCCTTGATATGTATGAATGCGATGCACCAGTATCAAAAAGAACGACTGCAGTAAATGACTTAACCAAAAACTTACCTATTACTGCATCTGGCTGGGCTTCAATCTCCTCCACGTTAACGTGGTTCACTTGTCCCCTGTTGAAAGGGTTGGGCTTCTTCCCAGAACTTTCATTGCCATTTTCATTCTTAGCTTCAGGACATTCATTAGCGTAATGTCCGGTCTTCTAGCACTTGTAGCAAGTAACGTGGCTTAGATCTTTCTTGGCGGGGGTTGCTAGGTTGGAACGGTTCTGTCCGTTGCTTCCTCCATTACCATTTCCGTTCTTGGGGCCACTATGGTTGTGCGAACTTCCTCCAGTGTGATTGTGACCTCCATGGTTATGCTGTAGGGGTCCTCCCGAGTTCGGGGTGAAACGGGGTCTCTACCGAGCTCCGGAATTATACTTATGTTGTCCATACTTCCTCTTGCGGTTGTCAATCTACTGCTACTTCCCTTCAAGCATGAGAGCTCTATCTACCAACTGTTGGTAGTTATTAAAGGTTGCTACCATCAACTGCATGCTCAGCTCATCATTCAGTCCTTCCAGAAACTTCTCCTGTTTAGCTGCATCCGTAGCAATGTCATCTGGGGCATAACGTGCTAGCTTGCTAAAGTCATCCACATACTGGCTAACGGTGCGTCCTCCTTGGCGTAAGTTGCGGAACTCATGCTTCTTCATGGCCATAGCTCCTGCTGATACATGGGCAGTGCGAAAAGCCTGCTGGAACTGGTCCCATGTAACATTGGCTATAGGATAGGCGACAGTGTAATTCTCCCACCATGAGGTTGCTGGTCCATCCAATTGGTGCGTGGCAAAATGCACCCTCTCAGCATCTGCGCATCCTACAGTGGTTAGCTCCCTTCCAATCCTGTGGAGCCAATCATCTGCCACTATCGGCTCGGTGCTACTGGAAAACACCGGCGGCTGCAACCTTAGAAAACAGGCTAAGTTGTCAACTGGGGGTGGTGGTGGTGGGTTGTTGTTCTTGTTGTTGCCTTGGTTCTGAACTAACAACTGCATCAAGGTATTCTGCTGCTGGATCAACTGAGTGAGCTCCGGTGGAAAGGTAAATCCGGGGTCACGTCTCGGAGGCATCTGAGGGTTTAGAGGGAAGAGAATAGAATAGAATGAGGTCTAGTGAGAAAACACTACCCATATGCACATGATACAAACACAATCATATCACTCAATCAATCAAGCAAGGGCATAGAATTGGTCTAGAACTATCGTTACAAAAGTGCTCGGACTATACTATATACATGGTGGAATACTACTACTGATATGGTGGTCGACTAGAAAAATTGATCGGTGGAAGACTCCATAATATCCGCTCCAGCTTTATCAACATAGTCATCATCGCTATTGTCGGGGTCCGAGTCGGTGTCGTCGATGATGATGTAGTTCTCCGGGCAAGTGGAATCGTCTTCTTCTCCTCCTGGCGCGGGGTCTCCCATGAATACTCCTAGCTTCCTTGTCAGATCATCATTCTTCTCCACTAGTACGACGATTTCCTCCTCATAATCTTCGCCAGTAACCTTGAGTTCTTCCTTCAGTTCCGTGATCCTGGTCATCGCCTTCTTGAGATCTATCATGCTTGCGCACATCTGGTTCTCCTGGCGACGAATGCGCTAGTTTAACTCCTGGATGAATGCTGCAATGGATCTATCCTTCTTGGTGCTAATCATATCCCATTGCTCATCTCGACGCCCACAAATCTGGTAGATAGTATCCTTGAGATCCTTGTGGTAAACTTCTCCAATGCGTCCCATGGTGATGTGGGCTGCCATACTCTTTCCTAGACTCCTGGTTGGTGCATCAAAATAAAACTCTATGGGCTCAGTGACTGGCATAAATGTCCTTCCTGGAACTTGAACTTGAATCATCCAGCGCTCCTCTTCTGGTAAAGTGGCGTTGTAAGTCTCGGTGAAGCTTGGTATTCCAACGTTCAGGTACATAGTGACTTCCTTCAAGTGTCGTCCAAAGGGTGTTTCTTCATCCGGTTGTGCAGACTTATTCCTTGCGTCTGCCATCCTAAGGAGTAGAAAATGGAGAGGAGTCAGAAAAAAGAAAGAGTAGTGATCTAGGGCTTTAGCTTAGTGGTCGTGTCCTACAGTCAGCGTGTGCTCTAATACCATCTTGTAGCGACCAGACCTCAAACAGTCTGATCTCTGTGCATCAGTGTCATCCCTGGATCGATAATACTGACACGCACAGTACTTGAGGATTTATAACAGAGTAGCAATCACACACTTATTACATCGAATGTCTCAATAGAGAACTTATTACAATAAATATGGCTTAAGGCCATCTAATACGATAACAGCGGAAGGCTTGGAAGATAAAGTGAGTCCATCAACTCCAACGGCATCACTGAGTGAAAGACCACGACATAAGGCTCCTTACTCGACGCCTAAAAAGTCTGCAACATGATACGTTGCAGCCCGAAATGGGTCAGCACATGGAATATGCTGGCAATGTAACACAAGAGAGTAATGAACAGAATAATACTATCACTACATGCATATATGGCTGGCGGAGGCTGTATGGTTAATATGTTTTGCGGAAAGCCAATTTTTCCCTACTGCAAAGGAATATATTTTATTTAACTATAAAGTTTGTTGAAAAACATTGAGAATGGCAAAGCCCATCTCAATCCCAATTAAAAAGGTAATTAATAACCCAACCAAATTTTTATTAAGAGTGATGAGATCCACATGATAATCCAAGAACTAGATACTCAAGATGTCCATAACCGGGGACACGGCTAACCATGATTAGTTTGTACACTCTTTAGAGGTTTGTGCACTTTTCCCCACAAGACTCGATCTCCTCCATTGGATTCCTCGCACTACATAATGTTTGAGAAACGGATGACCGAGACACAGTCTTTCCGAAGAGGTCCCCTTAACCGATAGATAGGCATGTACACCTACAATCCCCTACATCTGTTAGCCCATCATGGAAAGGTTTCCCACAACTTACTCAACTATGCCAGAGCCCATAATGGCATGTGGCTGCACACGGAAATTTCTACCATGAATAATCTTATGATCCCTTTGAGCCTGGGTGGCAGTCCATAGGAGAATCACACGGTACCCCAGGATTTCCAAAAATACAGGCAATCACTAGGTTCCCTGGGTGCCTCAATCCACCCAGATGTGTATTAAAGTTGTCACCTTAAGTTAACCATTAATTAACAACTCACATCTGTCATGGATACGCTCAAACCCAAACCACGTCTACGAGCATAGCATAGCAATATAAGCAACGTAGAAGTAACTCCCAGAGGTTTGATAATAAACAGGTGAATAGGTACTACCTCAACTACTTCCCAACCCGCAATTTATTCAGATCCTAACCATGCAATTGTTTGAGGATTGATCTAATGCAATAAAACTAGGTAGTTAAGAGTTATGATCAAAGTGTTACTTGCCTTGCTGATGATCCGTGAAACCTAGAGACTCGTAGTAGCACGCTTCGCACTCCGGGTACTCTATCGCAATCAAACAAGCATACAATAAGCAATAAAGCAAAGATGCACGGGTAAAACTCAAATAAGAAGATCTAACCAGAAAGTTCAACTTAAGAACTCCGGTTTGCAAAAAAGATCAAATCAAACGAAGCAACGAAACTCAAACTGCGAAAGAAACAAACATTGTTGAAGTGGGAGAGCTCCTTGAACTTTGTTCATGCTCACGGCAACTTTGTGAATCTTGATTACAGAAAATTTTCAACAAAAATAATTATCCCCTTGTACAATTCCATTGTATTGCAAAAATAATGTGCCAAAGTTTGCCTTTAGGATGTTTACATTTGCTTGATGGTCTGTACGGTGCTGGACAGAAACTTTGGCTGTAGTGCGCGATTTTACATTTTTAGATGGAATGTCAAATGGTTCTGATTCTTTTTGCACTGTCTTTCTATACAAATTTTTTATTTTTCCTAATATTGGTAGAATTTTTCAAGTATCAGAAGTATGGTGAATGTTCAGATTATTACAGACTGTTCTGTTTTAGACAGATTCTGTTTTTGATGCATAGTTTGCTTGTTTTGATGAAACTATCAATTTATATTAGTGGATTAAGCCATGAAAAAGTTATATTACTGTAGACACAATGCAAAAACAAAATATGAATTGGTTTGCAACAGTACTTAGAGTAGTGATTTGCTTTATTATACTAACGGATCTTACCGAGTTTTATGTTGAAGTTTTGTGTGGATGAAGTGTTCGATGATCGAGAAGGTCTCGATGTGAGAAGGAAGAGAGGCTAGAGCTCAAGCTTGGGGATGCCCGAGGCACCCAAATTAAATATTCAAGGAGACTCAAGCTTATAAGCTTGGGGATGCCCCGGAAGGCATCCCCTCTTTCTTCATCAAGTATCGGTATGTTTTCGGATTCGTTTCGTTCATGCGATATGTGCAATCTTGGAGCGTCTTTTGCATTTAGTTTTCATTTTTCTTTTATGCACCATGCAGGTATGAGGTAGTCCTTGGTTGATTTATAGAATGCTCTTTGCACTTCACTTATATATTTTGAGTATGGCTTTATAGAATGCTTCATGTGCTTCACTTATATCATTTGAAGTTTGGATTGCATGTTTCTCTTCACTTAGACAACCGCCATTTGTAGAATGCTATTTTGCTTCTCTTATATTTGTTAGAGTGTGGGCATATATTTTGTAGAAAGAATTAAACTCTCTTGCTTCACTTATATCTATTTAGAGAGATGACAGGAATTGGTCATTCACATGGTCAGTCATAAAATCCTACATAAAACTTGTAGATCACTGAATATGATATGTTTGATTCCTTGCAATAGTTTTGCGATATAAAGATGGTGATATTAGATTCATGCTTGTGGGTAGTTGTGGATTAGTAGAAATACTTGTGTTGAGGTTTGTGATTCCCGTAGCATGCACGTATGGTGAACCGTTATGTAACGAAGTCGGAGCATGAGGTATTTATTGATTGTCTTCCTTATGAGTAGCGGTCAGGGACGAGCGATGGTCTTTTCCTACCAATCTATCCCCCTAGGGGAATGCGTAGTAGTACTTTGCTTCGAGGGCTAATAAACTTTTGCAATAAGTATGTGAGTTCTTTATGACTAATGTTGAGTCCATGGATTATACGCACTCTCACCGTTCCATCATTGCTAGCCTCTCTAGTATCGCGCAACTTTCGCTGGTACCATAAACCCACCATATACCTTCTCCTCAAAACATCCACCATACCTACCTATCATGGCATTTCCATAGCCATTCCGAGATATATTGCCATGCAACTTCCATCATCATCATATACATGACTTGAGCATTCATTGCCATATTGCTTAGCATGATCCTAAGATAGCTAGCATGATGTTTTCATGGCTTGTCCGTTTTTGATGTCATTGCTACGCTAGATCATTGCACATCCCGGTACACTGCCGGAGGCATTCATATAGAGTCATATCTTTGTTCTAGATATCGAGTTGTAATATTGAGTTGTAAGTAAATAAAAGTGTGATGATCATCATTATTAGAGCATTGCCCCCCCCCCCCAAAAGAGAGAGGCCAAAGAAGCCTAAATAAAAAGGGGGGGCCAAAGAAGCCCACAAAAAGGGGCAATGTTACTATCCTTTTACCACACTCGTGCTTCAAAGTAGCACCATGTTCTTTATATAGAGAGTCTCTTGAGTTATCACTTTCATATACTAGTGGGAATTTTCATTATAGAACTTGGCTTGTATATTCCAACGATGGGCTTCCTCAAATGCCCTAGGTCTTCATGAGCAAGCAAGTTGGATGCACACCCACTTAGTTTCAGTTTGAGATTTCGTATACTTATAGCTCTAGTGCATCCGTTGCATGGCAATCCCTACTCACTCACATTGATATCTATTGATGGGCATCTCCATAGCCCGTTGATACGCCTAGTTGATGTGAGACTATCTTCTCTTTTTTTGTATTCTCCGCAACTACCATTCTATTCCACCTATAGTGCTATATCCATGGCTCACGCTCATGTATTGCGTGAGGGTTGAAAATGCTGAAGCGCGTTAAAAAGTATGAACCAATTGCTCAGCTTGTTATCGGGGTTGTGCATGATGTGAATATTTTGTGTGGTGAAGATGGAGCATAGCCAGACTATATGATTTTGTAGGGATAGCTTTCTTTGGCCTTGTTATTTCGAAAAGACATGATAGCTTTATTAGTGGGCTTGAAGTATTATCGTTTTTATGTCAAATGATAGACTATTGCTTTGAATCACTCGTGTCTTAATATTCAAGCCATGATTAGATATGTGATCAAGATTATACTAGGTAGCATTCCACATCAATTATCTTTTCTATCATTTACCTACTCAAGGACGAGCAGGAATTAAGCTTGGGGATGCTGATACATCTCCGTCGTATCTATAATTTTTGATTGTTCCATGCCAATATTCTACAACTTTCATACACTTTTGGCAACTTTTTATATTATTTTTTGGGACTAACGTATTGATCCAGTGCCCAGTGCCAATTCATGTTTGTTGCATGTTTTATGTTTCGCAGAATATCCATAGCAAATGGAATCCAAACGGGGACAGAGCTTATTTTTGGAATATTTGGAAAATCTGGGAGAAAGATCTACGCGAAACAGTGTCCGAGGTGGGCACGAGGTAGGGGGCGCACCCCACCCCCTGGGCGCGCCCCTGACCCTTGTGGTCCACCCGTAAGGCGGTTGATGCCCTTCTTCGGCCGCAAGAAAGCTAATTTTCGGTAAAAAAATCACGGCGAAGGTTTCAGTCCAATCGGAGTTACGGATCTCCATATATATACGAAACGGTGAAAGGGCAACAGAACAGAACGCAGAAACAGAGAGACAGATCCAATCTCGGAGGGGCTCTCGCCCCTCCCATGCCATGGAGTCCAAGGACCAGAGGGGAAACCCTTCTCCAATCTAGGGAGGATGTCAAGGAAGAAGAAGACGAAGGGGCCCCCTCTCCCCTTCTCTTCCGGTGGCGCCGGAACGCTACCGTGGCCATCATCATCATCACCGCGATGTACACCGACACCTCCGCCATCTTCACCAACATCTCCATCGCCTTCCCCCCTCTATCTACAATGGTCCACTCTCCCGCAACCCGCTGTACCCTCTACTTGAACATGGTGCTTTATGCTTCATATTATTATCCAATGATGTGTTTCCATCCTATGATGTCTGAGTAGATTTTTGTTGTCCTATCGGTGGTTGATGAATTGCTCTGATTGATTTAATTTGCTTGTGGTTATGTTGCTGTCCTTTTGTGCCCATCATATGAGAGCGCGCGTGGATCACACCATAGGGTTAGTTGTATGTTGATAGGACTATGTATTGGAGGGCAAGAGTGACAGAAGCTTCAACCTAGCATAGAAATTGATGCATACGGGATTGAAGGAGGACCAATATATCTTGATGCTATGGTTGGGTTTTACCTTAATGAACGTTAGTAGTTGAGGATGCTTGCTAATAGTTCCAATCATAAGTGCATAGAATTCCAAGTCAGGGATGACATGCTAGCAGTGGCCTCTCCCACATAATACTTGCTATCGGTCTAGTAAAGTAGTCAACTGCTTAGGGGCAATTTCGCAACTCCTACCACCACCTTTCCACACTCGCTATATTTACTTTATTGTGTCTTTACTTAAACAGCCCCTACTTTTTATTTACATAATCTTTATTATCTTGCAAACCAATCCAACAATACCTACAAAGTACTTCTAGCTTCATACTTGTTCTAGGTAAAGCGAACGTCAAGCGTGCGTAGAGTTGTATCGGTGGTCGATAGAACTTGAGGGAATATTTGTTCTACCTTTAGCTCCTTGTTGGGTTCGACACTATTACTTATCGAAAACTGTTGCGATCCCCTATACTTGTGGGTTATCAGGACGTCATCGTGTTGAGCGTGTGCTAAACACGGAGGTGCCGTACGTTCGGTGCTAGGATCGGTTGGATCGCGAAGATGTTCGACTACATCAACTGTGTTATTAAACGCTTCCGCTCTCGGTCTACGAGGGTACGTGGACACACTCTCCCCTCTTGTTGCAATGCATCTCCTAGATAGATCTTACGTGATCCTGGGAATTTTTTTGAAATATTGTGTTCCCCAACAGTGGCATCCGAGCCAGTTCTATGCGTAGATGTTATATGCACGAGTAGAACACAAAGAGTTGTGGGTGATAACAGTCATATTGCTTACCACCAACGTCTTACTTTGATTCGGCGGTATTGTTGGATGAAGCGGTCCAGATCGACATTACATGACCGCGATCATGAGACTGGTTCTACCGACGTGCTTCACACATAGGTGGCTCGCGGGTGTCCGTTTCTCCAACTTTAGTTGAATCGAGTTTGACTACGGCCGGTCCTTGTTGAAGGTTAAAACAACACACTTGACAAAACATCATTGTGGTTTTGACGCATAGGTAAGAACGGTTCTTGCTAGAAGCCTATAGCAGCCATGTAAAACTTGCAATAACAAAGTAGAGGATGTCTAACTTGTTTTTGTATGGCATGTTGTGATGTGATATGGTCAAGACGTGATGAGATATAAATTGGTGTATGAGATGATCATTGTAGCGACCAGACCTCAAACATTCTGATCTCTGTGCATCAGTGTCATCCTTGGATCGGTAATGCTGACACACACACAATACTTGAGGATTTATAACAGAGTAGCAATCACACATTTATTACATCGAATGTCTCAACAATAAATATGGCTTAAGGCCATCTAATACGATAACAGCGAAAGGCTTGGAAGACAAAGTGAGTCCATCAACTCCAACGGCATCACTGAGTGAAAGACCACGACCTAAGGCTCCTTACTCATCGTCTGAAAAGTCTGCAACATGATACATTGCAGCCCGAAATGGGCAGCACATGGAATATGCTGGCAATGTAACACAAGAGAGAAATGAAAAGAATAAGGATATCACTGCATGCATATATGGCTGGTGGAGGCTGTATGGTTAATATGTTTTGCGGAAAGCCAATTTTTCCCTACAACAAAGGAATATATTTTATTTTACTACAAAGTTTGTTGAAAACAATGAGAATGGTAAACCCCATCTCAATCCCAATTAAAAGTAATTAATAACCCAACAAAAATTTATATTAAGAGTGATGAGATCCACATGATAATCCAAGAACTAGATACTCAAGATGTCCATAACCAGGGACACGGCTAACCATGATTAGTTTGTACACTCTGCAGAGGTTTGTGCACTTTTCCCCACAAGACTCGATCTCCTCCGTTGGATTCCTCGCACTACATAATGTTTGAGAAACGGATGACCGAGACACAATCTTTCTGAAGAGGTCCGCTTAACCGATAGATAGACCTGTACAGCTACAATCCCCTACATCTGCCAGCCCATCATGGAAAGGTTTCCCACAACTTACTCAACTATGCCAGAGCCCATAATGGCATGTGGCTGCACACGGAAGTTTCTAGCATGAATAATCTTATGATACCTTCGAGCCTGGGTGGTAGTCCATAGGAGAATCACACGGTACCCCGGGATTTCCAAAAAAATACAGGCAATCACTAGGTTCCCCAGGTGCCTCAATCCACCCAGATGTGTATTAAAGTTGCAACCTTAAGTTAACCATTAATTAACAACTCACATCTGTCATGGATACACTCAAACCCAAACCACGTCTACGAGCATAGCATAGCAATATAAGCAACGTAGAAGTAACTCCCAAAGGTTTGATAATAAACAGGTGAATAGGTACTACCACAACTACTTCCCAACCGGTAATTTATTCAGATCCTAACCATGCAATTGTTTGAGGATAGATCTAATGCAATAAAACTGGGTGGTAAAGAGGTATGATCAAAGTGTTACTTGCCTTGTTGATGATCCATGAAACCTAGAGACTCGTAGTAGCACAATTCCCACTTCGGGTACTCTATCGCAATCAAACAAGCATACTATAAGCAATCAAGCAAAGAGACACGAGTAAAACTCAAATAAGAAGATCTAACCAGAAAATTCAACTTAAGAACTCCGGTTTGCAAAAAGAATCAAAACAAACGAAGCAACGATACTAAAACTGCGAAAGAAACAAGCTTCGTTAACTAATCTGGACTAAAGTCAAATTTTACAGTAGCAAAAACTTGTTTAAGTTGATTAAACAGAAAGAGGGCTTCGAGACGAAACTTTAGGCGCTTGAATCGCCTGATTCTGATGAACGAGCAAAAAGTTATACTAAAACGAAAATCGGATCAGAAATCACGATCGAAAATAATCGCGAAAAATCCAAGAAAAAGAAAAACTAACGAACAGACTAACGAATGTTCGCTAACTGCGGCTAACGGGCGAAAACTGTTCGTTAAAACGACCGTACAGATGAATGTCCGCTAATAACTAAACCGGAAAAAAAATAAAACCGATCTAATAAAAAAACGCATCTAGGTTTTTACCGAAAAATCGAACCGACCAATGGAAAAACCGGCGGCGGCGGCGGCGAACTCCGGCGGCTCCGGCGACGGCGCGGCGGCGGGGCGGGGCGGCGGGCTGGCGCGGGCGGCGGGGCGAGGCTACGGTTTTGGCCTCGGCGGGCTGGTGGGCTGCGGGGCTGCGCCTCGGCGGCTTTTAAAGCCCTCCGCCGGGCGGAGTCCCGGGCGGATACGGCCCAAAGTCGGTTTCCCTTTTTTTAAATATTCCATGCAGAAAAACGAATAAAAGAAATAGCGAACGTACTCCAAAAATTCTGAAATAAATTTTCCCCGTCCTCTAAAAATCTACCGGACAAGGTGAACTTTTATTTGGGACTCTAATGCAATTTTGAAAAACGCATATTTTCCTAATTCAAATAAAATAGCAATAAAACTCCGAACAAAAATCTTATTTGATTTTAATATTAAATCTCCAATATTTATTTATTTTGAGGAAGTCGTTTTATCCTCTCTCTCTTTTATTTTTATAAAAGAAATATTTGAAGATAAAATAATTAAAATCAAACGATCCTCTTTTCAAAATTCGAGAGAAACTCAAATATGAAAATAACGAAATTCCCAACTCTCTCCGTGGGTCCTTGAGTTGCGTGGAATTTCTAGGATCAAGCCAAATTGCAATAAAATATGATATGCAATGATGACCTAATTTATAACATTCCAAATTGAAAATTTGGGATGTTACACACATGAATTGGAATTTATTAGAATACTCTATGTGCTTCACTTATATCTTTTGAGTTGGATAAGTTTTGCTCTAGTACTTTGCTTATATCTTTTAGAGCACGGCGGTGGTTTTATTTTATAGAAATAATTTATCTCTCATGCTTCACTTATATCATTTTGAGAGTCCTTTAGAACAGCATGGTAATTCACTTTGGTTATAAATTTTAGATGCTAAGAGAAGTTGGATGCTTGATAGTTGTTTTGAGATATAAAGGTAGTAATATTAGAGGTGTGCTAGTTGAGTAATTGTGAAATTGATGAATACTTGTGTTGAAATTGGCAATTCCCGTAGCATGCACGTATGGTAAACATTGTGTGACAAATTTGAAGCATGGGGTGTTCTTTGATTGCTTTCCTTAGGAGTGGCGGCCGGGGACGAGCGATGGTCTTTTCCTACCAATCTACCCCTCTAGGAGCATGCGCGTAGTGCTTGGTTTTGATGACTTGTAGATTTTTGCAATAAGTATGTGAGCTCTTTATGACTAATGTTGAGTCCATGGATTATACGCACTCTCACCCTTCCACCATTGCTAGCCTCTTCGGTACCATGCATTGCCCTTTCTCACCTTGAGAATTGGTGCAAACTTCGCCGGTGCATCCAAACCCCGTGATATGATACGCTCTATCACACATAAGCCTCGTTATATCTTCATCAAAACAGCCACCATACCTACCTATTATGGCATTTCCATAGCCATTCCGAGATATATTGCCATGCAGCTTTCCACCCTTCCATTTATTATGACACGCATCATCATTGTCATATTGCCTTGCATGATTATGTAGTTGACATCATATTTGTGGCAAAGCCACCATGCTTAATTTTTCATACATGTCACTCTTGATTCATCGCAATCCCGGTACACCGCCGGGGGCATTCACATAGAGTCATATTTTGTTCTAAGTATCGAGTTGTAATTCTTGAGTTGTAAGTAAATAAAAGTGTGATGATCATCATTAGAGCATTTTCCCATGTGAGGAAAGGATGATGGAGACTATGATTCTCCCACAAGTCGGGATGAGACTCTGGACAAAAAAAAGAGGCCATAAAAAAGAAGGCCCAAATAAAAAAAGAGGCCATAAAAAAAGGAAAAGAAGGCCCAAATAAAAAATGAGAGAAAAAGAGAGAAGGGACAATGTTACTATCCTTTTTCCACACTTGTGCTTCAAAGTAGCACCATGATCTTCATGATCGAGAGTCTCTTATTTTGTCACTTTCATATACTAGTGGGAATTTTTCATTATAGAACTTGGCTTGTATATTCCAATGATGGGCTTCCTCAAATGCCCTAGGTCTTCGTGAGCAAGCGAGTTGGATGCACACCCACTTAGTTTCTTTGATGAGCTTTCATATATTTATAGCTCTAGTGCACCCGTTGCATGGCAATCTCTACTCCTTGCATCGACATCAATCGATGGGCATCTCCATAGCCCATTGATTAGCCGCGTCAATGTGAGACTTTTTCTCCCTTATTGTCTTCTCACATAACCTCAATCATCATAGTCCATTTCACCCATAGTGCTATGTCCATGGCTCGCGCTCATATATTGCATAAAAGTTGAACGAGTTGAAAAGGCTAAGTATGAAACAATTGCTTGGCTTGTCATCGGGGTTGTGCATGATAGGAGCATTTTGTGTGACGAAAATGAAGCATGGCCAAACTATATGACTTTGTAGGGATAAGTTTTCTTTGGCTATGGTATTTTGATAAGACATAATCGCTGGATTAGCATACTTAGAGTATTACTATTTTTATGTCAACAATAAACTTTTATCTTGAATATTTCGGATTTGAACATTCATGCCACAATAGATAAAAATACATTGAAGAACATGCTAGAAAGCATTCCACATAAAAAATTCTATTTTTATCATTTACCTACTCGAGGACGAGCAGGAATTAAGCTTGGGGGTGCTTGATACGTCTCCAACGTATCTATAATTTTTGATTGTTCCATGCTATTATATTATCTATTTTGGATGTTAATGGGATTTATTTTACACTTTTATATTATTTTTGGGACTAACCTATTAACCCAAGGCCCAGTGCAAATTGCTGTTTTTTTTCCTATTTCAGTGTTTCGCAGAAAAGGAATATCAAACGGAGTCCAAACGGAATGGAACCTTCGGGGGCGTGATTTTGGAACAAACGTGATCCAGAGGACTTGGAGTGCACATCAAGAAACGGACGAGGTCTCCACGAGGCAGGGGGCGCGCCCTCCCCCCTCGTGGCTCAACCAACCTACTTCTTCCTCCTATATATGTTCACATACCCCGAAAACATCCAGGAGCACCACGAAACCCTATTTCCACCGCCTCAACCTTATGTACCCAAGAGATCCCATCTTGGGGCCTTTTCCAGAGCTCCGCCGGAGGGGGCATTGATCACAGAGGTCCTCTACATCAACTCCATGGCCCCTTTGATGATGTGTGAGTAGTTTACTTCAGACCTTCGGGTCCGTAGTTATTAGCTAGATGGCTTCTTCTCTCTCTTTGGATCTCAATACAAAGTTCTCCTCGATCTTCTTGGAGATCTATTTGATGTAACTCTTTTTGCGGTGTGTTTGTTGAGGTCCGATGAATTGTGGGTTTATGATCAAGTTTATCTATGAACAATATTTGATTCTTCTCTGAAATCTTTTATGCATGATTGGTTATCTTTGCAAGTCTCTTCGAATTATCAGTTTGGTTTGGCCTACTAGATTGATCTTTCTTGCAATGGTAGAAGTTCTTAGCTTTGGGTTCAATCTTGCGGTGCTCAATCCCAGTGACAGAAAGGGAAACGACACATATTGTATTGTTGCCATCGAGGATAAAAGGATGGGGTTTATATCATATTGCTTGAGTTTATCCCTCTACATCATGTCATCTTACCTAAGGCGTTACTCTGTTCTTATGAACTTAATACTCTAGATGCATGCTGGATAGCGGTCGATGTGTGGAGTAATAGTAGTAGATGCAGGCAGGAGTCGGTCTACTTGTCACGTACGTGATGCCTATATACATGATCATGCCTAGATACTCTCATAATTATTCGCTTTTCTATCCATTGCTCGACAGTAATTCGTTCACCCACCGTAATACTTATGCTATCTTGAGAGAAGCCACTAGTGAAACCTATGCCCCCCGGGTCTATTTTCCATCATATAAGTTTCCAATCAATTTTACTTTGCAATATTTACTTTCAATCTATATCATAAAAATACCAAAAATATTTATCTTATCATTATTATCTCTATCAGATCTCACTCTCGGAAGTGACCGTGAAGGGATTGACAATCACTTTATCGCGTTGGTTGCGAGGTTCTTATTTGTTTTTGTAGAAACGAGGGACTTGCGTGTGCCCTCCTACTGGATTGATACCTTGGTTCTCAAAAACTGAGGGAAATACTTACGCTACTTTGCTGCATCACCCTTTCCTCTTCAAGGGAAAACCAACGCAGTGCTCAAGAGGTAGCATCCAATTGGACTAGAGGGAGAGGGCGCGTGCGGCCTGCCCTAGCCGCCCCTCCTCTTCTCCACTAAGGCCCAAGAGGCCCATTACACTCCCCGGGGGGTTCCGGTAACCCCCCGGTACTCCGGTATTTGTCCGAACTTGCCCGGAACCCTTCCGAAGTCCAAACGTAGCCATCCAATATATCGATCTTTATGTCTCGACCATTTCGAGACTCCTCATCATGCCCGCGATCATATTCGGGACTCCGAACTACCTTGTGTACATCAAAACACATAAACTCATATTACCGATCGTCACTGAACTTTAAGCGTGCAGACCCTACGGGTTCAAGAACTATGTAGACATGACCTAGACTCGTCTCCGGTCAATAACCAATAGTGGAACCTGGATGCTCATATTGGCTCCTACATATTCTACGAAGATCTTTATCGGTCAAACCGTATAACAACATACGTTGTTCCCTTTGCCATCGGTATGTTTCTTGCCCAAGATTCGATCGTCGGTATCCTCATACCTAGTTCAATCTCGTTACCGGCAAGTCTCTTTACTCGTTCCATAATGCATCATCCCGCAACTAACTCATTAGTCACAATGCTTGCAAGGCTTATAGTGATGTGCATTACCGAGAGGGCCTAGAGATACCTCTCCGACAATCGGAGTGAAAAATCCTAATCTCGATCTATGCCAACTCAACAAGCACCATCAGAGACACCTGTAGAGCACCTTTATAATCACCCAGTTATGTTGTCACGTTTGGTAGAACACAAAGTATTCCTATGGTACTCGGGAGTTGCATAATCTCATAGTCATAGGAACATGTATAAGTCATGAAGAAAGCAATAGCAACAAACTAAACGATCATCGTGCTAAGCTAACAGATGGGTCAAGTCAATCACATCATTCTCTAATGATGTGATACCGTTAATCAAATGACAACTCATGTCTATGGTAAGGAAACATAACCATCATTGATTCAACGAGCTAGTCAAGTAGAGGCAAACTAGTGACACTCTGTTTGTCTATGTATTCACACATGTACTAAGTTTCCGGTTAATACAATTCTAGCATGAATAATAAACATTTATCATGATATAAGGAAATATAAATAACAACTTTATTATTGCCTCTAGGGCTTATTTCCTTCAGTCTCCCACTTGCACTAGAGTCAATAATCTAGTTCACATCTTTATGTGATTAGTTCACATCTCCATCTGACTAATACTCAAATGGTTTACTAGAGTCAATAATCTATTTCACATCGCTATGTGATTAACACCCAAAGAGTGATCATGTTTTGCTTGTGAGAGAAGTTTAGTCTACGGGTCTGCAACATTCAGATTTGTATGTATTTCACAAATTTCTATGTCTACAATGCTCTGCACGGAGCTACTCTAGCTAATTGCTCCCCTTTTCAATATGTATCCATATCGAGACTTCGAGTCATCTAGATCGATGAAAAAAGCTTGCATCGACGTAACACTTTACGACGAACTCTTTTATTACCTCCATAACCGAGAAAAATTTCCTTAGTCCTCTAAGAATAATTTTGACCGCTGTCTAGTGATCTACTCCTAGATCACTATTGTACTCCCTTGCCAGAATCATGCTAAGGTATACAATAGGACTGGTAAACAACATAGCATACTTTATAGAACCTATGGCTGAGGCATAGGGAATGACTTTTCATTCTCTTTCTATTTTCTGTTGTGGTCAGGTTTTGAGTCTTTACTCAACTTCATACCTTGCAACACAGGCAAGAACTCCTTCTTTGACTGTTCCATTTTGAACTACTTCAAAATCTTGTCAAGGTATGTACTCATTGAAAAAACTTATCAAGCGTCTTGATCTATCTCTATAGATCTTGATGCTCAATGTGTAAGCAGCTTCATCGAGGTCTTTCTTTGAAAAACTCTTTTCAAACACTCCTTTATGCTTTCCATAAAATTCTACATAATTTCCGATCAACAATATGTCATTCACATATACTTATCAGAAATGTTGTAGTGCTCCCACTCACTTTCTTGTAAATACAGGCTTCACCGCAAGTCTGTATAAGACCATATGCTTTGATTACTTTATCAAAGCATATATTCCAACTCCGAGATGCTTGCACCAGTCCATAGATGGATCGCTGGAGCTTGCTCACTTTGTTAGCACCTTTAGTATCGACAAAACCTTCTGGTTGCATCATATACAACTTCTTCTTTAAGAAATCCATTAAGGAATGCATTTTTGACATCCATTTGCCAGATTTCATAAAATGCGGCAACTGTTAACATGATTCGGACAGACTTTTAAGCATCGATACGAGTGAGAAAATCTCATCGTAATCAACACCTTGAACTTCTCGAAAACATTTTGCGACAATTTGAGCTTTGTAGCTAGTAACACTACTATCAGCGTCCGTCTTCCTCTTGAAGATCCATTTATTCTCAGTGACTTACCGATCATTGGGCAAGTCAATCAAAGTCCATACTTTGTTCTCATACATGGATCCCATATCAGATTTCATGGTCTCAAGCCATTTCGTGAAATCTGGGCTCATCATCGCTTCCTCATAGTTCGTAGGTTCGTCATGGTCTAGTAACATGAATTCCAGAAAGGATTACCGTACCACTCTGGTGCGGACTATACTCTGGTTGACCTACGAGGTTCGGTAGTAACTTGATCTGAAGTTTCACGATCATCATCATTAGCTTCCTCACTAATTGGCATAGGAATCACCAGAACTGATTTCTGTGATGAGCTACTTTCCAATTCGGGAGAAGGTACAATTACCTCATCAAGTTCTACATTCCTCCCACTCACTTCTTTTGAGAGAAACTCCTTCTCTAGAAATGATCCACCTTTAGCAACAAAGATCTTGCCTTCAGATCTGTGATAGAAGGTGTACCCAACAGTTTCCTTTGGGTATTCTATGAAGACACATTTCTTCGATTTGGGTTCGAGCTCATCAGGTTGAAACTTTTTCACATAAGCATCGCAGCCCCAAACTTTAAGAAACGACAGCTTAGGTTTCTAGCCAAACCACAGTTCATATGGTGTCGTCTCAACGGATTTAGATGGTACCCTATTTAACGTGAATGCGGCTGTCTCTAATGCATAACCCCAACATGATAGTGATAAATCGGTAAGAGACATCATAGATAATAAAGTACGGTTATTGTTGGGTTTCGTAGTAATTTCAAAAAATTTCCTACGCACACGCAAGATCATGTGATGCATAGCAACGAGAGGGGAGAGTGTTGTCTACGTACCCACACAGACCGACTGCGGAAGCGTTGACACAACGTAGAGGAAGTAGTCGTACGTCTTCATGATCCAACCGATCAAGTACCGAAACTACGGCACCTCCGAGTTCGAGCACACGTTCAGCTCGATGACGATCCCCGGACTCCGATCCAGCAAAGTGTCGGGGAAGAGTTCTGTCAGCACGACGGTGTGGTGACGATCTTGATGCACTACAGCAGCAGGGCTTCGCCTAAACTCCGCTACAGTATTATCGAGGAATATGGTGGCAGGGGGCACCGCACACGGCTAAGGAATAGATCACGTGGATCAACTTGTGTGTTCTAGGGTGCCTCTACCTCAGTATATAAAGGACTAGAGGGGGAGGGTTGGCCGGCCATAGGAGGCGCGCCAGGAGAGTCCTACTCCCTCTGGGAGTAGGATTCCCCCCCCCCAATCCTAGTTGGAATAGGACTCCTTGAGGGGGGAAAGAGAGAGAGGGGGCCGGCCACCTCTCCTAGTCCTAATAGGACTAGGGGAAGGGGGGAGGCGCACAGCCACCTTGGGCTGCCCCTTTCTCCTTTCCACTAAAGCCCACTAAGGCCCATATAGCTCCCGGGGGGTTCCGGTAACCTCCCGGTACTCCGGTAAAATCCCGATTTCACCCGGAACACTTCCGATATCCAAACATAGGCTTCCAATATATCAATCTTTACGTCTCGACCATTTCGAGACTCCTCGTCATGTCTCCGATCTCATCCGGGACTCCGAACTCCTTCGGTACATCAAAACTCATAAACTCATAATATAACTGTCATCGTAACCTTAAGCGTGCGGACCCTACGGGTTCGAGAACAATGTAGACATGACCGAGACACGTCTCCGGTCAATAACCAATAGCGGGACCTGGATGCCCATATTGGCTCCTACATATTCTACGAAGATCTTTATCGGTCAGACCGCATAACAACATACGTTGTTCCCTTTGTCATCGGTATGTTACTTGCCCGAGATTCGATCGTCGGTATCCAATACCTAGTTAAATCTCGTTACCGGCAAGTCTCTTTACTCGTTCTATAATACATCATCTCGCAACTAACTCATTAGTTGCAATGCTTGCAAGGCTTATGTGATGTGCATTACCGAGAGGGCCCAGAGATACCTCTCCGACAATCGGAGTGACAAAACCTAATCTAGAAATACGCCAACCCAACATGTACCTTTGGAGACACCTGTATTACTCCTTTATAATCACCCAGTTACGTTGTGACGTTTGGTAGTACCCAAAGTGTTCCTCCGGTAAACGGGAGTTGCATAATCTCATAGTTATAGGAACATGTATAAGTCATGAAGAAAAGCAATAGCAACATACTAAACGATCGGGTGCTAAGCTAATGGAATGGGTCATGTCAATCAGATCATTCAACTAATGATGTGACCTCGTTAATCAAATAACAACTCTTTGTTCATGGTTAGGAAACGTAACCATCTTTGATTAACGAGCTAGTCAAGTAGAGGCATACTAGTGACACTCTGTTTGTCTATGTATTCACACATGTATTATGTTTTCGGTTAATACAATTCTAGCATGAATAATAAAAATTTATCATGATTATAAGGAAATAAATAATAACTTTATTATTGCCTCTAGGGCATATTTCCTTCAGTCTCCCACTTGCACTAGAGTCAATAATCTAGTTCACATCACTATGTAATTAACACCAATAGTTCACATATTTATGTGATTGGTTCACATCTTCATGTGACTAACACCCAAAGGGTTTACTAGATTCAATAATCTAGTTCACATCGCTATGTGATTAACACCCAAAGAGTGATCATGTTTTGCTTGTGAGAGAAATTTAGTCAACGGGCCTGCCAAATTCAGATCCGTATGTATTTTGCAAAATTCTATGTCTACAATGCTCTGCACGGAGCTACTCTAGCTAATTGCTCCCACTTTCAATATGTATCTAGATCGAGACTTAGAGTCATCCAGATCTGTGTCAAAACTTGCATCGACATAACTTTTTACGACGAACCTTTTTGTCACCTCCATAATTGAGAAATATTTCCTTATTCCACTAAGGATAATTTTGACCGCTGTCCAGTGATCTACTCTTAGATCACTATTGTACTCCCTTGCTTAACACAGTGTAGGGTATACAATAGATTTGGTACACAGCATGGCATACTTTATAGAATCTATGGCTGAGGCATAGGGAATGACTTTCATTCTATTTCTATCTTCTGCCGTGGTCGGGCTTCGAGTCTTACTCAATTTCACACCTTGTAACATAGGCAAGAAACTTTTTCTTTGACTGTTCCATTTTGAACTAATTCAAAATCTTGTCAAGGTATGTACTCATTGAAAAACTTATCAAGCGTCTTGATCTATCTCTATAGATCTTTGATACTCAATATGTAAGCAGCTTTACTGAGGTCTTTTTTTTGAAAAAAAAACTTTCAAACACTCCTTTATGCTTTACAGAATAATTATACATTATTTCCGATCAACAATATGTCATTCACATATACTTATCAGAAATGTTGTAGTGCTCCCACTCACTTTCTTGTAAATACAGGCTTCACCGCAAGTCTGTATAAAACTATATGCTTTGATCAACTCATCAAAGCGTATATTCCAACTCCGAGATGCTTGCACTAGTCCATAGATGGATCGCTGGAGCTTGCATATTTTGTTAGCACCTTTAGGATTGACAAAACCTTCTGGTTGTATCATATACAACTCTTCTTTAATAAATCTATTAAGGAATGCAGTTTTGTTTATCCATTTGCCAGATTTCATAAAACGCGGCAATTGCTAACATGATTCGGACAGACTTAAGCATAAATACGAGTGAGAAACTCTCATCGTAGTCAACACCTTGAACTTGTCGAAAACCTTTTGCGACAATTCTAGCTTTCTAGATAGTAACACTACTATCAGCGTCCGTCTTCCTCTTGAAAATCCATTTATTTCCATGGCTTGCCGATCATCGGGCAAATCCATCAAAGTCCATACTTTGTTCTCATACATGGATCATATCTCAGATTTCATGGTCTCAAACCATTTCGCGGAATCTGGGCTCATCATCGCTTCCTCATAGTTCGCAAGTTCGTCATGGTCTAGTAACATGACTTCCAGAACAGGATTACCGTACCACTCTGGTGCGGATCTCACTCTGGTTTACCTACGAGATTTGGTAGTAACTTGATCTGAAGTTACATGATCATCATCATTAGCTTCCTCACTAATTGGTGTAGTAGCCACAGGAACAGATTTCTGTGATGAACTACTTTCCAATAAGGGAGAAGGTACAATTACCTTATCAAGTTCTACTTTCCTCCCACTCACTTCTTTCGAGAGAAATTCCTTCTCTAGAAAAACTCCAAATTTAGCAACAAAAGCCTTGCCTTCGGATTTGTGATAGAAGGTGTACCCAACAGTCTCCTTTGGGTATCCTATGAAGATTTACTTCTCCGATTTGGGTTCGAGCTTATCATGTTGAAACTTTTTCACATAAGCATCGCAGTCCCAAACTTTAAGAAACGACAACTTTGGTTTCTTGCCAAACCACAGTTCAGATTGTGTCGTCTCAACGGACTTAGATGGTGCCCTATTTAACGTGAATGCAGCTGTCTCTAATGCATAACCCCAAAACGATAGTGGTAGATCGGTAAGAGACATCATAGATCGCACCATATCTAATAAAGTACGGTTATGATATTCGGACACACCATTATGCTGTGGTGTTCCAGGTGGCATGAGTTTGTGAAACTATTCCACATTGTTTTAATTGAAGACCAAACTCGTAACTCAAATACTCTTCTCTACGATCAGATCGTAGAAACTTTATTTTCTTGTTACGATGATTTTTCACTTCACTCTGAAATTCTTTGAACTTTTCAAATGTTTCAGACTTATGTTTCATCAAGTAGATATACTCATATCTGCTCAAATCATCTGTGAAGATCAGAAAATAATGATACCTGTCACGAGCCTCAATATTCATCGGACCACATACATCAGTATGTATGATTTCCAACAAATCTGTTGCTCGCTCCATTGTTCCGAAGAACAGAGTCTTAGTCATCTTGCCCATGAGGCATGGTCCGCAAGCATCAACTGATTCATAATCAAGTGATTCCAAAAGCCCATCAGCATGGAGTTTCTTCATGCGCTTTACACCAATATGACCTAAACGGCAGTGCTACAAATAAGTTGCACTATCATTATTAACTTTGCATCTTTTGGTTTCAATATTATGATTATGTGTATCACTACGATCGAGATCCAACGAACTAATTTCATCGGGTGTGTAACCATATAAGGTTTTATTCATGTAAACAGAACAACAATTTATTCTCTTACTTTAAATGAATAACCGTATTACAATAAACATGATCAAATCATATTCATGCTCAACGCAAACACCAAATAACACTTATTCAGGTTCAACACTAATCCCGAAAGTATAGGGAATGTGCAATGATGATCATATCAATCTTGGAACCACTTCCAACACACATCATCACTTCACCTTTAACTAGTCTCTGTTTATTCTGCAACTCCCGTTTCGAGTTACTAATCTTAGGACTAAGCTAGTATCAAATACTGAGGGGTTGCTATAAACACTAGTAAAGTACACATCAATAACATGTATATCAAATATACTTATGTTCACTTTGCCATCCTTCTTATCTGCCAATCACTTGGGGTAGTTACGCTTCCAGTGACCAGTCCCTTTGCAGTAGAAACACTTAGTCTCAGGCTTAGGACCAGACTTGGGCTTCTTCACTTGAGCAGCATCTTGCTTGCCGTTCTTCTTGAAGTTCCCCTTCTTCCCTTTGCCCTTTTATTGAAACTAGTGATCTTGTCAACCATCAACACTTGATGCTCTTTCTTGATTTCTACCTTCATCGATTTCATCATCATGAAAAGCTCGGGATTCGTTTCCGTTATCCCTTGCATATCATAGTTCATCACGAAGTTCTACTAACTTGGTGATGGTGACTAGAGAATTCTGTCAATCACTATCTTATCTGGAAGATAAACTCCCACTTGATTCAAGCGATTGTAGTACCCAGACAATCTGAGCACATGCTCACTAGTTGAGCGATTCTCCTCCATCTTTTAGCTATAGAACTTGTAGGAGACTTCATATCTCTCAACTCGGGTATTTGCTTGAAATATTAACTTCAATTCCTGGAACATCTCATATGTTCCATGACGTTCAAAACGTCTTTGAAGTCCCGATTCTAAGCCATTAAGCATGGTGCACTAAACTATCAAGTAGTCATCATATTGAGCTAGCCAAACATTCATAACGTCTGCATCTGCTCCTGCAATAGGTCTGTCACCTAGCGGTGCATCAAGGACATAATTCTTCTGTGCAGCAATGAGGATAAACCTCAGATCACGGATCCAATCCACATCATTGCTACTAACATCTTTCAACACAATTTTCTCTAGGAACATATCAAAATAAACACAGGGAAGCAACAACGCGAGCTATTGATCTACAACATAATTTGCAAAATACTACCAGGAATAAGTTCATGATAAATTTAAGTTCAATTAATCATATTACTTAAGAACTCCCACTTAGATAGACATCCCTCTAATCCTCTAAGTGATCACGTGATCCAAATCAACTAAACCATGTCCGATCATCACGTGAGATGGAGTAGTTTTCAATGGTGAACATCGTTTATGTTGATCATATCTACTATATGATTCACGCTCGACCTTTCGGTCTCCGTGTTCCGAGGCCATATCTGCATATGCTAGGCTCGTCAAGTTTAACCTGAGTATTCTGCGTGTGCAAAAACTGGCTTGCACCCGTTGTAGATGGACGTAGAGCTTATCACACCCGATCATCACGTGGTGTCTGGGCACGATGAACTTTGGCAACGGTGCATACTCAGGGAGAACACTTCTTGATAATTTAGTGAGAGATCATCTTATAATGCTACCGTCAATCAAAGCAAGATAAGATGCATAAAAGATAAACATCACATGCAATCAATATAAGTGATATGATATGGCCATCATCATCTTGTGCTTGTGATCTCCATCTTCGAAGCACCATCGTGATCACCATCGTCACCGGCGCGACACCTTGATCTCCATCGTAGCATCGTTGTCGTCTCGCCAATCTTATGCTTCCACGACTATCACTACCGCTTAGTAATAAAGTAAAGCATTACATCGCGATTGCATTGCATACAATAAAGCGACGACCATATGGCTCCTGCCAGTTGCCGATAACTTGGTTACAAAACATGATCATCTCATACAATAAAATTTAGCATCATGCATTGACCATATCACATCACAACATGCCCTGCAAAAACAAGTTAGATGTCCTCTACTTTGTTGTTGCAAGTTTTACGTGGCTGCTACGGGCTTAAGCAAGAACCAATCTCACCTACGCATCAAAACCACAACGATAGTTTGTCAAATAGACTCCGTTTTAACCTTCGCAAGGACTGGGCGTAGCCACACGTGGTTCAACTAAAGTTGGAGAGAGAGTCGTCCGCAAGCCACCTGTGTGCAAAGCACGTCGAGGGAACCGGTCTCGCGTAAGCGTACGCGTAATGTTGGTCCGGGTCGTCTCGTCCAACAATGCCGCCGAACCAAAGTATGACATGCTGGTAGGCAGTATGACTTATATCGCCCACAACTCACTTGTGTTCTACTCGTGCATATAACATCAACATAAATAACCTAGGCTCGGATGCCACTGTTGGGTTTCATAGTAATTTCAAAAAATTTCCTACGCACACGCAAGATCATGTGATGCATAGCAACGAGAGGGGAGAGTGTTGTCTACGTACCCACGCAGACCGACTGCGGAAGCATTGACACAACGTAGAGGAAGTAGTCGTACGTCTTCACGATCCAACCGATCAAGTACCGAAACTACGGCACCTCCGAGTTCGAGCACACGTTCAGCTCGATGACGATCCCCGGACTCCGATCCAGCAAAGTGTCGGGGAAGAGTTCTATCAGCACGACGGCGTGGTGACGATCTTGATGCACTACAGCAGCAATGCTTCGCCTAAACTCCGCTACAGTATTATCGAGGAATATGGTGGCAGGGGGCACCGCACACGGCTAAGGAATAGATCACGTGGATCAACTTGTGTGTTCTAGGGTGCCTCTACCTCAGTATATAAAGGACTAGAGGGGGAGGGCTGGCCGGCCATAGGAGGCGCGCCAGGAGAGTCCTACTCCCTCTGGGAGTAGGATTCCCCCCCCCCCCCAATCCTAGTTGGAATAGGACTCCTTGAGGGGGGAAAGAGAGAGAGGGGGCCGGCCACCTCTCCTAGTCCTAATAGGACTAGGGGAAGGGGGGAGGCGCACAGCCACCTTGGGCTGCCCCTTTCTCCTTTCCACTAAAGCCCACTAAGGCCCATATAGCTCCCGGGGGGTTCCGGTAACCTCCCGGTACTCCGGTAAAATCCCGATTTCACCCGGAACACTTCCGATATCCAAACATAGGCTTCCAATATATCAATCTTTACGTCTCGACCATTTCGAGACTCCTCGTCATGTCTCCGATTCATCCGGGACTCCGAACTCCTTCGGTACATCAAAACTCATAAACTCATAATATAACTGTCATCGTAACCTTAAGCGTGCGGACCCTACGGGTTCGAGAACAATGTAGACATGACCGAGACACGTCTCCGGTCAATAACCAATAGCGGGACCTGGATGCCCATATTGGCTCCTACATATTCTACAAAGATCTTTATCGGTCAGACCGCATAACAACATACGTTGTTCCCTTTATCATCGGTATGTTACTTGCCCGAGATTCGATCATCGGTATCCAATACCTAGTTCAATCTCGTTACCGGCAAGTCTCTTTACTCGTTTTGTAATACATCATCTCGCAACTAACTCATTAGTTGCAATGCTTGCAAGGCTTATGTGATGTGCATTACCGAGAGGGCCCAGAGATACCTCTCCGACAATCGGAGTGACAAAACCTAATCTAGAAATACGCCAACCCAACATGTACCTTTGGAGACACCTGTATTACTCCTTTATAATCACCCAGTTACGTTGTGACGTTTGGTAGTACCCAAAGTGTTCCTCCGGTAAACGGGAGTTGCATAATCTCATAGTTATAGGAACATGTATAAGTCATGAAGAAAAGCAATAGCAACATACTAAACGATCGGGTGCTAAGCTAATGGAATGGGTCATGTCAATCAGATCATTCAACTAATGATGTGACCTCGTTAATCAAATAACAACTCTTTGTTCATGGTTAGGAAACGTAACCATCTTTGATTAATGAGCTAGTCAAGTAGAGGCATACTAGTGACACTCTGTTTGTCTATGTATTCACACATGTATTATGTTTCCGGTTAATACAATTCTAGCATGAATAATAAACATTTATCATGATTATAAGGAAATAAATAATAACTTTATTATTGCCTCTAGGGCATATTTCCTTCAGTTATGACGTTCGGCCACACCATTACGCTGTCGTGTTCCAGGTGGCGTGAATTGCGAAATTATTCCGCATTGTTTCTAATGAAGATCAAACTCGTAACTCAAATATTCTCCACCACGATCAGATCCCAGAAACTTTATTTTCTTGTTACGATGATTTTCCACTTCACTCTGAAATTCTTTGAACTTTTCAAATGTTTCAGACTTATGTTTCATCAAGTAGATATACCCATATCTGCTCAAATCATCTGTGAAGGTCTGAAAATAACGATACCCTCCGCGAGCCTCAACACTCATCGGATTGCATACATCAGTATGTATTATTTCCAATAAGTCAGTTGCTTGCTCCATTGTTCCGGAGAACGGAGTCTTAGTCATCTTTCCCATGAGGCATGGTTCACTAGCATCAAGTGATTCCAAAAGTCCATCAGCATGGAGTTTCTTCATGCGCTTTACGCCAATATGACCTAAATGGCAGTGCCACAAATAGGTTGCACTATCATTATTAACTTTGCATATTTTGGCTTCAATATTATGAATATGTGTATCACTACGATCGAGATTCAATAAACCATTCACCTTGGGTGTATGACCATTAAAGGTTTTATTCATGTAAACAGAACAACAATTATTCTCGAACTTCAAATGAATAACTGTATTGCAATAAACATGATCAAATCATATTCATGCTTAACGCAAACACCAAATAACATTTGTTTAGGTTCAACACTAATCGTGAAAGTATAGGGAGTGTGCGATGGTGATCATATCAATCTTGGAACCACTTCCAACACACATCGTCACTTCACCCTTAACTAGTCTCTGTTCATTCTGCAACTCCCGTTTCGAGTTACTAATCTTAGCAACTGAACTAGTATCAAATATCGAGGGGTTGCTATAAACACTAGTAAACCACACATCAATAACATGTATATCAAATATACCTTTGTTCACATTGCCATCCTTCTTATCCGCCAAATACTAGGGGCAGTCCTGCTTCCAGTAACCAGTCCCTTTGCAGTAGAAGCACTTAGTCTTAGGCTTAGGTCCAGACTTGGGCTTCTTCACTTGAGTAGCAACTTGTTTGCTGTTCTTATTGAAGTTCCCCTTCTTCCCTATGCCCTTTTCTTGAAACTAGTGGTCTTGTCAACCATCAACACTTGATGCTTTTTCTTGATTTCCACCTTCGCTAATTTCAGCATCGCGAAGAGCTTTGGGAATCGTTTCTGTTATCCCTTGCATATTATAGTTTATCACGAAGTTCTAGTAACTTGGTGATAGTGACTAGAGAACTCTGTCAATCACTATCTTATCGGGAAGATTAACTCCCACTTGATTCAAGTGATTGTAGTACTCAGACATTCTGAGCACATGCTCACTTGTTGAGCTATTCTCCTCCATCTTGTAGGCAAAGTACTGTTAGAGGTCTCATACCTCTTGACACGGGCATGAGTATGAAGTACCAATTTCAACTCCTAGAACATCGTATATGTTCCATGTCGTTCAAAACATTTTTGAAGTCCCGGTTCTAAGCCATAAAGCGTGGTGCACTAAACTATCAAGTAGCCATCATACTGAGCTTGTCAAACATACATAATGTGTGCATTTGCTCCTGCAACAGTTCTGTCACCTAGTGGTGCATCAAGGACATAATACTTCTGTGCAGCATTGAGGATAATCCTCAGATCACGGAGCTAGTCCACATTATTGCTACTAACATCTTTCAACTTATTTTTCTCTAGGAACATATCAAAAATAAACGGGGAGCTACATCGCAAGCTATTGACCTACAATATAGATATGCAAATACTATCAGGACTAAGTTCATGATAAATTAAAGTTCAATTTATCATATTACTTAAGAACTCCCACTTAGATAGACATCCCTCTAATCACCTAAGTGATCACATGATCCATATCAACTAAACCATGTCCGATCATCACGTGAGATGGAGTAGTTTTCAATGGTGAACATCACTATGTTGATCATATCTACTATATGATTCACGCTCGACCTTTCGGTCTCCAGTGTTCCGAGGCCATATTTGCATATGCTAGGCTCGTCAAGTTTATCCCGAATATTCCGCGTGCGCAAAACTGGCTTGCACCCGTTGTATGTGAACATAGAGCTTATCACACCCGATCATCACGTGGTGTCTCAGCACGAAGAACTGTCGCAATGGTGCATACTCAGGGAGAACACTTATACCTTGAAATTTAGTGAGAGATCATCTTGTAATGCTACCGCTGAACTAAGCAAAATAAGATGCATAAAGGATAAACATCATATGAAATCAAAATATGTGACATGATATGGCCATGATCATCTTGCGCCTTTATCTCCATCTCCAAAGTACCATCATGATCTCTATCGTCACCGACATGACACCATGATCTCAATCATCTTGATCTTTATCAATGTGTCGTCACATGGTCGTCCCGTCAACAATTGCTTTTGCAACTATTGCTATCGCATAGCGATAAAGTAAAGCAATTACATGGCACTTGCATCTTATGCAGTAAAGAGACAACCACAAGGCTTCTGCCAGTTGCCGATAACTTTAACAAAACATGATCATCTCATACAACAATTTATATCTTATCACGTCTTGACCATATCACATCACAACATGCCCTACAAAAACAAGTTAGACGTCCTCTACTTTGTTGTTGCAAGTTTTACGTGGCTGCTACGGGCTTGAGCAAGAACCGTTCTTACCTACGCATCAAAAAACCACAACGCGGTATAGTGATTGCTTTTTGATCTTCAGAAAGAACCCTGTTCATTGAATCCAATTCAACTAAAGTTGGAGAAACTGACACCCACCAGCCACCTGTGTGCGAAGCACGTTGGTAGAACCAGTCTCGCGTAAGCGTACGCGTAATGTCGGTCTGGGCCGCTTCATCCAACAATACCGCTGAATCAAGAATCAACTAGTGACGGCAAGCAATATGTATATACCCACGCCCACAACTCCTTTGTGTTCTACTCGTGCATATAACATCTACGCATAAACCTGCCTCGGATGCCATTGTAGGGGAACGAGGTAATTTAAAAAAAAATCCTACGCACATGCAAGATCATTGTGATGCATAGCAACGAGAGGGGGGAGTGTTATCCACATACCCTCGTAGACCGTAAGCGGAAGCGTTATGAGAACGCGGTCGATGTAGTCGTACGTCTTCATGATCCGACCGATCCAAGTACTGAACGTACGACACCTCCGAGTTCAACACACGTTCAGCTCGGTGACGTCCCACGACCTCTGACCTAGCGGAGCTTCGAGGGAGAGTTCCGTAGGCACAACGGCGTGATGATGGTGATGATGATGCTACCGACGCAGGGCTTCGCCTAAGCACCGCTACGATATGACCGAGGTGGATTATGGTGGAGGGGGGCACCGCACACGGCTAAAAGATCAACTGATCAACTTGTGTCTCTTGGGGTGCCCCCTGCCCCTGTATATAAAGGAGTGGAGGAAGGGGAGAGGCCGGCCCTCCTAGGCGCGCCCCAAGGGGAGTCCTACTCCCATCGGGAGTAGGACTCCAATCCTTCCAAGAGTAGGAGTAGGAGAGAGTGAAGGAGAAGAGAGGGGAAAGGAAAGGGGGGCGCCGCCCCCCTCCTTGTCCAATTCGGACTAGAGGGAGAGGGGGCGCACGGCCTGCCCTGGCCGCCCCTCCTCTTCTCCACTAAGGACCAATAGGCCCATTACACTCCCCGGGGGGTTCCAGTAACCCCCCCCCCCCCCCGGTACTCCGGTATTTGTCTGAACTTGCCCGGAACCCTTCCGAAGTCCAAACATAGTCATCCAATATATCGATCTTTATGTCTCGACCATTTCGAGACTCCTCGTCATGTTCGTGATCATATCCAGGACTCCGAACTACCTTCGGTACATCAAAACACATAAACTCATATTACCGATCGTCACCGAACTTTAAGCGTGCGGACCCTACTGGTTCGAGAACTATGTAGACATGATCTAGACTTGTCTCCAGTCAATAACCAATAGCGGAACCTGGATGCTCATATTGTCTCCTACATATTCTACGAAGATCTTTATCGGTCAAACCATATAACAACATATGTTGTTCCCTTTGTCATCGGTATGTTACTTGCCCGAGATTCGATCGTCCGTATCCTCATACCTAGTTCAATCTCGTTACCGGCAAGTCTCTTTACTCGTTCCGTAATGCATCATCCCGCAACTAACTCATTAGTCACAATGCTTGCAAGGCTTATAGTGATGTGCATTACCGAGAGGGCCCAGAGATACCTCTCCGACAATCGGAGTGACAAATCCTAATCTCGATCTATGCCAACTCAACAAGCACCATCGGAGACACCTGTAGAGCACCTTTATAGTCACCCAGTTACATTGTGACGTTTGGTAGCACACAAAGTATTCCTCCGGTACTCGGGAGTTGCATAATCTCATAGTCATAGGAACATGTATAAGTCATGAATAAAGCAATAGCAACAAACTAAACGACCATCGTGCTAAGCTAACGGATGGGTCAAGTCCCACATCATTCTCTAATGATGTGATCCCGTTAATCAAAATGACAACTCATGTCTATGGTTAGGAAACATAACCATCATTGATTCAACGAGCTAGTCAAGTAGAGGCAAACTAGTGACACTCTATTTGTCTATGTATTCACACATGTACTAAGTTTCCGGTTAATACAATTCTAGCATGAATAATAAACATTTATCATGATATAAGGAAATATAAAGAACAACTTTATTATTGCCTATAGGGCATATTTCCTTCACAATGCCTTTCCAGCATTCTTGTGCAAAGGTACAATCCCAGAAAATGTGCCTTAAAGTTTCTTCAGTATTCTCCCTACATTGAATGCAATTGTAATCATCCAGCTGCATATTTTTGTCTTCAGAAGATTCCTAATGTTGATTCTATCATGTACAAGAAGCAAGAAGAAGAATTTATGCCTTAATCTATTTGAAGTCTTCCAAATCCATTTAAACAACATATTTTCCTGTCTTTGGCCAAATAGCATTATACATTCTAATAGAAGAATATTGTGAGCTGTGCCCAGTTCCCTTCCATTTATCTCCTCTATGATCATTCCAGATCATAATCATTAGGTTTTGAATCTCATTCAGTTAAGTAAATGCTAATTCTGACAGTGGTATGTGGAGCAGCAAATGAG
Source organism: Triticum urartu (assembly GCF_056163025.1). NCBI lineage: Eukaryota > Viridiplantae > Streptophyta > Magnoliopsida > Poales > Poaceae > Triticum > Triticum urartu. The sequence continues at coordinate 302,696,832 of NC_141879.1, forward strand.
GATTTGGTTATGCTGCCCAAGTGGCTGCAGAAATTGAGTCCTCCTTTACATATGAATACAACTCCGGGAATTTGTTGGATAGAGGAGCATGCCACTTATCATGCCACAAAATGATAATTTGCCCATCTCCCATAGTGCATTGATAATTCTCTTTGAAAAGTGGCAGGAGCTTTAAGTGACTCCTCCACCAACTGGATCCTTCCATCTTATGCCTTGGAAGCTGTGTGTTGTAGTGAGTGTCCCATATGAGTTTAACCCATGGCAAATCTTCTTTATTGAAAAACTTGTCGAGATTTTTCAACAAGAGTGTTTTAATGTGCAAGGCAATATCCAAAGTGCCTAATCCCTGTGATCCTTTGGTTGATGGACCTTCTTCCAAGAGATGGCGGCTGGTCCTTGTTGATCTTGCCCAAATTTTCTACAAAAGAAATGCCTTAAATATTTGTTGATTTGATCTATGGTGCTTACTGGAAGAGCCTAAGTGCTCATGAAGAATATAGGCAGAGCAGAGAACACAACTTTTGTGAGAATGAGTTTACCATCGTATGACAACAGACTGGAGCATCCACTCAATCTTCTCTCAATTTTTTGACAAATGGGATTGAAATCTTCCACTTTCAATCTGTGATCGGGCAGCCCCAAATAGGTAAATGGGAAACTTCCTTGTTTATAGCCCAATTCATTTAGTATCATGTTTAGAGTTTGAGGATTTACATTAAGAGGGATGATCACAGATTTTCCATAATTTATTTTCAATCCAGTCTGAGCAGCATAGTGTTTCAGTAGATTGTTGACTTGTCTAATCCGATTAGGCACTGCAAGAAACATCATCACTGTATCTTTAACATATTGTATGATAGGAAAGTCAGGGTTTGATTGACATGGCAAAGGAGCTTGAATGATATTTGCATGCATGGCATTGTTCAACACAGTTTGAAGAAGATCAACTACCAATACAAATAACAAGGGGGAAACTGGATCTCCTTGCCTAACCCCCTTTTTGCAGTGAAACTGCTTGCCAGGAATGCCATTTAGAAGAACTGCTGAAGACCCTGAATATAGAAGCATTTTAATCCACATTACCCACCTGTTACCAAATCCTCTTACTTTTAGAATATTAAGTATAGCCTTGTGTTCAATAAGATCAAATGCCTTTTCAAAATCCAGCTTAAGAATAATAAGCTCCCTCTTTGATTGTGTGCATTGATGAATGAATTCAAAAGCCCACGCTAAGCAATCTTGAATTGATCTTGATTTGAGAAATCCATATTGATTTGTGTGAACAATTCTGAGAATCACCTGTGATGATTTTGATAGTGCAGTTCAGAAGAGAAATAGGTCTAAAATTAGCACGGGGCATAGGATTGTCTCTTTTTGGTATGAGGGTGATGAAGGAACTGTTGATTGAATTCAAACTGATCCTTCCATGATAGAAATCTTCAATGAGCTCATAGAAATCCCCAGCTATAATGTCCCAACAAGATTTGATGAACTGTCCATTGAAACCATCAGCCCCAGGGGCTTTATTTGTGGGCATTTCCTTTATGATTGCATTAATTTCCTCTTTACTGAAGGGAATCTCTAAATCTTCCAAATTAACAACAGATTGTAGAATACTGGGAAGGTAAAAAAAGTTGACAGTCTCATTTAATGTCCGTAGTCTTTCTTTGAAGGAGCTCCATAGAATAGCTTCCTTCTCATGGTGCTGAAAGTGTTCCTGCATATTTCCATCTCTTAGTACAACAATGTGATTATTTCTGTACTTAATAGTGGCTTTAGCTTTGAACAACTTTGTGATCTCATCCCCAAATTTGACCCATCTAATAGTGACCCTCTGCCTCTAATATGTGTTTTGGAACTCCAGCAATTTTCCCAAATGATCTTGATGATGTCTCTATCATTTGATTCCTCTAATGAGAGTGGTCTATGATCTTCCAATATGTCAAACAACAGAATTAGCTCATTTGCATACTTGATACTCATGGCCAAATTGAAGATGTGCTTGGCCCAAATCTTTAATCCGTTTTTAAGTCTTTTGAATTTTACAGTAATTCTATGAGCAGATGATTTAGCATTCACTGGTTGCTCCCATAACCTTTATTCCACTAAGGGTTTACTCCACCGGATTCTTCTTTATTTTTAGGGGATCGGCTAGAATTGCTCTTAGTACCATTCGATGTAGTAATAATTACCAAATATTTTTTTCATAAAGTTAAGACTCAACGCAAAAAATTCCCGTTAAAAGTTCTTTTATGGTTTCTAATTCTAGAAACCAAACAAGATCAAATTAAAAAAATCATAAAAGGACAAAATCCTCAATTTATATGAAAATTCTTTGAACTAAGAGGCTCCTACTCGCTTTTTGTGTGTGGCCGGATAATAAAACTAGCTAGGGCCGGCCGCAAGGCAAAAATATCTCGTCCACCTTCAGCAAGGTCGGTCGGTTCGTCGTCTGACAGCATAAAATTTACGCAGACACCCATCGTCGCCCAAGATCTTCTGTGGCCGACGAGATGAGTGAGCGGGAAAGACGGCGATGTCCAGCTGAAACAATACGCGCACACACACACACGGACGCACACACAGGGACAGGGAGCATCCAGCTTTCCCAGCACCGTCCGCAACGCGACGCGCGCAGCTCGATCCCTCGCTACATCTGCCGCGCACCGCTGACGCCAGCACACCACTAAGCGCCTCCACGCGTCCCCATCCCGTTGGGCGTTGGCCACCATGGCCCCCACGTCCCCCAGCAATAGTCGCCACCGCAGCCACGGGCCCAGCCGACATGGCGGGTCCCACCTTCCGGCGACCCGACGCACCGTGCACCCCAAGTCGGTTTTCCTTCCCCCGTCTGGGGCTATATATACGGCTCCCGGCTCTCCCACGGCGTCCTTTTTAAATCGATCCAACCATTTCTACAAGCAATCTGCTTCTCTCTTCGTCTTCACCAGCACCAGCCTCGAGATCTAGAGAGGGGGGGAGCATGGAGGTGGAGAGGCCCGTGTCCATGATGCCAGGCCTGGCCGACGGGTTCTTCACGGAGGCCGACCTGGCGGCGGCGGACCAGCTGGTGCAGCTCAGCGTGAGCGGGGGAGCGGAGGCGACATCCCCGACGTCGTCCACGCGGTCGGTGCAGTCGGTGAACAACACCGAGGCGGCGGGGAGGAAGGGCGGCTGCGATGACGGCGCGCCGTGGCTGGACAGGAGGGCCAGGAAGCGGTACCGGCGGGTGGCGGAGCTCTACCACGCCACGCGGCCGCTTAAGCGCACGGACGCCGGCGGCAAGCGGAGGAGGGAGGAGATCACGGGGAATCGGTAGGAGTGATCAGGTCGATCGGCCCACTGGGCTAACTGCGCATTTGTGTAAATACGTCGTTTTGTAAGGTGTTTACTACCTTTACTCCTCTATTTACCTTTTTCCCCTGTGCGAGTGGCCATGGTCGAGGAAAGCAGCAAAGCTAGCTTTGTACAGAGTTTTGAGTAGTTTTGAATTTGGTGATGTAGCAGCTCGATCGGTGCAAGTTGTTTGTTCTTTGTGTTTTCTTATTCGTTCATCTCTATGGATGCTTTGCTTCATTCTGGAATGTTCCGGAGCATGCTGGCGTATCATAGTCATAGGTTAGTAAATGACGCCTTCATTTCGGCTGTGGCCAAGCACGCAGCCGTACGCTTCGTTTGCAAGCAAAAGAAAAACTACGCGCGTACTACTGAGGGCATCACCGGTGTATATAACCAACCCATAGCTTTGTGGCTGTAATTTTCATCGCTATATGTAGTGCCAGGTAATATCACACAACTCTCAGGCGGAGACACGCATTTGGATTAATTGACTACTAATTAATCTAGCAATGAGTAGTACGTACTAGCTGCGAGCAAGGGAAATGGATTTGAACATGCGAAGTGGCTGACCCAAACAAGAGAAATCGAACACAACGGCGTGAATAGTGTGGGTGTGACGTTGGCTTTGCTCCTCGGCTAATACCAATGTTACGGAAACAATGAACACCCTCCTCAAAAAATATTTTTTTTAACCACCGACAGACTAGTTACTTTCTGCAGTCACAGTGATCTCGTGTTCTTGAGAATGGCGATGCGGCACACTTGAGAATATTCTAGTTGGTTTCTCGACTCTCACGAATAGCTACATATTTTTAATTGCCATGCAAGGTGTTTTGAGAATGGCAAACTGCGAAGCTTCTGGAACTCCGGTCATTTTTACCCTGCATATAAGAATTGTTTAAAGTTTGATCATATTTATATGAAAAAATATTAACATCTATAATGCTAAATTTATTCAATATAAAAATTAAAGTCATAACAAATGTTGTTGATTTCATATTTTTAATGTTGGTGTTTTTTCTACAAATTTGGTCAAAGTTACCAAGTTTGACTTGAAACAAATCTTATATGCGAACTAAAGACTGGAGTAAGTAGAAGATATTGGTCATGAAGGTTCTAGAATGAATAGTTTTTGGAATTATTGGTTGATGTAGAAGATATTGGTCATGAAGTGTAACACCCTGAGACTGATGCGCCAGATGTCTTTCAGTTATTTGATGCTGTTGCTTTGTCATTTTTTTGTGTGTTGTATCTTGCCATGTCATCATATGCATTGCATTATCATGTTTTCAAACTTGCACCCGTCCCGGTCTCTCTGTTCTTTCCATTGTCCATTCTGAGCCCAGACATACTTGTACGTGCCCACGGCACGTCCGATATTATTTTATAAGTGACCGAAAAATATTCTTGGAATGGGATGAAAGTTGGCATGCGGTGTTGTTGTGTTGTCAGTAGACCGCCTGCCAAATTTCATCGCATTCGGAGTTCATTTGATGCGCCAACAGATAAATATAGCGGCAATAATAGCCGGTCTATCGTCGGACATTTTCGGTCTTCGGAAACTGTTGTCGGGCAGTAGTCCCCCTCTTTCCTCTCAGCCCAACCCCTCTTCACAGCCCACTAATCCAGCCCACTAAACCTCCCCTCAGACTGGAACCGTTCGATTGCGATTGAAGGGTCCAAATCGGTCTCAAACCCACCAAACCCTAACCCCTTCCTTATATAAATCCCTCTCCTTTCCATTTTTGGCCTCCTCCAACCTCCCACCTTGTTTTCCGCGCCTCAATCATCAGCCGCCGTCACCCTCATCGCTTCCCGTGCCAGCCACCTTCCTCAGCGCCACTTGGCGATCCGCCAGTGGGCGCACCACCTCCAGCCGACCCCCTCCAGCCAATCAGAGGAGGCCACGCGCCACCCTGCCTTCCCGCGCCGCCGTTGCCCGCGGAGCCCATCGGGGCCCGCCCCCAAGCCCGCGCGCCGCCGCCTCCGATCCAGATCGGGAGAGCCCCGTTCTCTCCCCCACGCATCCCTGACGTCCGCTGCCGGCGACCAAGGCCGCCGGAGCTCGCTCGCCGCGACCTCGTCGGAGCTGACGCCGGTGACCCCATCTCGTCTCACTGCCAGGTCGGGGCCCTGTCCCTCTCCTCTCCTTTTCTCCCTCTTCTCTCTTTCTCTCCCTAACCTCTCTGCTCTCCTCCTTGGTCAGTGCCGCGCCAGGGCTCCCTCGCCGTCACCCCACGACGAGCCGCCGCCGGATCCGGCCATCTCCGGTCCATCCCCGCCGGATCCGCTTCGTCACTGCCGTTCCAAGCCCCGCCCTCGCCGGAGCCTCCTAGCGTGCCGCCCGTTGCCTCCTGCTCATGAGCCAGGCACGAGGAGGACGACGACAGGCGCGTCGGCCCCGTGGGCCGCTTCCAGCGCCGAGCCGGCCCACTGCTCCTCTGAACTGGGCCTTGGCCCATGGTGAGGCCACCCCTGAGCGCCCTCCTTTGTTTTTTTTTCTTTCCCCTGCAGTCGGGCCAACCAAGTGCTATGTATGGTAGATTCGGCCCATGTCCTTTCCCCCCTCTCTGTGATTTTAGCTATTATCCTTGGAATGTTTGTTTTGCAGAAAAGTCCCCCAAGTTCATGCATTTAATAACTCACAAATGGTGCATTGGCTTAAAATGATTTATATATGATAAATGACTAGAATTTCATCTAGTTTAATAATTTTCAACTTTCATGCATGTTTAAAATGTTTAAACTTGCTGTTTGTTTAATTTGCTAAAATGCCATGTTAAAATGCTTTATTTCATAACTAAATAACCGTAGCTCCAAACTTAATAAACTTTATATGTAAATAGGGTAGAAAAATGCCTAGTTTAACATGGTGTACTTGCTTTGCATGGTCAACAACACTAAAATATGGTTTATGGCAGAACAGTACCAAATCCATAATTTGCATATGAGGATTTTCCAGACTTGTTGTTTGTTGTTCCGGCCTCATTTAAACTTGCCTAGATAGGTAGTTTTATTATGCTTCACCCCTTGCCATGTTTAACAATATTTAATATTGTTGGGTACATAAACGGGAGAGAACTAAATAATTGGTGTGGTGTTTTGTTAATATGCAACTCGTTGCATATTGAGCTCCACTTAACTTGTAGAGTTGTTTGTGCATTTTGCCATGCCATTCCTCATTAAACCAGACATGCATCATACTTGGTTGCGCATCATGCCATGTTTATGTGATGGTTGTTTACTATGTCGCTTGCTTCTTTCCGGGTTGCTTCTCTTGTTAGCTTCGGTTCCGTTCCGGAGTTGTGAGGATTCGTTCGACTACGTCTGTTTGCCTTCTTCATGGACTCGTTCTTCTTCCTTGCGGGATCTCAGGCAAGATGACCATACCCTCGAAATCACTTCTATCTTTGCTTGCTAGTTGTTCGCTCTATCGCTATGTCGCGCTACCTACCACTTGTTATATCATGCCTCCCATATTGCCATGTCAAGCCTCTAACCCACCTTCCTAGCAAACCGTTGTTTGGCTATGTTACCGCTTTTTGCTCAGCCCCTCTTATAGCGTTGCTAGTTGCAGGTGAAGATGAAGTTTGTTCCATGTTGGAACATGGATATGTTGGGATATCACAATATCTCTTATTTAATTAATGCATCTATATACTTGGTAAAGGGTGGAAGGCTCGGCCTTATGCTTGGTGTTTTGTTCCACTCTTGCCGCCTTAGTTTCCATCATAGCGGTGTTATGTTCCTTGATTTTGCGTTCCTTACGCGGTTGGGTGTTATGGGAACCCCTTGACAGTTCGCTTTGAATAAAACTCCTCCAGCAAGGCCCAACCTTGGTTTTACCATTTGCCTCACCACCACCTACTTTTCCCTTGGGAGTCGCGCTCCCGAGGGTCATCTTTATTTTTAACCCCCCCGGGCTAGAGCTTCTCTAAGTGTTGGTCCGAACCGAGCCGCCTGCGGGGCCACCTCGGGGAAACTCGAGGTCTGGTTTTACTCGTAGCTTGTCTCATCCGGTGTTGCCCTGAGAACGAGATACATGCGACTCCTATCGGGATTGTCGGCACATCGGGTGGCTTTGCTGGTCTTGTTTTACCATTGTCGAAATGTCTTGTAACCGGGATTCCGAGACTGGTCGGGTCTTCCCGGGAGAAGGAATATCCTTCGTTGACCGTGAGAGCTTGTGATGGGCTAAGTTGGGACGCCCCTGCAGGGTATAAACTTTTGAGAGCCGTGCCCACGGTTATGTGGCAGATGGGAATTTGTTAATATCCGGTTGTAGAGAACTTGACACTAAACTTAATTAAAATGAATCAACCGCTTGTGTAGCCGTGATGGTCTCTTTTCGGCGGAGTCCGGGAAGTGAACACGGCCTTGTGTTATGCTTGAACGTAAGTAGTTTCAGGATCACTTCTTGATCACTTCTAGTTTCTCGACCGTCACGTTGCTTCTCTTCGCGCTCTTAATTGCGTATGTTAGCCACCATATATGCTTAGTGCTTGCTGCAGCTCCACCTCATTACCTTACCCTACCCATAAGCTTAAATAGTCTTGACCTCGCGGGGTGAGATTGCTGAGTTCTCGTGACTCATCGATACTTCCAAACAGTTGCAGGTGCCGATGATACAAGTGCAGGTGACGCAACCGAGCTCAAGTGGGAGATCGATGAACATCTTGTTCGTTGTGTCGTTTCGTTTGGATCATGTATGAACTATTCATGTATTGTGTGAAGTGGAGATTGTAAGCCGACTCTTTATCCCTTTCTTATTCAGTACATGGGATGTGTAAAGATTACCCCTCTTGCGACAATCCTACCATGCGGCTATGCCTCTCTAAGTCGTGCCCCAACACGTGGGAGATATAGCCGCATTGTGGGTGTCACAAGTTCGTAATCAGAGCCATCCCCGACTTAGGAGCCCCCTGCTTGATCGAATCGCTGACGTTGTTGAGTCTACAACCAAATGTTTTGAGTCTTAGGATTATATATATCGGAGAGTAGGATTATTTTTAATCCTCAGTCCCTTCGTCGCTCTAGTGAGGCTTCCTGACGTAGAAGTTTTGACTTTCTCTCCTCAAATTTCACGAATTTTTTTCTTAGGATCACGCGGGTATCTTGGAATCGTTCCGATAGTCTTGTGACGAGAACATTGTTCTTGGTGCCTCCTGACATTTAGGGGTTGTGGCAGTGTCCCGGGGAGTTGAGCTCTGAGGTGTTGTCGTCACAATTTTATCGTTGCAATTCTGGAATACCTGAGTTCGCCGACATCGAAGATCTCTTTTATGCAGTTGTTGGTGAGATAACCTCGACGCCACCCAGTACTGGGGTGGGAGTTCGGGAGTATTGCCATAGCTCGTATCACGGATGCTTTTCGAAGGTTGAGGTACACGATTTTCGAAGGTTTCTTGGTTATGTGTTGAAGGATGGATACAGCTGGATGTAGGGATTGTTAGTTTGGGTGACATATTATGCTTCCCCTGTATCCCCAACACCTGATTGCATAACCAAAAAGTTTCGGGAGTTTATAGGTGGGATTTCAAGTAGCTCCTTGAATATCTTTCCGACAGATGCATGATATGAGATTGGGTAAATCTCTATCATATGTATTTGTTCCGGCTTATTCTGCAAGCCAAATCTTTGTTTTGTTTGAGTTGTGGTATTCGAGTTGCTTCAATGTCAAGTGTTGATTCCATACTTTTTCCAAGCGGTGTTCTCATATTTCTATGTGAATACTAATCCTTCATGATAATCGAGATTGTCATGTCACTCCTTTTCAACCGGTGTGATTCTCTTCAAGATGATCCTATCATTTTTGACATTCACGAGATCAAATTCTCAGTTCTTCGCAATGGTGTTTGTTTCATCCGCCCAACTTGCCTTTGTTTTCCTGCCCTCCCAACCTTTTCTTCAAGGAATCAGATGTCTTAATCAAGTATCCTTTTATTGATGGGACATCTCTCCACTCTTTTCCGTCAATGTTTTTACCCGGTGGTTCTCATGAAGATGCTCTACAAGTTCATCATTCATCATTTTTCTCTTCTCCGGTGGATTCAATTCAAGCTTTGTCGATCATATTCTTTCCTCGGTTCAAATGTGTTCTCATGCCGGTGCACTTCTCAATCATTCACTTCTCGCTATTCATCTGTTCTGGAGTGCTGAAGATATCTCAAAGATTCGTGTTTCCACTCTACATTCGTTCAACCTATTCTGAGGTTGTTATCTCATTCAAGCCATTTAATTCAACCGGTGCAATCTCTCTTTTCAAGCAATATCGTCAACGGTGTTTCTTTTGAGTGGGCCCTAACCCACAGGTCTTTTCCCAGGATCTTACCTGACTCTTCTATTTTTCCAGGAGCTATCCTCAAATTCTTTTCGAAGTTTGACGTAAGAATGATATATCATCAGTCATATGTCTTTCTCCAACATCTTTCAAATTCTTTCATCGTTGGCTCAACCTCTTCGCTTTTGATTCTCCCGGAGTGTCTAAACAATTCATGGTGGTGTTTCTCATCGTCATTCTCAACATTTGAAGACCGAAGAAGAGTTCCTCTTAAATCCTTGCCCGTTCTCTTAAAAGATTCGTAGTTCAAGCTTGATGCCATCCTCTCATAATTGTTTTCGATTGTGAAAATTCTTTTCACCCATCCGGAGCAATTCAGGAGTCTTTTCAGTTTGATTCTCTGGAGCCCATCATCTCAGAATTATTCATTCCAGCTTTCATCTTTCGTTCTCCAAATCATACCGGTGCATCATTCAAGTATTCTCTTATCAGCTCGTGATCTCTTCGTTCTCATGTATCTAAATTCCCCTCAAGTATCATATTTCGTTTTCCAATTCTTCTCGGTGAATTTTGCCTTTGCTACTTTCATTTTCAATTCTTACAGTCGTTAGTTCAAGATTTCTCTTCTTTCGTTATCATATCAATTCATTCGTTCTTTCCAAATCCTACCGGTGGTTCGTTGAAGACCTTCCCAAGTTTGCGCAATATATATTTTAATCTTTTCCAATGAGAATAAGTAGTATGACAATTCCGTTGCTTGTCATCAATTTAATTGATGAAGGATTTTCATAATGTAATTCTTATTCTTGTTTCACCCAAGTGATTAATTCCTTCCTTCGGAGTTTGTTCATGATGAATAAATTCTCGGTTTCAATTGTTTCATCTTTTCTTTTCCCGGAGTTCCAAGCTCTCATCATCCCGAAGATCCATCTAAATCATTGCAAGGCTTCACCTTGTGTTTTCAACTTCTCTTTCTTTTTATCATCCTTTTATTACCGGAGTTCTTCATGGAGGCTACATGGTGGTTCGTCAAGGATTCTTTTCATTCTTCAATTGTTCTTCAAGATTTCTCTCGGAGCTAAGATCCGCCAAACTATACTCAAAGATAAACATGGTGCTCAACACATGTTTTGTTTTGAGGAGTTCAAGTATTATTCATCTTGCATTCCAAAGTGCAATTCTTTGTACATTATCTTTTGAGGTGGTCTTATATCATTCTTGACAATTTTCCTTCGTGTTTCATGATTCGAAAGTTGTCACGGATGAGATATGTAAACCCATCCTTTTCTTTTCGTTCATGAGATCCTTTGCAACCCATCAATCTCTTCATTGGAATTATCTTGGGTTATATTTCACCTAAAGCCTTCCCTAAGGTTTGTTGCTATCTATGGTGTTCATAAATGACCCAAGTTCTTCATTTATCCTCCCATTGAAATAAGTTTCTCGTCTCCTTGTGTATATCAATCCAATCTGTTGTGTCTGTAGTGGCGGAATTTCACCTCATAGTTTTGAGATGTTCTCCATAAGTCCACTACAAGCTTGTTCTATCCGTTGGTGGTTTTCCAACAACTCCGTTATAACCTTCTTGGAAGGGTGTATTCCAAGCTCATTTGGGGCAGAAGTTGTCATTTTCTTCTCAATTCTTTCCTTTCCAACGATTCAACTTCTATTCTTTCGTTCCGGAGGCATAGCGATGTTGCTCTCTTCACTCATCATCCCATTTTTTCAAAGATCATGTTCTTTCCTTTTTGCTTATCCATTCAACCAGAGTGTCGTGTCCTTCATTCAAGTTCTCTCATCTTATCAAGTTTTGCCTCCCTTCTCAACCGGAGTGCTGTCTGAAATCTTTCTTACCTCTTGTGCCATTCTTTCAATAGCTCCAGAGGCACTGTGTTGTTGATTTCATCAAGTATCCTCTCATCTTGTCAAATCCATGTTCAATTCCTACCATTTACAGTCGGAGTGCTGTCCAAATTATATATTATTTTCCCTTCTCAATCTTGTTTTAACCGGAGTGTTGTGTCTATCATTCCTCTTCTAACCGGAGTCTCATCCAAGTGCTTTCGTTTTGCCAAGTTCATATTCCATGCCTTCCTTTTCCAACCGGAGTGTTGTTGTAGTTGATCCTTATCGTTCTTTGTACATCTCGTTTCAACCGGAGTGTTTGCATGTACTTCTTGTCCATTGCAACCCTTTTCTTATGTCTTTCAACCTACAAGGCTCTAGTAATGTTCCTTGTTCCTCTTTTCTAACGGAGTGTTTTCAACTTTGTTCATCTTCGTTGTATTCTTTCTTTCAATTCGTTCAACCTCACAAGGTTCTTTGGTTTCACTCATTTGTCAAAGAAGCAACTTTGTTTTACCTCTTCCTCTTCCGTTTCCCTCCGGTGCCATCCCTAGATCTCGGGACGAGATCCTCTTGTAGTGGTGGAGTGTTGTAACGCCCCAAGACCGATGCGACAGGTGTCTTTCAGTTATTCGCTGCTATTGCCTTGTCATTCGCTCGCGTGTTGCATCTTGCCATGTCATAATGTGAATTGCATCATCATGTTTTCAAACTTGCATCTGTCCCGGTCTCCCCATTCTTTCCGTTGTCCGTTCAGAGCCCAGACACACTTGCACGCGCCCGCGGCAAGTCCAAAATATTATTTTATAAGTGGCCGAAAAATGTTCTCGGAATGGGATGAAAGTTGGCATGCGGTGTTGTTATGTTGTCAGTAAGCCGCCTGCCAAATTTCAACGCATTCGGAGTTCGTTTGATGTCCCAACGGATAAATATAGCGGCAATAATAGCCGGTCTATCGTCGGACATTTTCGGTCTTCGGAAACTATTGCCGGGTTGCATTCCCCCTCTTTCCTCTCAGCCCAACCCCTCTTCACAGCCCACTAATCTAGCCCACTAAACCTACCCTCAGACCAGAACCGTTCGATGACGATCGGAGGGTCCAAATCGGTCTCAAACCCACCAAACCCTAACCCCTTCCTTGTATAAATCCCCCTCAGTTCCATTTTTTGCCTCCTCCAACCTCCCACCTTGTTTTCCGCACCTCAATCATCAGCCGCCACTGCCCTCATCGCTTCCCGCACCGGCCACCTTCCTTAGCGCCACTTGACGAGTTGCCAGTGGGCGCGCCGCCTCCAGCCGACCCCCTCCAGCCAATCAGAGGAGGCCACGCGCTCCCCTGCCTCCCCGCGCCGTCGTGGCCCGCCTAGGCCCGGGGCAAGCCCACGGAGCCCATCGGGGCCCGCCCCTAAGCCCGCGCGCCGCTGCCTCCGATCCAGATCGGGAGAGCCCCATTCACTCCTCCCACGCATCCCCGACGTCCGTCGCCGGTGACCAAGGCCGCCGGAGCTCGCTCGCCGCGACCTCGTCGAAGCCGACGCCGGCGACCCCATCTCGTCCCACTGCCAGGTCGGGGCCATGTCCGTATCCTCTCCTTTTCTCCCTCTTCTCTCTTTCTCTCCCTAACCTCTCTTCTATCCTCCTTGGTCAGCGTCGCGCCAGGGCTCCCTCGCCGTCGCCCCACGACGAGCCGCCGCCGGATCCGGCCATCTCCGGTCCATCCCCGCTGGATCCGCTTCATCACTGCCATTCCAAGCCCCGCCCTCGCCGGAGCCTCCTAGCGAGCCGCCCCTTGCCTCCTGCTCGTGAGCTAGGCACGAGGAGGACGACAACAGGCGCACCGGCCGCATGGGCCGCATCCGAACTGGGCCTTGGCCCATGGTGAGACCACCCCTGAGCGCCCTCCTTTGTTTTTTCTTTCCGCTGCTGTCAGGCCAAGCAAGTGCTATGTATGCCAGATTTGGCCCATGTCCTATTTTCCCCTCTCTGTGATTTTAGCTATTATCCCAGGAACGTCCGTTTTGCAGAAAAGTCCCCCTAATTCATGCATTTAATAACTCACAAATGGTGCATCGGTTTAAAATGATTTATATATGATAAATGACTAGAATTTCATCTAGTTTAATAATTTCCAACTTTCATGCATGTTTAAAATGTTTAAACTTGCTGTTTGTTTAATTTTCTAAAATGTCATGTTAAAATGCTTTATTTCATAACTAAATAACCGTAGCTCCAAACTTAATAAACTTTATATGTAAATGGGGTAGAAAAATGCCTAGTTTAACATGGTGTGCTTGCTTTGCATGGTTAACAACAATAAAATATGGTTTAGGGCAGAACACTGCCAAATCCATAATTTGCATATGAGGATTTTCCGGACTTGTTGTTTGTTGTTCCGGCCTCATTAAAACTTGCCTAGATAGGTAGTTTTATTATGCTTCACCCCTTGCCATGTTTAACAACATTTAATGTTGTTGGGTACATAAACGGGAGAGAACTAAATAATTGATGTGGTGTTTTGTTAATATGCAACTCGTTGCATATTGAGCTCCACTTAACTTGTAGAGTTGTTTGTGCATTTTGCCATGACATGCCTCATTAAACCGGACATGCATCATACTTGGTTGCGCATCATGCCATGTTTATGTGATGGTTGTTTACTATGTTGCTTGCTTCTTTCCGGGTTGCTTCTCTCGTTAGCTTCGGTTCCGTTCCGGAGTTGTGAGGATTCGTTCGACTACGTCCGTTTGCCTTCTTCATGGACTCGTTCTTCTTCCTTGCGTGATCTCAGGCAAGATGACCATACCCTCGAAATCACTTCTATCTTTGCTTGCTGGTTGTTCGCTCTATTGCTATGTCGCGCTACCTACCACTTGTGATATCATACCTCCAATATTGCCATGTCAAGCCTCTAACCCACCTTCCTAGCAAACCGTTGTTTGGCTATGTTACCGCTTTTTGCTCAACCCCTCTTATAGAGTTGCTAGTTGCAAGTGAAGAAGAAGTTTGTTCCATGTTGGAACATGGATATGTTGGGATATCACAATATTATCTTGTTTATCTTAATGCACCTATATACTTGGTAAAGGGTGGAAGGCTCGGCCTTATGCCTGGTGTTTTGTTCCACTCTTGCCGACTTAGTTTCCATCATACCGGTGTTATGTTCCTTGATTTTGTGTTCCTTATGCCGTTGGGTGTTATGGGAACCCCTTGAGAGTTCGCTTTGAATAAAACTCCTCCAGCAAGGCCCAACCTTGGTTTTACCATTTGCCTCACCACCACCTACTTTTCCCTTGGGAGTCGCGCTCCCGAGGGTCATCTTTATTATTAACCCCCCCGGGCCAGTGCTTCTCTAAGTGTTGGTCCAAACCGAGCCGCCTACGAGGCCACCTCGGGGAAACTCGAGGTCTGGTTTTACTCGTAGCTTGTCTCATCCGGTGTTGCCTTGAGAAGGAGATACGTGCGAATCCAATCGGGATTGTCGGCACATCGGGTGGCTTTTCTGGTCTTTTTTTACCATTGTCGAAATGTCTTGTAACCGGGATTCCGAGACTGATTGGGTCTTCCCGGGAGAAGGAAGATCCTTCGTTGACCGTGAGAGCTTGTGATGGGCTATGTTGGGACACCCCTGCAGGGTATAAACTTTCGAGAGCCGTGCCCGCGGTTATGTGGCAGATGGGAATTTGTTAATATCCGGTTGTAGAGAACTTGACACCAAACTTAATTAAAATGAATCAACCGCGTGTGTAGCCGTGATGGTCTGTTTTCGGCGGAGTCCGGGAAGTGAACACGGCCTTGTGTTATGCTTGAACGTAAGTAGTTTCAGGATCACTTCTAGTTTCTCGACCGTTGCGTTGCTTCTCTTCTCGCTATTATTTGCGTATGTTAGCCACCATATATGCTTAGTGCTTGCTGCAGCTCCACCTCATTACCTTACCCTACCCATAAGCTTAAATAGTCTTGATCTCGCGGGTGTGAGATTGATGAGTCCTCGTGACTCACAGATACTTCCAAACAGTTGCAGATGCCGATGATACCAGTGCAGGTGACGCAACCGAGCTCAAGTGGGAGATCGATGAACATCTTGTTTATTGTGTTGTTTTGTTTCCTATTGATCAGTAGTGGAGCCCAGTCGGGTCGATCGGGGATCTAGCATTTGGTGTTGTCTTCTTTTATTTTGGTTCTGTAGTCGGACCTTTGTTTGTACTTTGGTTGATGTATGAACTATTCATGTATTGTGTGAAGTGGCGATTGTAAGCCGACTCTTTATCCCTTTCTTATTCAGTACATGGGATGTGTAAAGATTACCCCTCTTGCGACAAGCCTACCATGCGGCTATGTCTCTAAGTCGTGCCCCGGCACGTGGGAGATATAGCCGCATTGTGGGTGTTAAATGAAGGTTCTAGAATGAATATGTAGGTAAGATTAATGGCTAATGATAAATAAATGTAGATACAAGCCCGTTTTGTAGAGTATTGATGTAGAGTTGGTTTAGAGCATCAAACCCAACTCAAACGCCCACGCAGATGACTCAATCATTGACCGGTTAAAAAAACACAACCCGTAAGGGTGTCTCATATGTCCGGGTTGACTGACACCCCCATATCCAGCCCAAATATGAGGTGGATATGAAGAGGCCCGACACGTTGTTTGACCCGACGGGCCTACCTTATCTCAAATTGCACTGAATTCATCAAACCCTTTCTCCCTTCTCCTGCCTCCCTCCAACTTTTCCCGTGTCTGAGCTCTCGTCATCTGGCACCTTTGCTTTTCATCCTCGTCGTCGGTCCTAATCCTACGACCAAGATATCCAGCCTGACCCCAGCCGGCATGATAGAGGTTGCGTTCGCCTCATCCATCGGCGACCCCGTCCTCGGCTTCATCCTGCAAGCTGGACAACATGCCCGGAGGGACTGGCGACAGAGGTAGTGAGAGAGGGAAGCGTTGGCATCACAAGGAGTGGATGCGGACATGGATGTGACAACCCGAGAGCGATGCTCCAGACGCCTTCCATGTTTTGGTCATCGCCATGTGTTTTATTTGTTTGTTGCATTCATCATCGCATCTTTTGCATTGCATCATGTCATCATGCCATCATTTTCTTAAACTAACTAAAACTTAGTTAAATAAATTGCATGGATCTGTGATCAATTTAAATTGAGGGAAATGCACATAGTGATTCTCTTTAAAACATATTCAAAATCTCCTACTATTATTAGGGAGCTATATTAAAATATTCCATTCACATTGGAATGCACCATAACACACGTACAATTTAACCCATGCCTTTTCTATATCACCTCTTATACTCAAACTTTGTCCTCAAATTCTTTTACCGTTTTCCAGGCTCTTCCTAAATTCTTAACATTTTTTGGACACTTCTAAATCCTACTCCTTTTTCAAACCATTTGAATTAAATTCAAATAACTTTGAATTTAATCCTCACAATCTTGTCCACTCCATTTTTCTGGGGTCAAGCTCAATTTTGTGAGCCCAGGAAAGTAATCCAAATGTCCAAAATTTTGTCCACTCATTTCTTTTCTCTCCTTTTCTTTCTTTTCTTTTCTGTTTTTGGAAGAGATTTGAAGAAGAGAGAAAGAGCCGACCAGGCCTCTGGCCATTTCCCTCTCCGCCGGACTGGCCTAGCTAAGGCCCAACTCTGGTGCCTATCTAACCCTAGCCTCCCCTCTCGATCCCCTGGCCTCTCCCTCCTTTCCCTGCTCGCGCCGCCAGAGAGGAGCGAGAGCCTCTCGCTCGATCACGCTCACGCGCCGCTGCCCAGCGACAGGCCGTGCCTTCGGCCACCCCTTCCTCTACCGCCGTGCCGTCATTCTAGCCAGCGAGCCAATCTCCTCCATCCGTCCCCGTCACCCTGCTGCACCGCTTCTTCCTGCCGATCCCCATGGCCGCGCCTTCCTGTCGCCGTTGCTGCTCCGATCTCCGCCTCCAAGCCGAGCTCTCTGCTGCGCCCTCGCACCAGCCAGCCCCGCCCCTCGCCACCGATGCTTCATCGCGGCCTTGCCTCTCCTCCCGTGCTCAATGCCGCGGGCGCACACAAGGGCACCTCCCATGCCCGTCGTTGCCCGCTGCTGCTTCGTCCGCCAACCCTGGCCTCCAGCCATCACACATCGCCTCTGCCTCCGGTGGCCGTGGTGCCTTCTTCCTCTCCTCTGCTTGTGTTCCTGATACGTCCATTTTGCATCATGCTTTCACATCGATATTTATTGCATTATGGGCTGTTATTACACATTATGTCACAATAGTTATGCCTTTTCTCTCTTATTTTACAAGGTTTACATAAAGAGGGAGAATGCCGGCAGCTGGAATTCTGGGCTGGAAAAGGAGAAAATATTAGAGACCTATTCTGCACAACTCCAAAAGTCTTGAAACTCCAGGAAAGTCAGTTTTGGAATATATTAAAAATATTGGGCAAATAAAGCACCAGAGGGGAGCCAGCCACTTTCCACAAGTGTGGGGGGCGCGCCCTACCCCCCTGGGCGCGTCCCCCTGCCTCATGGCCCACCTGGCAGGCCCCTGGTGCCCATCTTTTGGTACAAGGTGTCTTTTGCCCTAGAAAAAAATCAGGAGGAAGCTTTTGGGATGAAGCGCCGCCGTCTTGAGGCGGAACCTTGGCGGAACCAATCTAGGGCTCTGGCGAAGCTGTTCTGCCGGGGAAACATCCCTCCGGGAGGGGGAAATCGTCACCATCGTCATCACCAACGATCCACTCATCGGGAGGGGGTCAATCTCCATCAACATCTTCACCAGCAACATCTCCTCTCAAACCCTAGCTCATCTCTTGTATCCGATCTTTGTCTCAAAACCTCAGATTGGTACCTGTGGGTTGCTAGTAGTGTTGATTACTCCTTGTAGTTCATGCTAGTTGGTTTATTTGGTGGAAGATTATATGTTCAGATCCTTTATGCGTATTAATACCCCTCTGCTTATGAACATGAATATGATTTGTGAGTAGTTGTGTTTGTTCCTGAGGACATGGGAGAAGTCTTGATATAAGTAGTCATGTGAATTTGGTATTGGTACGATATTTTGATGAGATGTACGTTGTCTTTCCTCTAGTGGTATTATGTGAACGTCGACTACATGACACTTCACCATTGTTTGGGCCTAAGGGAAGGCATTGGGAAGTAATAAGTAGATGATGGGTTGCTAGAGTGACAGAAGCTTAAACCCTAGTTTATGCGTTGCTTCGTAAGGGGCTGATTTGGATCCATATGTTTCATGTTGTGGTTAGGTTTACCTTAATTCTTCTTTCATAGTTGCGGATGCTTGTGAAGGGGGTTAATCATAAGTGGGATGCTTGTCCAAGGAAGGGCAGTACCCAAGCACCGTCCACCCACATATCAAATTATCAAAGTAACGAACACGAATCATATGAGCATGATGAAAACTAGCTTGACGATAATTCCCATGTGTCCTCGGGAGTGCTTTCCTTTATATAAGAGTTTGTCCAGGCTAGTCCTTTGCTACAAAAAGGATTGGTCCACCTTTCTGCACTTTGTTTACTTTTATTACTTGTTACCCGTTACGAATTGCCTTATCACAAAACTATCTGTTACCGATAATGTCAGATCACGGGTTTTGACAGACCCTTAAGGTTCGAACACTAGGGTGCGCGCGAAGGTTTTCTCCCTATCGATCCACGCCCGAGCTCTCTAATATCTCGCAGACGAACACGAGAACTCACAACACAGAAAGACACAAGGTTTATACTGGTTCGGGCCATCATTGTGGTGTAATACCCTACTCCGGTGTGGTGGTGGTGGATTGCCTCTTGGGCTGATGAAGAACATTTACAAGGGGAAGAACCGCCTCCTAAGGTTGAGGTGTTCTTGTGCTTGGCGAACTTGTGTGTGGCCTTGGTGGGGTGGATCCGGTCCAAGATCATCTCTCCGGTGGTGGCTAGTCCTATTTATAGAGGCCCTGGTCCTCTCCCCAAATATTGAGCGGGAAGGGAGCCAACAACGACCAATTTGAAAGGGGACAACTAGTACAATCTATTCTGACAAAAGGTGGTCTTCGCCTGCAAAAGGTTCTGGTGATGACGCCGTCTAGGGCTCCATGGTGACCTCCGTCCTCCCGTCCTTCGGGTGTTGGTTTTGTTGCACCAATATGGAAACCTTTGCTTGATGCCTCGGTACTCCGCGCCTGCGCTTGCCCCCTTGGCACCAAAGAGGAAACAAGGACACTGCGCGCTGGCACCCGCTGGCACCCGCCTGGTCTCGATTGTCATGGCTCACGTCACGCGGACCTCGCGAGGTTTGCCTTGCCTTGATCTCTCTGCCCCTCGTGAGCCTGCCTGGCGAGGCCGCTCCTGAGGAGGTCTTGCGTCGTCCGCCTCGCGAGGCTTGGCCCCTCGCGAGGGTCTTGAATGCCTTATGGATGAAGATGGGTCGTACGAACCTGCCAGCCCAGCCACGCCGTGAGCCGCAGGTAGGCAAGTCTGGGGACCCCCGTTCCTAGGACGCCGACAGTAGCCCCCGGTCCCAAGGCACGCTCGGGCTTGGCTTTGAGGTGAAGCCAAAGGGTCAAGCGCGGAGCGGTGCGGGCCCTCAAAGCCAGCGGTCTCGGTTGACGCGTGGCGGTTGATTGGACGTGGGCGTCTCCGCTTCCCCATGCTTCCTTTGAACCCGCCTGGCTATGCGGCCTTCGCAACCTACACAGTTATTCTCCCATTGCCCACGCCTTGCTTCCACAGTCCTTCTGCTTCCTCGAGACTCTGCCCCTCCTCTCCAATCTGACTTGCACTCCGCTCTCTTCAACGCCATGGCGCCGAAACAAGCTGACAAGGGGAAGAAGCCACTGTCTCCGCCAAGTGCACCTCTAGCCGCCGAGCCTGCAATGGGCCGATCCTTGGTGCTCAACGACGAGGCCATGGACAAGGTGCGCCCCATGATCGCCACCAGCTTCAACTAGTGGGGGGAGACGGTGGCTTGGCCCGCGTCTCGCGCTCGCATCGCTCGGACGGTAACTGAGGTCCCAATCTTCATTGACGCCCTTTGGGCGGGCCTGATTCCACCTTTCTCCGCCTTCTTGAACGCAGTGCTTGAACACTACCAGATCCATATGCTGCATCTCGACCCCCAATCCGTGACCCTCCTTGCCGTCTTCGCCTTTGTGTGCGAGGCCATGGTGGGCATCGCTCCCTCTATGGCCCTTCTCTGCCATTTCTTCTCATTGCATCTGACCGATCCCCGGCAAAGCTCGGGGTGCGTGAATTTCCAGGCCGTGGCCGCGACGGCGGGCACTGGGATCGACTTTGAGCTTCCTCCCTCTACGAGCGAGTTTCAGACACGGTGGGTATTTGTCAATGCTGGTGTGCTCAGCCCCCTGCTCCACGCCCTCTCAGGGTCTGCCGTTCCCCACTCTGGCTGGGGCCATGAGAGGCTCGCGAACCCCCATCTTGCTCATGTCTGGTTCTGGCTAAGGACACTGAAGACCGTGGTGTGACCGCACCGATGGTGGTGAGGGAGTTTATCAGGCGCCGGGTTGCTCCGCTTCAACGCCATTCTCGCCCGATGTGGACCTTGCTCAGCAGTCAGGACCACATGAGGTTCCAGGAGTCCGGGCTCCCCCTTGGGGCACGGCAAACGGTGCTCAAGATCCTGAAAGGTGTCCCTTCGCCGGACGACTTTCCTGGGAAGAACTGTTTGCTGTACCGCTGCAGGAACAAGGCTGAATTCGCGAGGAGCATGCCTCCCTTTGACGAGTGGGGACTACGTCCGGATGGCATGGTGGGGCCCCACGAGAACCCTGCCAGCGTGGTTCCCTCCCCGTTGCTGGCGTCGGGCTCGCCCCGAATGTGGGTGCAGGGGGACGAGCACTGTCAGAGGCTGGCGGCACGAGTGCTGAGGTGCGGGCGCTGCCCGGGGCCCCTGAGGCATCATCCTCAGGATCCCGTGATTCTGGAACGCCAGTTGTTGAGGCGATGAAGCACGCGGCTCCTGAGGCCAAGACTCCGGAGGCCTCGGGAGGTTGCGGTGAAACGGCGCCCAACTGTTCTTCGCAGCCGGGCACCACTGAAGTCGTTCTCCCGAGCACTTCTTCGGCTTCACCCCGCGCTGGCCGCCATGTTCAGCGCTTCGGTCGACTTTGCATGGACTTCGAGGAGCTCCGCAAGAGGAAAGGATCTCCGAGCGGCAGTGGTATCTTCGGGCCGTTGAAGCAACGAAAGTATATCGCCGTCGATGAGTAAGTACCTTATCTCGGTGATCTTCTGCGAGCCGTCTTCCCTTCTTGACGATTGTTCCCTCAGGACCCCTTCTGCCGAGGCTGTGAAATCTCCTGAGAAGCAGCTCCCTCTCATCCCGTGGCACCCGCCAAGCTCCAGCGCCGCAGGTTCGGGTGCCGCCCACGACATGGGGTCAGCCGTGGGAGCTAGTCTATCATCAAGGTGCCCCGAGCTCGCGCCTTCGCCGTCCTTCCTTCACAGCCTTACTCGGAGCGCAGTAGGCGTGCCAAGGGCTCCCCCTGGTCACGGTCGGCAGCTGGCTAGTTTCGACCCTGGGGTCTTCTTCAAGCAGCGGGCCTTGTTTGGCTCGGACCCCTCGCGAGGGCCGGCTGGCGCCTGAGGCCGCGCCAGCCCCCAGCCCCCTGCTAAGCGAGGGCACGCCGTACCGGGCGTCACCCACAGCCCCCGTGGCGGAGGGCGAGATGGGCCGTGTGCTCGAGTTCGAGCACGGGCGGAGCGTCGTTCATCATGAGCTCTTCCAGGAGGCGTCGGACTCGATGAACCGAGTCGGCGAAGAACTTGAGGGTGTTGATGCGCGCCTTGAGGCCGAGGGTCTTCGGTTGGCGCAGGAGTGGCACAAGCTGAAAGTGGCCATCAACCTCGGGCGCCACCAGCGCGAGCTAGAAAATGTGAAGGCCGAGGCCTCCCTCGCGGCCTCCCGTGAGGCCTGCTCCCATGCTCTAGAGGAGTCTCGCGAAGCTAACCGCCGCCGCGAGGCTGCGGAGAAGCGCGCATGGGAGCTCCACGCCTGGAGTGCGTCCCTTGAGCAGCAAGTGGAGGCATGCAAAGCCGCCCTCGCGGCACTAAGGGGGACACCTGCCGAGGAAGATGAGGTCCGGAAGCGCAAGGAGGCGCTGGCTCTGGAAGTCGTGGAGCGCAGCCTCGAGCTTGAGCAATTGGAGACGAGGGAGCGTCAAGTTGCCCAAGCAGAGGATGCCGTCGGGGCTCGCGAGGCCCGAGTCCAGGAGGAAGTCGACAGCCGGGTGGCCGAGGTTCGCGCGGATCTTGAAGGTCAGCACACCTTGAAGCTGAAGCTTGAGGGAATTGAGGCAGCGGGCAGGACCGCCGCTCTCCGGCCCAGGTCAGATGAGGCAGAGACGCGCGAGGAGGCCATGGCCGCCGCCCTGGTCAAGGCGCAGGCGGACTTGGCCTCCGCCCGCGCCGAGCTGCTTTATCTTCAGAGGCAGGTTGATGACGCCGAGGCCGTCGCGCGGCAAAACAGCGAGGAAGTGCTTCAAAGGCGGACACTGGAGCGCGAGCACGCCCCCATGCTTCAGGGTCTCCGGAGCAGGGCTAATGCCGCCCTTGGCTTCATCTGTGACGAGAATGCACCGCCTCCCCACTCGAATGACTACGCCAGTCACCTGACCTACTTCACCAACATGGTGACGCGCCTGGAAGCCCGGTCTAATAGGGCTCGCCAGCTTGTGGAGGAGAGAAGTCGCAGTCTGCTTGGGCGCGCGTACTTCCGCGTCTTCAGCCACCTCTGGAACATTGATCTCAACTTCTATTTTGATGCCGCTATCGCTCCCGTGCCGGAAGCCATCCGGGGCGACTTGGCGCGGTGGGTTGAAGACCACGTGGATGCGCTGGTCAGGGCCTTCGCTTCTGACGATGACGGGGTTGTGGTTGCGGTGGATGCAGGTGACGTGGTTGATGACGGCGTCGTCGACGCCGGCGAAGGTGGAGGCAACGCCAACAACGATGACTGCAACGCCAGCGGCGCGTCTGAAGATGACATGGGGGATGTGGCGAGCAACATATCCGGCTGATTCCTTGTTTCCCTATTATTTATCCTGTAAAAGCTCAGGTGTGGACCTAGAAGATTGTACGAGCATTTTGAGAGGGGGAGCCCCTCATGTAAAGAATCACAGCTTTTATCCTTTCGTGCTAAATCGAGTTCGTGTCTTTATGAGCCTTAGCACGCCGGGGCAAGGGTGTCGTTGCAATTTTACCTTAGCTTGGGCAAGCCCAAACTGGCCCGAGAGATTTTGGATTTTTGAGGAGCTCCTGATGAATTCGTCGCCATGCTCGAGAGGGCCGTGTGATAAGTGAGCGGTCGCCACGGCTCGACACGCGTGTGGCTTGTGTGCTTCATGCTCAGCCCGGCTCGCGAGGGGCCCGCGAGGGGGGAGCGACTGGCGCGAACTCCGAAATAAGGCAAGAACGAGAATGCGAGAAATAACTCGAACGAGAAAAGGCATCCCCCCGCACACATCAAATGAAAATTCGACTTCAACTTCAATCCAAATCCAGAAGGCAAGGTTAAAGAAAAGAGATCCAAAGCAAATGTCCGCGTACGGCGCCTAGTCTAGTCTTCGACGTCTTCTCACCAGCGCAGAGCTAAGTGCTGCCACCAGGCATGGGAGGGAGCCCCCGAGGCCCGAGGGCGGCTCTCTAGAGACTCCGGGGCGTGTACAGCCCCACTCATTATTACGTGAGAGTGTCACGGGCGACGATCTTCACAGGCACTAGGCCTTGCTTCACAGGTACCGGCCTTGCTTCATATCGCCAGGCGAGAGCTCCGCCTTGCGCCACCCCTACCACCGCTGGGACGACCGGAAACTGGGACGGCCCAACGAGGGCAGAGGGGACGCCAGGGGCGCCCTCGGCGACCACGGGTCCTCTACCGGGGGAAGGGTCGCGGTTGCCACCCCGGCAGAGGGCCTACCTCCGGGTGTTGCCTTGCTCCCCGCGACATGGGGAGGGGACTTGCTCCTGACCCCTTCCGTGCAGCCCCCAGCGGGTCTCTCCTGTCGGGGCGGGCATCGCCGTGCCGGAGCCACCGTTCGGCGCCGTGGCCTGGTTCATCTATGACTCATGGTTAGTGTAAGCTTGCTCATTAGGGATTAGTGGTACTATGTATCTGTTGTCGATGACGCGGTTGGCGGGGCTCTCCGGAGGCTCTTGGAAGGCTTAATCTCCCAATGCCTCCTCCTCCCAACCTGGCCCAAGGAACGAGTCGGGGTCGTCCTCCGGCGTGTACTCCTGGTCCATCATGTGGGGCACATAGGCTTCCGGGGCTGTCACCCCAAACACCTCGCCGTAGTGCCCCACGCTCCATGTCGCCCTTCCCAGCGCGGCGTCCTAAGGATGATAGCGCGATGCCCCGCTGGGGCCATCGGGGGCAACGCTCGTGCCCATGTTCATCAGAGGCGGCGCGGGGGCAACGTGGCCCCCGACGCCGCCTTCCGTTCTGGGGTTGGTGAAGTCCCCGGGCGCACCCGAGGGCACGCGGTTGCGGTGTGGCCCGTCGTGAGGTCCAGTAGCGGCTCGGGACGGAACCAGATAGCAGAAAGGCGGCGCTCCTGACGCCGCCGCATCCAGCAGCTCAGCATCATGTTCCAGCAGTGCGTTGCGTCCGCTCTCCATCAGCCAGCACTACAGCAACTCCCGTGCCACCGTGAGCGCGGCCCGCATGTTCGCCTGCTCCCGCCGGGTGTGTGGCGTTGTTGCTCCGGCGTGGCTTCTGGCCCTTGCAATGGCTCGCGCTTGTCGTGGAGTGGGGGTGGACGACGCCTGGCCGCGCCGCCTGAAGCGCGGGGTTGAGGTCTTCGTGGATAGGTGGCGCCGCCCGGCCTGGCCAGGCTGCCCACTGGTCAGAGTCGGCCCTTGGGTCGCCAGACATCGGGTCCATGGAGCATTGACGGGTCGATTGGTGGGGCAGAGACTCCGGTGCACCCCTACCTGGCGTGCCAAATATTGGATCACGGGTTCCGGCAGACCCTTAAGGTTCGAACACTGGGGTGCGCGCGAAGGTTTTCTCCCTATCGATCCATGCCCTAGCTCTCTTAGATCTCGCAGACGAACATGACAATCTCACAACACAGAAAGACACAAGGTTTATACTGGTTCGGGCCACCGTTGTGGTGTAATACCCTAATCCGGTGTGGGGGTGGTGCATTGCCTCTTGGGATGATGAAGAACAGTTACAAGGGGATGAACCGCCTCCTAAGGTTGAGGTGTTCTTGTGCTTGGCGAACTTGTGTGTGGCCTTGGTGGGGTGGATTTGTTCCAAGATCATCTCTCCGGTGGTGGCTAGCCCTATTTATAGAGGCCCTGGTCCTCTCCCCAAATATTGAGCGGGAAGGGAGCCAACAACGGACAATTTGAAAGGGGACAACTAGTACAAGCTATCCTGACAAAAGGTGGTCTTCGCCCGCAAAAGGCTCTGGTGATGACGCCGTCTTGGGCTCCATGGTGACCTCCGTCCTACCGTCCTTCGGGTCTTGGTCTTGTTGCACCAATATGGAAACCTTTGCTTGATGCCTCGGTACTCTGTGCCTGCGCTTGCCCCCTTGGCACCAAAGAGGAAACAAGGACACTGCGCGCGCTGGCGCCCGCCTGGTCTCGATCGTCATGGCTCACGTCACGCGGACCTCGCGAGGTTTGCCTTGCCTTGATCTCTCCGACCTCGTGAGCCTGCCTGGCGAGGCCTCTCCTGAGCAGGTCTTGTGTCATCCGCCTCGCGAGGCTTGGCCCCTCGCAAGCGTCTTGAATGCCTTGTCGATGAAGATGGGCCGTATGAACCTGCTAGCCCAGCCACGCCGTGGGCCGCAGGCAGGCAAGTCCGGGGACCCCCGTTCCTAGGACGCCGACAGATAATTTCAGTGCTTGCAGATAATACCTTACTGAAAACTGCTTGTCATTTCCTTCTGCTCCTCGTTTGGTTCGACACTCTTACTTATCGAAAGGACTACGATAGATCCCCTATACTTGTGGGTCATCAAGACTCTTTTCTAGTGCCATTTCCGGGGAGTGAAGCGTCTTTGGTAAGGAAAAATTTATATAGTGTGCTGAAATTTACTGTCACTTGTCACTTTGGAAAACAATCCTTTGAGGGGCCTGTTCGGGGTATCTTCACCCCGACCATTAGAGCAAAGAGTTGCTCCTCAACCTACTAAACCTACTGAAAATGTTTACTTTAAAATTCCTTTGGGTATGATAGAGAAACTGCTAGCTAATCCTTTTATAGGAGATGGACATTACATCCCGATATGCACCAAATCTATGTGGATGAAGTTTATCGATTATTTAAGCTTGCAGGTATGCCCGAAGATGTTATAAATAAAAAGGTCTTCCCTTTATCTTTGAAGGGAAAGGTATTGACATGGTTTAGGCTATGTGATGATATTGGATTATGGAACTACAACTGATTGAAATTGGAATTTCATCAGAAGTTTTATCCTATGCATCTGGTTCATCATGATCGTAATTATATATATAATTTTTGGCCTCGTGATATGTCTCCAACGTATCTATAATTTTTGATTGTTCCATGCTATTATATGATACGTCTTTGTCGTATCTATAATTTTTGATTGTTCCATGCCAATATTATTCAACTTTCATATACTTTTGGCAACTTTTTATATTATTTTTGGGACTAACATATTGATCCAGTGACCAGTGCCAGTTCATGTTTGTTGCATGTTTTATGTTTCGCAGAATATCCATACCAAACGGAATCCAAATGGGATAAAAACGGACGGAGCTTATTTTTGGAATATTTGGAAAATTCCGGAAGAAAAATCCACGCGAGACGGTGCCCGAGGTGGTCACGAGGTAGGGGGCGCGCCTGACCCCCCTGGGCGCGCCCCCTACCCTCGTGAGCCACCCGTAAGGCGGTTGACGCTCTTCTTTTGCCGCAAGAAAGCTAATTTTCAGAAAAAAAATCACGGCGAAGGTTTCAGGCCAATCAGAGTTACGGATCTCCATATATACACGAAACGGTGAAACAGAGCCAGAACAGAATGCAGAAACAGAGAGAAACAGAGAGATAGATCCAATCTCGGAGGGGCTCTCGCCCCTCCCATGCCATGGAGGCCAAGGACCTGAGGGGAAACCCTTCTCCCATCTATGGAGGAGGTCAAGAAAGAAGAGGAAGAAAGGGGCCCCTCTCCCCCTCTCCTCCGGTGGCGCCGGAACGCCGTCGTGGCCATCATCATCATCACCCGATCTTCACCAACACCTCCGCCATCTTCACCAACATCTCCATCACCTTCCCCCCTCTATCTACAGCATTCCACTCTCCCGCAACCCGCTGTACCCTCTACTTGAACATGGTGCTTTATGCTTCATATTATTATCCAATGATGTGTTGCCATCCTATGATGTCTGAGTAGATTTTCGTTGTCCTATCGGTGGTTGATGAATTGCTATGATTGATTTAATTTGCTTGTGGTTATGTTGCTGTCCTTTGGTGCCCATCATATGAGCGTGTGCGTGGATCACACCATAGGGTTAGTTGTATGTTGATAGGACTATGTATTGGAGGGCAAGAGTGATAGAAGCTTCAACCTAGCATAGAAATTGATGCATACGGGATTGAAGGGGGACCAATATATCTTAATGCTATGGTTGGGTTTTACCTTAATGAACATTAGTAGTTGCGGATGCTTGCTAATAGTTCCAATCATAAGTGCATAGAATTCCAAGTAAGGGATGACATGCTAGCAGTGGCCTCTCCCACATAATACTTGCTATCGGTCTAGTAAAGTAGTCAATTGCTTATGGGCAATTTCGCAACTCCTACCACCACTTTTCCACACTCGCTATATTTACTTTATTGTTTCTTTATCTAAACAGCCCTTACCTTTTATTTACGTACTCTTTATTATCTTGCAAACCTATCCAACAACACCTACAAAGTAGTTCTAGTTTCATACTTGTTCTAGGTAAAGTGAACGTCAAGCGTGCGTAGAGTTGTATCGGTGGTCGATAGAACTTGAGGGAATATTTGTTCTACCTTTAGCTCCTCGTTGGGTTCGACACTCTTACTTATCGAAAACTGTTGCGATCCCCTATACTTGTGGGTTATCAAAACCTTTTTCTGGCGGCGTTGCTGGGGAGCAATATCATGGGGTGAATATTCTCGTGTGTGCTTGTTTGCTTTATCACTAAGTAATTCTTATTTGCTGTTATTAGTTGTTTTCTATCTTTAGTTATGGGTAGGAAACTCAAAATACCAAAAAAATTAGTTGTACCTACTGAACCAATGGTTGAAGAACCACTCAAAATCTATCACACTGTTGAAGCTTATTACTTGGATCATCTTCGATCCCTTTGTGCTCGTGCCGAAACCCCAACTAGCTTAGTTGAGGGCAAATCTTTAGATGCGCATTCTTTTTATGTGCGACACCGTATATCTGAAAAAGGGAAACTATTATGGGGTCAAATTCAACGTTTGCAATGCTATGCTTGGAATTTATGTCCAATATATGATTTTACTTGTTGCTCTGAAAACCCTAAGAAACACCTTCCCTACCAATGTGAGTTTATTGATAATGGAATCTTACCTTCATATGCCAAGGGTGTTTATAATTACTATGATGTTCAACAAATTGATGAATTTGTTGCTTTTAAGGGTGCTTTTGAAATTGATTCTTTGATTGAAAAGTATGATGCTACTCTTCACAAATCTGAAAACTTTGCCATATTTAAATATTGCTATGATAATTATGCTTCTAATGCTTATGTTAAACCATATATTGAGTACTACTCCGCTGTCTAAGAAGAGACTAATATTTTGCAGGAGTCTATGGATGAAGAAATTGATGAAACTGTGAGCTCATTGGATGAAAAAGATGAGGAGGAGAGCGAAGAACAAAAGGAGGAAGAGCGGATTAGCTACCCGTGCCCACCTTCTAATGAGAGTAACTCTTCAACTCATACATTGTTTAATTTCCCTTCGTGCTTACCGAAGGATGATTGTTGTGATGACTGTTATGATCCTTTTGATTCTCTTGAAATATCCCTTTTTGATGATGCTTGCTATGCTTGTGGCCAAGATGCCAATATGAATTATGCTTATGGAGATGAACTTGCTATAGTTCCTTATGTTAAACATGAAATTGTTGCTATTGCGCCCACACATGATAGTCCTATTATCCTTTTGAATTCTCCAAACTACACTATATCAGAGAAGTTTGCTCTTATTAAGGAATATATTGATGGGTTGCCTTTTACCATTGCACATGATGATTTTGATGAATATAATATGCATGTGCTTTCTACTCCTACTTGCAATTATTATGAGAGAGGAACTATATCTCCACCTCTCTATGTTTCCAACATGATAAAATTGCAAGAAACTGTTTATACTATGCATTGGCCTTTACTTTGTGTGCATGAATTGTTCTTTTATGACATGCCGATGCATAGGAAGAGAGTTAGACTTCGTCATTGCTTGATATATGTTGCTTTGTGCTCACTACTAAATTACAAATCATTGTTAATTAAAATTGGCTTTGATATACCTTGGGATCCGGGTGGGTCCATTACTTGAGCACTATATGCCTAGCTTAATGGCTTTAAAGAAAGTGCTGCCAGGGAGACAACCCGGAAGTTTTAGAGAGTCATTTATTTCTGTTGAGTGCTTTCATATAGTTTAAAAACAACAAAAATAAAGAGGGGAACCCAAAACTTTTTCAAAAAGGAAAGTGAAAGTGAGAAAGACAAGCACTATTGAAGTGGCAGAGCTCCTTGAACTTTGTTCATGCTCACGGCAACTTTGTGAATCTTGATTACAGAAAATTTTCAATAAAAATAATTATCCCCTTGTACAATTCCATTGTATTATAAAAATAATGTTCCAAGGTTTGCCTTTAGGATGTTTACATTTGCTTGATGGTTTGTATGGTGCAGGACAGAAACTTTGGCTGTAGTGCGCGATTTTACATTTTTAGCTCGAACGTCAAATGGTTCTGATTCTTTTTGAAATATCTTCCTATACAAATTTTTTATTTTTCCTAATTTTTGGTAGAATTTTTCAAGTAACAGAAGTATGGTGAATGTTCAAATTATTACAGACTGTTCTGTTTTAGACAGATTCTGTTTTTGATGCTTAGTTTGCTTGTTTTGATGAAACTATAAATTTATATTAGTGGATTAAGCCATGAAAAAGTTATATTACAGTAGACACAATGCAAAAACAAAATATGAATTGGTTTGCAACATTACTTAGAGTAGTGATTTGCTTTATTATACTAATGGATCTTACCGAGTTTTCTGTTGAAGTTTTGTGTGGATGAAGTGTTCGATGATTGAGAAGGTCTCGATGTGAGAAGAAGGAAGAGAGGCAAGATCTCAAGATTGGGGATGCCCGAGGCACCCCAAGTAAATATTCAAGGAGACTCAAGCGTCTAAGCTTGGGGATGCTGGGGAGGCATCCCCTCTTTCTTCAACAAGTATCGATATGTTTTTGGATTCATTTTGTTCATGCGATATGTGCAATCTTGGAGCGTATTTTGCATTTAGTTTTCATTTTTATTTTATGCACCATGCTGGTATGAGATAGTCCTTGGTTGATTTATAGAATGCTCTATGCACTTCACTTATATCTTTTCAGTATGGCTTTACAGAATGTTTCATGAGCTTCACTTATATCATTTGAAGTTTGGATTGCCTGTTTCTCTTCACTTAGACAACCGCCATTTGTAGAATGCTCCTTTTCTTCACTTATACTTGTTAGAGTGGGGGCATATCTTTTGTAGAAAGAACTAAACTCTCTTGCTTCACTTATATCTATTTAGAGAGATGACAGGAATTGGTCATTCACATGGTTAGTCATAAAATCCTACATAAAACTTGTAAATCACTGAATATGATATGTTTGATTCCTTGCAATAGTTTTGCGATATAAAGATGGTGATATTAGAGTCATGCTAGTGGGTAGTTGTGGATTAGTAGAAATACTTGTGTTGAGGTTTGTGATTCCCGTAGCATGCACGTATGGTGAACCGTTATGTAACAAAGTCGGAGCATGATTTATTTATTGATTGTCTTCCTTATGAGTGGTGGTCGGGGACGAGCGATGGTCTTTTCCTACCAATCTATCCCCCTAGGAGCATGCGCGTAGTACTTTGTTTCGATGACTAATAGATTTTTGCAATAAGTATGTGAGTTCTTTATGACTAATGTCGAGTCCATGGATTATACACACTCTCACCCTTCCATCATTGCTAGCCTCTCTAGTACCGCGCAACTTTCACTGGTACCATAAACCCACCATATACCTTCCTCAAAACAGCCACCATACCTACCTATTATGGCATTTCCATAGCCATTCCGAGATATATTGCCATGCAACTTCCATCATCATCATATACATGACTTGAGCATTCATTGTCATATTGCTTTGCATGATCGTAAGATAGCTAGCATGATGTTTTCATGGCTTGTCCGTTTTTTTGATGTCATTGCTACGCTAGATCATTGCACACCCCCGTACACCACCGGAGGCATTCATATAGAGTCATATCTTTGTTCTAGATATCGAGTTGTAATATCGAGTTGTAAGTAAATAAAAGTGTGATGATCATCATTATTAGAGCATTGCCCCAGTGAGGAAAGGATGATGGAGACTATGATTCCCCCATAAGTCGGGATGAGACTCCGGACTTTACAAAAAAATAAAAGAGGCCAAAGAAGCCCAAATAAAAAAAGAGAGGCCAAAGAAGCCAACCAAAAAATAAAAAAAAATAAAAAAATGAGAGAAAAAGAGAGAAGGGGCAGTGCTACTATCCTTTTACCACACTTGTGCTTCAAAGTAGCACCATGTTCTTCATATAGAGAGTCTCTTGAGTTATCACTTTCATATACTAGTGGGAATTTTCATTATAGAACTTTGCTTGTATATTCCGATGATGGGCTTCCTCAAATGCCCGAGGTCTTCATGAGCAAGCAAGTTGGATGCACACCCACTTAGTTTCAGTTGGAGCTTTCATACACTTATAGCTCTAGTGCATCCATTGCATGGCAATCCCTACTCACTCACATTGATATCTATTGATGGGCATCTCCATAGCCCATTGATACGCCTAGTTGATGTGAGACTATCTTCTCCTTTTTTTCTTCTCCACCATCATATTCTATTCCACCTATAGTGCTATGTCCATGGCTCACGCTCATGTATTGCGTGAAATTTGAAAAGGTTTGAGAACGTCAAAAGTATGAAACAATTGCTTGGCTTGTCATCGGGGTTGTGCATGATGTGAATATTTTGTGTGGTGATGATCAAGCATAGCCAGACTATATGATTTTGTAGGGATAACTTTCTTTGGCCATGTTATTTTGAAAAGACATGATTTCTTTATTAGTATGCTTGAAGTATTATTGTCTTAATGTCAAAGGATAGACTATTGCTTTCAATCACTCGTGTCTTAATTATTTTTTTATCATTTACCTACTCGAGGACGAGCAGGAATTAAGCTTGGGGATGTTGATACGTCTCCATCGTATCTATAATTTTTGATTGTTCCATGCCAATATTATTCAACTTTCATATACTTTTGGCAACTTTTTATATTATTTTTGGGACTAACATATTGATCCAGTGCCCAGTGCCAGTTCCTGTTTGTTGCATGTTTTATGTTTCGTAGAATATCCATACCAATCCAAACGGGATAAAAATGGACGGAGCATATTTTTGGAATATTTGGAAAATTCCGGAAGAAAAATCCACGCGAGACGGTGCCCGAGGTGGTCACGGGGTAGGGGGCGCGCCTGACCCCCCTGGGCGCGCCCCCTACCCTCGTGAGCCACACGTAAGGCGGTTGACGCTCTTCTTTTGCCGCAAGAAAGCTAATTTTCGGGAAAAAAATCACGGCGATGGTTTCAGGCCAATCGGAGTTACGGATCTCCATATATACACGAAACGGTGAAACAGAGCCAGAACAGAACGCAGAAACAGAGAGAAACAGAGAGATAGATCCAATCTCGGAGGGGCTCTCGCCCCTCCCATGTCATGGAGGCCAAGGACCTGAGGGGAAACCCTTCTCCCATCTAGGGAGGAGGTCAAGAAAGAAGAGGAAGAAGGGGGCCCCTCTCCCCCTCTCCTCCGGTGGCGCCGGAACGCCGCCGTGGCCATCATCATCATCACCGTGATCTTCACCAACACCTCCGCCATCTTCACCAACATCTCCATCACCTTCCCCCCTCTATCTACAGCGGTCCACTCCCCCGCAACCCGTTGTACCCTCTACTTGAACATGGTGCTTTATGCTTCATATTATTATCCAATGATGTGTTTGCCATCCTATGATGTCTGAGTAGATTTTCGTTGTCCTATCGGTGGTTGATGAATTGCTATGATTGATTTAATTTGCTTGTGGTTATGTTGCTGTCCTTTGGTGCCCATCATATGAGCGTGTGCGTGGATCACACCATAGGGTTAGTTGAATGTTGATATGACTATGTATTGGAGGGCAAGAGTGATAGAAGCTTCAACCTAGCATAGAAATTGATGCATACGGGATTGAAGGGGACCAATATATCTTAATGCTATGGTTGGGTTTTACCTTAATGAACATTAGTAGTTGCGGATGCTTGCTAATAGTTCCAATCATAAGTGCATAGAATTCCAAGTAAGGGATGACATCCTAGCAGTGGCCTCTCCCACATAATACTTGCTATCGGTCTAGTAAATTAGTCAATTGCTTATGGGCAATTTCGCAACTCCTACCACCACTTTTCCACACTCGCTATATTTACTTTATTGTTTCTTTATCTAAACAGCCCCTACCTTTTATTTACGTACTCTTTATTATCTTGCAAACTATCCAACAACACCTACAAAGTAGTTCTAGTTTCATACTTGTTCTAGGTAAAGTGAACGTCAAGCGTGCGTAGAGTTGTATCGGTGGTCGATAGAACTTGAGGGAATATTTGTTCTACCTTTAGCTCCTCGTTGGGTTCGACACTCTTACTTATCAAAAACTGTCGCGATCCCCTATACTTGTGGGTTATCATTATATTATCTGTTTTGGATGTTTAATGGGCTTTAAAATGCACTTTATATTATTTTTGGGACTAACCTATTAACCGAATGCCCGTGCAAATTGTTGTTTTTTTCCTATTTCAGTGTTCAGTAGAAAAGGAATATAAAACGGAATCCAAATGAAACGAAACCTTCGCGAGGATCTGTCTTGGAACAAACGCAACCCGGGAGACTTGGAGTACAAGTCTGGGAGTCCACGAAGCTTCCACGAGGCAGGGGCGCGCCCAGGGGATGTAGGTGCGCCCCCACCCTCGTGGGCCCCACGAAGCTCCACCGACGTACTTCTTTCGCCTATATATACCCATGTACCCTAAAAACATCCAGGAGAGCCACAAACCACTTTTCCACCACCGCAACCTTCTGTACCCGTGAGATCCCATCTTGGGGCCTTTTCAGGCGATCTGCCAGAGGGGGGTTCGATCATGGAGGGATTCTACATCAACACCATAGCCTCTCCGATGATGTGTGAGTAGTTTACCACAGACCTTCGGGTCCATAGTTATTAGCTAGATGGTTTGTTCTCTCTCTTTGGTTATCAATACAAAGTTCTTGTTCTTGGAGATCTATTCGATGTAATACTCTTTTGTGGTGTGTTTGCCGAGATCCGATGAATTGTGGGTTTATGAATTTGATTATCTATGAATATTATTTGTTTCTTCTATGAATTCTTATATGCATGATTTGATATCTTTGCAAGTCTCTTCGAATTATCGGTTTAGTTGAGCCTACTAGATTGATCTTTCTTCCAATGGGAGAAGTGTTTAGCTTTGGGTTCAATCTTGCGGTATCCTTTCCCAGTGACAACAGGGGCAGCAAGGCACGTATTGTATTGTTTCCATCGAGGATAAAAAGATGGGGTTTATATCATATTACTTGAGTTTATCCCTCTACATCATGTCATCTTTCCTAATGCATTACTCTGTTCTTCTGAACTTAATACTCTAGATGCATGCTGGATAGCGGTCGATGTGTGGAGTAATAGTAGTAGATGCAGAATCATTTCGGTCTACTTGACACGAACATGATGCCTATATTCATGATCATTGCCTTAGATATCATCATAACTATGCACTTTTCTATCAATTGCTCGGCAGTAATTTGTTCACCCACCATAATATATGCTATCATGAGAGAAGCCACTAGTGAAACCTATGGCCCCCGGGTCTACTTTACATCATATAAGTTTCTGATCTATAATTCTAGTTTAGTATTTATTTTTTAATCTTTATTTTCCAATCTATACAACAAAAATACCAAAAATATTTATCTTATTATCTTTATCATATCTCACTTTTGCAAGTGGCCGTGAAGGGATTGACAACCCCTTTATCACGTTGGTTGCAAGGTTCTTGATTGTTTGTGTAGGTACTAGGCGACTTGCATGTAGTCTCCTATTGGATTGATACCTTGGTTCTCAAAAACTGAGGGAAATACTTACACTAATTTGCTGTATCACCCTTTCCTCTTCAAGGGAAAACCAACGCATGCTCAAGAGATAGCAAGAAGGATTTCTGGCGCCGTTGCTGGGGAGATCTACGCTCAAGTGAAGACATACCAAGTACCCATCATAAACTCTTCTCCCTCGCATTACATTATTTGCCATTCACCCCTTGTTTTCCTCTCCCCCACTTCACCTTCACCGTTTTATTCTCCCTCTTCCATTCGTCCTTCTGTTTGCTCGTGTTACCATGTGCCTTCTATTAGCTTGCATCTTCACTTGATAAATATCTATTGTTATAGATCCTCATCCTCTTGCTAATATTTTTAAGAGATCCAATTATGATGAACCAATTGCTAGTGAGTTGAGTGCACTATATTATCTTTATGGGGTTTTGCTTGAAATCCGTGAATCTGAAAATTGTGATGAAGTGTTTTATAAAGTGATTCATGATAGATCTTTGAATAAAAAGCATGATTGCAATGATGTTATTATAAATTCTATGAATGTCAATTGTGCTAATAATATGCAAAACCCTAAGCTTGGGGATGCTAGTTTTGCTATGTCCACTACTTGTTGCAATGATCATGATTGGGTGATTCTTCTTGTGATCTTGAAAATTTATTTAAGCCCCATGATGGATATAAGATTGATAATAATGTTTGACATATTGAAAGTGGGTTTGGAAGAGTGTCAACTTTAGATCCCACGTATTTGGAGAATGTTCAATCTTATGCAATTTTCGATAAAAGTGGGTTTGGAGAGGTCACTGATACATCTCTGTCGTATCTACTTTTCCAAACACTTTTGCCCTTGTTTTGGACTCTAACTTGCATGATTTGAATGGAACTAACCCGGACTGACGTTGTTTTCAGCAGAATTGCCATGGTGTAATTTTTGTGCAGAAATAAAAGTTCTCGGAATGACCTGAAAATCAACAGAGATTATTTTTGGAATATATTAAAAATACTGGAAGAAGAATCCATGTCAGGGGGGCCCACACCCTGTCCACAAGGGTGGGGGCGCGCCTACCCCCCTGGGCGCACCCTTGCCTCGTGGGCCCCTGACGCTTCACCGACCTCAACTCCAACTCCATATATTCACTTTCGGGGAGAAAAAAATCAGAGAGAAGGATTCATCGCGTTTTAGGATACGGAGCCGCTGCCAAGCCCTAAACTCTCTCGTGAGGGTAGATCTGGAGTCCGTTCGGGGCTCCGGAGAGGGGAATGTTGGGGAATGTAGCAATAATTCAAAAATTTCCTACGTTTCACCAAGATCAATATAGGAGATACTAGCAACGAGAGAGAGGGAGTGCATCTTCATACCCTTGAAGATCGCTAAACAGAAGCGTTACAAGAACGCGGTTGGTGGAGTCGTACACGCAACGATTCAGATCGCGGTCGATTCCGATCTAAGCGTCGAACAATGGTGCCTCCGCGTTCAACACACGTACAGCCCGAGGACGTCTCCTCCTTCTTGATCTAGCAAGGGGAGAGGAGAAGTTGGGGGAGAACTCCGACAGCACGACGGCGTGGTGGTGATGGAGCTCATGGTTCTCTGGCAGGGCTTCCTCAAGCGCTATGGAGGAGGAGGAGGTGTAGGAGAGGGGGAGGGGCTACGCCAGGGGGAGGGTGCGGCTGCCCTCTCTCTCCCTCACTATATATAGGGGGAAGGGGGTGGAAGAGGCGCCCTAAGGTTTCCTAGGGGAGGGGCGGCGGCCACAGGGGAAACCCTAGATGGGTTTGGGCGCCCCCACCCCTAGGAAACTTGCCCTCCAAGCTGGGAGGGGTGGCTGCCCTAGGGGAGGCGCCCCCACCTCTCCAAGTTACGTGAGATGGGGTAGGAGGGGCGCTCAGCCCCTTAGTGGGCTGATGTGCCCCCTCCCCTTGGCCCATAAGGCCCCCAACGCTTGCCGGGGCCTCCGAAACCCCTTTCGGACACGCTGGTCGTCACCTGGTACCCCCGGAACAATTCCGGACTCCAATACCCTTCGTCCAATATATCAATCATCACCTCCGAACCATTCCGGAACTCCTCGTCACGTCCAGGATCTCATTCGGGACTCCGAACAACCTTCGGTAACCACATACTATTTCCCATAACAACTCTAGCGTCACCGAACCTTAAGTGTGTAGACCCTACGGGTTCGGGAACCATGCATACATGACCGAGACATCTCCCCGTCCAATAACCAATAGCGGGATCTGGATACCCATATTGGCTCCCACATGTTCCACGATGATCTCATCGGATGAACCACGATGTCAGGGATTCAATCAATCCCGTATACAATTCCCTTTGTCTATCGGTATGTTTCTTGCCCGAGATTCGATCGTCAGTATCCCCTTACCTCGTTCAATCGCGTTACCAGCAAGTCTCTTTACTCGTTCTGTAACGCATGATCCCGTGACCAACTCCTTAGTCACATTGAGCTCATTATGATTATGCATTACCAAGTGGGCCCAGAGATACCTCTCCGTCATACGGAGTGACAAATCCCAGTCTCGATTCATGCCAACCCAACAGACACTTTCGGAGATACCTGTAATGCACCTTTATAACCACCCAGTTACGTTGTGACGTTTGGTACACCCAAAGCATTCCTACGGTATCCGGGAGTTGCACAATCGCATGGTCTAAGGAAATGATACTTGACATCGGGAAAGCTTTAGCAAACAAACTTCACGATCTTGTGCTATGCTTAGGATTGGGTCTTGTCCATCACATCATTCTCC
The DNA here is from genome assembly GCF_056163025.1 of Triticum urartu. NCBI lineage: Eukaryota > Viridiplantae > Streptophyta > Magnoliopsida > Poales > Poaceae > Triticum > Triticum urartu. The sequence goes on from NC_141879.1 coordinate 302,735,493, forward strand.
TAATGATGTGATCCCGTTATCAATGACATCCAATGTCCATGGTCAGGAAACCGTAACCATCTATTGATCAACAAGCTAGTCAACTAGAGGCTCACTAGGGACATGGTGTGGTCTATGTATTCACACATGTATTACGATTTCCAGATAACACAATTATATCATGAATAATATACAATTATCATGAACAAGGAAATATAATAATAACCATTATATTATTGCATCTAGGGCATATTTCCAACAGTCTCCCACTTGCACTAGAGTCAATAATCTAGTTCACATCGCCATGTGATTAACACTCATAGTTCACATCGCCATGTGACTAATACCCAAAGAGTTTACTAGAGTCAATAATCTAGTTCACATCACCATGTGATTAACACTCAATGAGTTCTAGGGTTTGATCATGTTATGCTTACGAGAGAGGTTTTAGTCAACGGGTCTGCAACATTCAGATCCGTGTGTTCTTGGCAAATCTCGATTTCATATTGTAGATGTTTCTACTATGCTCCACTTGGACCTATTCCAAATGATTGCTCCATTATACGTATCCGGTTTGCTACTCAGATTCATCCGGATAGGTTTTAAAGCTTGCATCGACGTATCCCTTTACGCCGAACTCTTTATCACCTCCATAACCGAGAAACATTTCCTTATTCCTAAGGACAATTTTGACCGCTGTCCAATGATCCACTCCTGGATCACTCTTGTACCCCCTTGCCAGACACGTGGCAAGGCACATCGCGGTACACAACATGGCATATCGTATAGAGCCTATGGCTAAGGCATAGGGGACGACTTTCGTCCTTTCTCTTTCTTCTGCCGTGGTCGAGCTTCAAGTCTTAACTTCACACCTCACAACTCAGGCAAGAGCTCCTTCTTTGACTGATCTATCTTGAACTCTTTCAAGATCATGTCATGGTATGTGCTCTGTGAAAGTCTTATCAGGCGTCTTGATCTATCTCTATAGATCTTGATACCCAACATGTAAGCAGTTTTACACAGGTCTTCCTTTGAAAAACTCCATTCAAACAACCCTTTATGCTTTCTAGAAATTCTACATCATTTCCGATCAACAATATGTCATCCATACATACCTATCAGAAATGTTGTGGTGCTCCCACTCACTTTCTTGCAAATACAAGTTTCTAGCAAACTTTGTATAAACCCAAAAGCTTTGATCACCTCATCAAAGCCTATGTTCCAACTCCGAGATGCTTGCTCCAATCCATAGGAGGATCGCTAGAGTTTGCATACCTTTTAGCATCCTTAGGATCGACAAAACCTTTTGGTTGTATCAGATACAGCCTTTCCTCACGGAAACCGTCAAGGAAACTTTGTTTTGACATCCATCTGCCAGATTTCGTAAATGAAAATGCAACAACTGCTAACATAATTCTAACAGACTTTAGCATCGCTATGATTGAGAAAGTCTCATCACAATCAACTCCTTGAACTTGTTAGAAACTTCTTTGAGACAAGTCAAGCTTCATAAATGGTGACATTACCATCGGCATCTGTCTTCTTCTTAAAGATCCATTTATTCTTAATGGCTTGCCGATCATCGGGCAAGTCCACCAAAGTCCATACTTTGTTCTCATACATGGATCCTATCTTGGATTTCATGGCTCCTAGCCATTTGTTGGAATCCGGGCCCACCATCACTTCTCCATAGCTCATAGGTTCATCGTTGTCCAACAACATGTCCTTTAAGACAGGGTTACCACTGAGAAGTTGTACACACCCTTGTCGACCTATGAGGTTCGATAGTAATTTGATCTGAAGCTTCATGATCATCATCATTAGCTTTATCTTCAACTGACGTAATTGCCACAGAAACATCTTTCTCTGCTGCGCTACTCTCTGGTTGAAGTGAAGGTTCAACAACCTCATCAAGTTCTATCTTCCTACCACTCAATTCTTTCGAGAAAACTCTTTATCGAGAAAGGACCTGTTCTTAGCGACAAACACTTTGCCCTCAGATCTGAGATAGAAGGTATACCCAATCGTCTTGTTTGGGTATTCTATGAAGATACAATTTTCCGCTTTGGGTTCGAGCTTTTCTGACCGAAGCCTATCGACATAAGCATCGTAGCCCCAAACCTTAAGAAACAACAACTTTGGTTTCTTGCCAAACCATAGTTCATACAGTGTCGTCTCCACAGACTTAGATGGTGCCCTATTTAAAGTGAATGTAATTGTCTTTAATGCATAACCCCCAAAAATAGTGGTAGATTGGTAAGAGACATCATACACTATATCCAATAAGGTTCGATTACGACGTTCAGACACACCATCATGCTATGGTGTTCCAGTCGGTGTCAACTGTGAAACGATTCCACCTTGTCTTTAGCGATTGCCAAACTCATAACTCAGATACTTTCCCTTTGATCAAATCAAAGGAACTTGATCTTTTTGTTACGATGATTCTCAACTTAACTCTGAAATTGCTTGAACTTTTCAAACATTTTAGACTTATGCTTCATTAAGTAAATATACCCATATCTACTCAATTCACTTATGAAGGTGAGAAAATAACGATATCCACCGCGCGCGTCAACGCTCATCGGACCGCACACATCAGCATGTATGATTTCCAACAAGTCACTTGCCCGTTCCATTGTTCCAAAGAACGGGGTTTTAGTCATCTTGCCAAAGAGGCATGGTTCACATGTGTCAAGTGATTCAAAATCAAGTGACTTCAAAAGTCCATTAGCATGGAGGTTCATTCATGCGCTTTACACCAATATGACCTAAGCGGCAGTGCCACATGAAAGTGGTACTATCATTATCAACTCTACATCTTTTGGCATCAATGTTATGAACATGTGTATAATTATGATCGGGATTCAGTAAACCATTCACATTGGGTGCATGACCATAGAAGGTATTATTCATGTAATCCTAACCATTATTCTTTGACTTAAATGAATAACTGTATTGCAATAAACATGATCTAATCATGTTCATGCTCAACGCAGACACCAATGCAAACAACATTTATCTAGGTTCAACACTAATCCCGAAGGTAGAGGGAGCGTGCGATGGTGATCACATCAACATTGGAAACACTTCCAACACACATCGTCACCTCGCCCTTAGCTAGTCTCCATTAATTCCGTAGCTTTTGTTTCGAGTTACCAATATTAGCAACTGAACTGGTATCTAATACCCAGGTGCTACTAGGAGTACTAGTAAGGTACACATCAATAACACACATATATCAAATATACTTTTGTTGAATTTGACAGCCTTCTTATCTACCAAGTATTTGAGGCAGTTCTGCTACCAGTGACCGTTCCCCTAATAGAAGCACTTTGTCTCGGGTTTGGGTTCTTGGGTTTCTTCACTGGAGCGGCAACTGGCTTGCCATTCAAGAAGTTTCCCTTCTTGCCCTTGCCCTTCTTTGAAACTAGTGCTCTTGTTAACCATCAACACTTGATGCTCCTTCTTGATTTCTACCTTTACGGCCTTAAGCATGACGAACAGCTCCGGGATTATCTTCCCTTGCATGTTATAGTTCATCACGAAACTGTGGTAGCTTTGGTGATAGCGTATGGAGAACTTTTGTCAATCACTCTCTTATCTGGAAGATTAACTCCCACTTGATTCAAGTGATTGAAGTACCCAGGCATTCTGAGCACATGCTCACTGGCTGAGCTATTCTCCTCCATCATGTAGGCAAAGGTCTTGTCAGAGGTCTCAACCTCTCAACACGGGCATGAGCCTGAAATACCAATTTCAACTCTTCAAACATCTCATATGTTATATGGTGTTCAAAACGCTTTTGGAGCCCCGACTCTAAGCCGTAAAGCATGGCGCACTAAACTATCAAGTAGTCATCAGAACGTGTCTACCAGATGTTCAGAACATCCACAGACGACGCCAGAGGGGTTGGCACACCGAGCGGTGCATCAAGGACAGAAGCCTTCTGTGTAGCGGTGAGGACAATCCTCAGACTACGACCCTAGTCCGCACAATTGCTTACAATATCTTTCAACTTAGTCTTTCTCTAGGAACGCATTAAAACAAAGAGCTAAAGCGCGAGCTATTAATCCACAACATAATTTGCAAACACAATTTAGACTATGTTCATGATAATTAAGTGCATCTAATCAAATTATTCAATGAACTCCCACTCAGATAGACATCCCTCTAGTCATCTAAGTGATACATGATCCGAATCGACTAGGCCGTGTCCGATCATCACGTGAGACGGACTAGTCATCAATGGTGAACATCTCCATGTTGATCGTATCTACTATACGACTCATGTTCGACCTTTTCGTCTCTCGTGTTCCGAGGCCATGTCTGTACATGCTAGGCTCGTCAAGTCAACCTAAGTGTTTTGCATGTGTAAATCTGGCTTACACCTGTTGTATTCGAACATTAGAATCTATCACACCCGGTCATCACATGGTGCTTCGAAACAACGAGCCTTCGCAACGATGCACGGTTAGGGGGAACACTTTCTTGAAATTTTAGTGAGGGATCATTTTATTTATGCTACTGTCGTTCTATGTGAATAAGATGTAAACATGACAAACATCACATGCAAATCATAAAGTGACATGATTTGGCCAATATCATCTTGCGCCTTTGATCTCCATCTTCGAGGCGCGGCATGAACACCGCCGTCACCGGCATGACACCATGATCTCCATCATCGTGTCTTCATGAAGTTGCCTCGCCAATTATTACTTCTACTACTATGGCTAACGGTTAGCAATAAAGTAAAGTAATTACATGGCGTTTTCATTGACACGCAGGTCATAAATAAATTAAGACAACTCCTATGGCTCCTGCTGGTTGTCATACTCATCGACATGCAAGTCGTGATTCCTATTATAAGAACATGATCAATCTCATACATCACATATATCATTCATCGCATCCTTTTGGCCATATCACATCACATAGCATACCCTGCAAAAACAAGTTAGACGTCCTCTAATTGTTATTGCATGTTTTACGTGGCTACTATGGGTTTCTAGCAAGAACGTTTCTTACCTACGCAAAACCACAACGGTGATATGCCAATTACTATTTACCCTTCATAAGGACCCTTTTCATCGAATCCGATCCGACTAAAGTGGGAGAGACAGACACCCGCCAGCCACCCTATGCATACAGTGCATGTCAGTCGGTGGAACCAGTCTCACGTAAGCGTACGTCTAAGGTCGGTCCGGGCCGCTTCATTCCACAATGCCGCCAGATCAAGATAAGACTAGTAACGGTAAGCAAATTGAACAAATCATCGCCCACAACTGCTTTGTGTTCTACTCGTGCATAGAATCTCCGCATAGACCAAGCTCATGATGCCACTGTTGGGGAACATAGCAATAATTCAAAAATTTCCTACTTGTCACCAAGATCAATATAGGAGATACTAGCAACGAGAGAGAGGGAGTGCATCTTCATACCCTTGAAGATCGCTAAACATAAGCGTTACAAGAACGTCATTGGTGGAGTCGTACACATAGCGATTCAGATCACGGTCGATTCCGATCTAAGCGCCAAACAACGGCGCCTCCGCGTTCAACACACATACAGCCCGGGGACGTCTCCTCCTTCTTGATCCAGCAAGGGGAGAGGAGAAGTTGAGGGAGAACTCCGACAACACGACGGTGTGGTGGTGATGGAGCCCATGGTTCTTTGGCAGGGCTTCGCCAAGCGCTACAGAGGAGGAGGAGGTGTAGAAGAGGGGGAGGGGCCGCGCCAGGGGAAGGGTGCGGCTGCCCTCTCTCTCCCTCACTATATATAAGGGGAGGGGTGGAGGAGGCACCCTAGGGTTCCCTAGGGGAGGGGCGGCGGCCACAGGGGAAACCCTAGATGGGTTTGGGCGCCCCCACCCCTAGGAAACTTGCCCCCCAAGCCGGGAGGGGTGGCTGCCCTAGGGGAGGCACCCACACCTCTCCAAGTTACGTGAGATGGGGTGGGAGGGGCGCTCAGCCCCTTAGTGGGCTGATGTGCCCCCTCCCCTTGGCCCATAAGGCCCCCCAACGCTTGCCGGGGCCTCCGAAACCCCTTTCGGACACGCTGGTCGTCACCTGGTACCCCCGGAACAATTCCGAACTCCAATACCCTTCGTCCAATATATCGATCTTCACCTTCGGATCATTTCGGAACTCCGCGTCCGTTCGGGATCTCATCCGGGACTCCGAACAACCTTCGGTAACCACATACTATTTCCCATAACAACTCTAGCGTCACCGAACCTTAAGTGTGTAGACCCTACGGGTTCGGGAACCATGCAGACGTGACCGAGGCATCTCTTCGGCCAATAAGCAATAGCGGGATCTGGATACCCATATTGGCTTCCACATGTTCCACGATGATCTCATCGGATGAGCCACGATGTCGGGGATTCAATCAATCATGTATACAATTCCCTTTGTCTATCGTTATGTTACTTGCCCGAGATTCGATCGTCGGTATCCCCATACCTCGTTCAATATCATTACCGGCAAGTCTCTTTACTCGTTCCATAACGCATGATCCCGTGACCAACTCCTTAATCACATTGAGCTCATTATGATGATGCATTACCGAGTGGGCCCAGAGATACCTCTCCGTCATACGGAGTGACAAATCCCAGTCTCGATTCGTGCCAACCCAACAGACACTTTCGGAAATACCTGTAATTCACCTTTATAGCCACCCGGTTACGTTGTGACATTTGGTACACCCAAAACATTCCTACGGTATCCGGGAGTTGCACAATCTCATGGTCTAAGGAAATGATACTTGAAATTAGAAAAGCTTTAGCAAACGAACTTCACGATCTTGTTCTATGCTTAGGATTGGGTCTTGTCCATCACATCATTCTCCTAATGATGTGATCCCATTATCAATGACATCCAATGTCCATGGTCAAGAAACCATAACCATCTATTGATCAACGAGCTAGTCAACTAGAGGCTCACTAGGGACATGTTGTGGTCTATGTATTCACACATGTATTACGATTTCCGGATAACACAATTATAGCATGAATAATAGACAATTATCATGAACAAGGAAATATAATAATAACCATTTTATTATTGCCTCTAGGGCATATTTCCAACAGGGAATCCGTCGCCCTCATCGTCATCAACCTTCCTCCATCACCAATTTCATGATGCTCACTGCCGTGCGTGAGTAACTCCATCGTAGGCTTGCTGGACGGTTATGGGTTGGATGAGATTTATCATGTAATCGAGTTAGTTTTGTTAGGGTTTGATCCCTAGTATCCACTATGTTCTGAGATTGATGTTGCTATGCTTAATGCTTGTCACTAGGGCCCGAGTGCCATGATTTCAGATCTAAACCTATTATGTTTTCATGAATATATGTGAGTTCTTGATCCTATCTTGCAAGCCTATAGTCACCTATTATGTGTTATGATCCATTAACCCCGAAGTGACAATAATCGGGACCATTACCGGTGATGACCGTAGTTTGAGGAGTTCATGTATTCACTATGTGTTAATGCTTTGGTCTGGTACTCTATTAAAAGGAGGCCTTATTATCCCTTAGTTTCCAATAGGACCCCGCTGCCACGGGAGGGTAGGACAAAAGATGTCATGCAAGTTCTTTTCCATAAGCACGTATGACTACATTCGGAATACATGCCTACATTACATTGATGAACTGGAGCTAGTTCTGTGTCACCCTACGTTATAACTGTTGCATGATCGATCGCATCCAACATAATTCCCCATAACCGATCCAATGCCTACGAGCTTTTCATATATTGTTCTTCCCTTATTTACTTTTCTGTTGCTATTGTTACAATCACTACAAAACCCAAAAATATTACTTTTGCTACTGTTACCACTACTATCATATTACTTTGCTACTAAATACCTTGCTACAAATACTAAGTTTCCAGGTGTGGTTGAATTGACAACTCAACTGCTAATACTTGAGAATATTCTTTGGCTCCCCTTGCGTCGAATCAATAAATTTGGGTTGAGTACTCTACCCTCGAAAACTGTTGTGATCCCCTATACTTGTGGGTTATCAAGACTATTTTCTGGCGCCGTTGTTGGGGAGCATAGCTCTATTCTTTGTGTCACTTGGGATTTATATCTGCTTATCATTATGAAGAACTTGAAAGATCAAATAACCAAGATTTTTCCCTCAACTACGAGGGGAGGTAAGGAACTGCCATCTAGCTCTGCACTTGATTCACCTTCTGTTTTGAGTAAACTTGCGACACATACACATGCTATTGATTTTGATAGGTCGCATGTTATTGATGATGCCACTTTTGCTTTGCATGATACTTATGATGAAACTACTTATATGCTTGATAATACTGTGCCAATAGGTGAATTTCTTGATGAATAACTTGCTAGGGCTAGAGAGAATGAAATTATTGAAACTGATAATATTGATGAAAGTGATGATGAAGATTCCCCGCTCCCCTAGATATGAATTACCTGTTGTTCCTGACGGTTATGTTATGGATGAAGAAACTACTAGAGACTTCTTAGCTTGCAATGATAGATCTGATCTTAAGAAATTATTAGCTAAGCTTAAAGAAAAGTCTTTGAATGCAAGAATGAAATATGACCCTGCTTTTGCTACTTCACCTATGTTTATTACTGATAAGGATAATGATTTCTCTGTCGATCCTGAGTTAATTACTTTGGTTGAATCTGATCCTTTTTATGGCTGTGAATGTGAAACTGTTGTGGCACATCTTACTAAATTAAATTATATAGCCACCCTGTTTACTCATGATGAGAAAACTCGCTACTACTTTAGCCTTAAGTTATTTCTGTTCTCATTAAAGGGTGATGCTAAAACATGGTTTAATTCTCTTGATCCTGGTTGTGTGCGTAGTCCCCAGGATAAGATTTATTACTTCCCTGCTAAATATTTCCCCGCTCATATGAAACAAGCTGCTTTAAGGGAAATATATAATTTTGTGCAAATTGAAGAAGAGAGTCTCACACAAGCTTGGGGGAGGCTTCTCCGATTACTTAATGCTTTGCCTGATCATCCTCTCAAGAAAAATGAAATACTTGATATCTTTTATAATGGACTAACCGATGCTTCCAGAGACCACATGGATAGTTGTGCTGGTTGTGTTTTCAGGGAAAGAACTGTTGATCAAGATGAATTGTTATTGAATAATATGTTGACTAATGAAAATAATTGGACACTTCCTAAACCAACTCCTAAGCCAACTCCGAAAAAGGGGTATTCTATTTCTCAGTCCTGAAGATATGCAAGAGGCAAAGAAATCTATGAAAGAAAAAGGTATTAAAACTGAAGATGTTAAGAATTTACCACCTATTGAAAAAAATACATGGTCTTAATTTGCCGCCTGTTGAAGAAACACATGGTCTTGATAACCCAACACATGTAGTAAAGGTAAATTCTCTCTATAGATTCGATAAATGTGAAATCCCATTTACTAAGTTTGCTAGCCCATGCTTAGATGAGTTTGATGACTTTATGGTTAAATAAGAAAACTTCAATGCTTATGTTGGTAGACAATTGAAACACAATGCTGATATGCTTGAACACTTGGGTGGTTATATGGCTAGTGTTAAAGGTGAACTTAAACTTATTAGTAAACATGCTTCTATGGTTACCACTCAAGTAGAACAAGTGCTTAAAGCTCAGAATGATTTGTTCAATGAATTAAATAATAAGAAGAATGATAATGCTGTTAGAGTTATGACTAGAGGTGGTAAAATGACTCAGGAACCTTTGTATCCTGAGGGCCATCCTAAGAGAATTGAGAAAGTTTCTCAGAGAATTAATATTGATGCACCTAGTCCTTCTAAAAGGAAGAAAAAGAAAAATGATAGGACTTTGCACGCTTCTAGTGAACCTGTTATTGACACACCTGAGAATCCCAATGATATTTCTATTCTGATGCTGAAACACAATCTGGTAATGAACATGAACCCAGTGATAATGTTAACGATGATGCTCAGGTTGATACTCAACCTAGCAGTGACAATTATGTAGATATTGAACCTGCTGTTGATCTTGATAACCCACAATCAAAGAATCAATGTTATGGTAAGAGAGACTTCATTGCTAGGAAGCACGGTAAAGAAAGAGAACCGTGGGTTCAAAAACCCATGCCTTTTCCTCCTAAACCATCCAAGAAAAAGGATGATGAGGATTTTGAGCGCTTTGCAGAAATGATTAGACCTATCTTTTTTGCGTATGAGTTTGACTGATATGCTTAAAATTAATCCTTATGCTAAATATATGAAGGAAACTGTTACTAATAAAAGAAAGATACCGGAAGATGAAATTTCCACCATGATTGCTAATTATACTTTTAAAGGTGGAATACCAAAGAAACTAGGAGATCCAGGAGTACCAACTATACCATGCTCCATTAAAACAAACTATGTTAAAACTGCTTTATGTGATATTGGAGCCGGTGTTAGTGTTATGTCTCTCTCTTTATATCGTAGACTTGATTTGAATAAGTTGACACCTACTGAAATATCTTTGCAAATGGCTGATAAATCAACTGCTATACCTGTCGGTATTTGTGAGGATGCGCCTGTTGTGGTTGCAAACGTTACTATTTTAACGGACTTTGTTATTCTTGATATTCCCGAGGACGATAGTATGTCTATTTTTCTTGGAAGACCCTTTTTGAATACTGCTGGGGCTGTTATTGATTGCACCAAAGGCAATGTCACTTTTCATGTTAATGGTAATGAGCATACGTTACACTTTCCGAGGAAACAACCTCAAGTCCACAGTATCAATTCTATTGGAAAATTTTCAACAATCACTATTGGAGACTTTGAATATCCTCTTCCTACTGCCATGAAGAAATATGATATTCTTATTGTTGGGGACATGCATATCCCCGTTGAGGTAACCTAGTGTTATTCGAAAATTCTCCGGTTTCATGTTATTCGAAATGAGTTTGTTAACAAGACCTGATCAACCTTGTTAGTGGATTCCTTTTGATGAGCATGAGATGGATGAATTTAGAAAACACAACCTTCTGTACCCTCCTTTTACTTTCTGTTATTTATATTAAATAAAGCAAAAATAGTATTTTTTCTGTCTGTTTTCTGAATTATCCATGCAAAAAATGCCCCAAAAATAAAAGTTCTCCAAATGCCCTGAAATTTGAATATTATTTTTTCTAGAATATTTGAGAATATCTGGCACTGAAAACACAGCAGGGGGAGCAGCCACGAGCCCACGAGGGTGGAGGGCGCGCCCACCCCCTGGGCGCGCCCCCTACCTCGTGGACCCCACGTGGGTCCCCTCCACTTATTCCAGCCACCACACACTCCTTATTCCTCCCAAAAAAATCACTAGCCAGCTCAAACTCGAGTTCTTGCTCATCTTGCTGCCATTTTAGATCTCCTTGCTCAAAGCTCCATTCACAAAACTGCTTTGGGGGATTGTTCTTTGGTATGTGACTCCTCCAATGGCCCAATTAGTTTTTGTTCTAGTGCTTTATTTATTGCAAATTTTTGCTGCTTAGGTGACCTTGTTCTTGAGCTTGCATGTCAATTTTATATGGTCAAAAGTAGTTTGAATGCATGATGTAGCCTCTAGACTCTTGTAGGAGTAGTTGCTATCAATTTTGTTGAGTTTGGTTCACTTTTATTTTTAAGTTACTAAAAATTTCAGAAATTTTCAGAAAAAGATGAAGAGTTTTTTTGAGGGGCTCATCGAGCCGAAGCTCGAAGGATAAGCAAGGTGAAGAGAACAAGAAGCCCAAGTATAATCTCCCTCGTACTGCAGAGGTTCGGCCATGTGAATGGCCTTGTGATGAGTTCTTGAAAGAGGCCAGGATTTATGAAGATTTTTATTATTTGGCTGAGAATGCAAGCCTCACCGCCTTCCTCCACGACCAGCGCAAACAGTATCTCTTACTCACCAATATCTTTGTGCAAAACTTTCATTTTCATGCTAGAAGCTCGCCACCTTCGGTGGAATTTTATTTATATGATGAGCATAAGGAAATGTCACTTCGTGATTTTTGTCGGATTTGTGTTATACATTTTGAGGGCAGCATAGAGGAACCACATCATAATGATGTGGAGGGATTTATTGATATGATTGCTATGGGGGAATCTAGAGAAATCACGCAAGCTACCATAGGGAGCATTCATTTTCCTGCTATACATTATTTTTCTCTCTTTATAGGTAGATGCATAAATGATAAGGATAAGGCATGTCACATGTGTGTGCTAGATCTTAGTGTTCTCAAGAGTGCTGTATTAGGAGATAGACAATATAACTTGGGGGCCACTGTTGCATGCAGGTTGCATAATAACAAAATTAATGGAGATTTCTTTGGTGGAATTTATGCAACCCGTTTAGCTAATTTTCTTGAGATACCCATACGTGGAGATGATATTGAGTTGCCTCCTGCTTACTAGAATATAATGCCATGGTTCGTCATCAGTTTGTTGAGAGGAACAATCAGTTCCTCCAGTACCGACTAATCTTTGATAGACGACGCACCTATCATGTCGCTCTCCCTGCTCCTGCCTTCTTTGACTTTCAGGCAAAGGGGAGATATGTTATAACTAGGGAGGAGGTGACCGAGTACGAGAGGAGGGCGGAGGCAGCTCGCCTCCAAGCTGCATCTCATCAGGCAATTGCCGCTGCATCTCAGTACGACCCCAGCTACAACTTTGATCCATGGGCATAGACCAACTTAGGCCAAAAGCCTATGCTTGGGGGAGTACGTATTTCTCACCGACATTACATTCATGTCCGTACACTCATGCCAATTGTCGGTGCTCATACTTTTTCATTGTATCATCCATGCTAGTTTATTTTCATTTTCTCGCTTTCTTCTTGTGTATTTGAAAAACCTTAAGAAAAGACAAAAAATAGTTGTAGCTTTTAGTTGTTTTACTTTCCATCCCTGTAGTAGTAGTAACTAAAAAGAAAACCCAAAAATATTTCTCGTTCTTCTTTTGCTTGTTGGGAGCTTTCCCGTGTAAATAGTTTTGTTTTTTCTTTCCTTTGGGGGTCGAGAGGAGAAGACCATGATTAAAATGTTGAGTGGCTCTCATATGCATTATTGTTGATCTAACAAAGAGCTCATATTACCTTGTCTTCTCTCTTGAATTGATCGCTTGCATATTCCAGCTTAGTCCAATGCACGTGCACTATTATTATTATCCACACTATTCGGTCGTGCAAGTGAAAGGCAATAATGATGATTATATGATGAACTTATTGAGATGAGGAAAGCTGGTATGAACTTGACCTCTCTTGTTTTTGTAAATATGATTAGCTCATCGTTCCTGATTTGGCCTATTATGAAAGAAACATATTTTCAATGACAATTAGAGATTGTAGTTGCTTATGCCATGCTTAATTAGCTAGGAGCTTATAATGGTTTACCTTGCGTGCCAACATGCTATTAAAATGGTTGTGATGTGGTATGATGGGGTGGTATCCTCCTTTGAACGATTCAAGTGGCTTGACTTGGCACATGTTCATGCATGTAGTTGAAACAAAAATCAACATAGCCTCTACAATATTTATGTTCAGGGTGCATTATATCCTACTCATGCTTGCATTCGGTGTCGATTAATTTTAATGCATGTTCATGACTATTGTCGCTCTCTAGCTGGTCGCTTCCCAGTCTTTTTCTAGCCTTCACTTGTACTAAGCGGGAATACTGCTTGTGCATCAAATTCCATAAACCCCAAAGTTATTCCATATGAGTACACCATACCTACCTATATATGGTATCTACCTGCCGTTCCAAGTAAATTTGTATGTGCCAAACCCTAAACCTTCAAATAAACATTCTGTTTTGTATGCTTGAATAGCTCATGTATCAACTAGGGTTGTGTGTATCCTCCATGCTAGGCGGGTTATTCTCAAGAGGAGTTGACTCCGCTCCTCATTCACGAGAAAATGTTGGTCACCGGGATGCCCTGTCTCATGCTCAAATCAAATCAAAATAATTGCAAACAAAACTCCCCCAGGATTGTTGTTAGTTGGAGGCACCCGTTGTTTCGGGCAAGCCATGGATTGATGCTTGTTGGTGGTGGGGGAGTATAAACTTTACCATTCTGCTTGGGAACCGCCTATAATGTCTGTAGCATGGAAGATATCGAAATCTCTCGATTGTTATGTTGACAATGAAAGTATACCACTCAAAATATTATTCATATCTATTTCAAAACCGAGCTCTGACACCTCTACGAATCCCTGCTTCCCTCTACGAAGGGCTTATCCATTTACTTTTATGTTGAGTCATCATCCTCTTATTAATAAGAACCAGTTGGAGAGCACCGCTGTCCATTTGCATCCAATAATGTTAGTTTACATTGAGTATGACTGTGACTGGATCTCTTTTACCATGAATTACAATGTCTAGTCAGTCCTTGATCCTTAAAGGTGCTCTGCATTTATGTTTTGCGGTCTCAGAAAGGGCTAGTGAGATACCATCTTGTTATATCATATCATGATTGTTTTGAGAAAGTGTTGTCATCCAAGATTTGTTATTATTGCTCGCTAGCTGATTATGTCATTGATATGAGTAAACATGAGACCTAAAAGTTATTGTGAATATGGTTATTCATAATCTTTGTTGAAAACTTGAGTGCTGGATTTACATATTTACAACAACAAGAGCAAACAGAGTTTGTAAAAGTTTTTCTTTATCACTTTTAGTTTATTAACTGAATTACTTGAGGACGAGCAAAGGTTTAAGCTTGGGGGAGTTGATATGTCTCCGTCGTATCTACTTTTCCAAACACTTTTGCCCTTGTTTTGGACTCTAACTTGCATGATTTGAATGGAACTAACCCGGACTGACGCCGTTTTCAGCAGAATTGCCATGGCGTTATTTTTGTGCAGAAATAAAAGTTCTTAGAATGACCTGAAAATCAACGGAGAATATTTTTGGAATATATAAAAAATACTGGAAGAAGAATCCACGTCAGGGGGCCCACACCCTGTCCATGAGGGTGGGGACGCGCCTACCCCCCTGGGCGTGCCCCCTGCCTCATGGGCCCCTGACGCTCCACCGACCTCAACTCCAACTCCATATATTCACTTTCGGGGAGAAGAAAATCAGAGAGAAGGATTCATCGTGTTTTATGATACGGAGCCGCCACCAAGCCCTAAACTCTCTTGGGAGGGCTAATCTGGAGTCCGTTCGGTGCTCCGGAGAGGGGAATCCGTTGCCACCGTCATCATCAACCTTCCTCCATCACCAATTTCATGATGCTCACCGCCGTGCGTGAGTAACTCCATCGTAGGCTTGCTGGACGGTGATGGGTTGGATGAGATTTATCATGTAATCGAGTTAGTTTTGTTAGGGTTTGATCCCTAGTATACACTATGTTATGAGATTGATGTTGCTATGACTTTGTTATGCTTAATGCTTGTCACTAGGGCCCGAGTGCCATGATTTCAGATCTGAACCTATTATGTTTTCATGAATATATGTGAGTTCTTGATCCTATCTTGCAAGTCTATAGTCACCTATTATGTGTTATGATCCGTTAACCCCGAAGTGACAATAATCAGGACCATTACCGGTGATGACTGTAGTTTGAGGAGTTCATGTATTCACTATGTGTTAATGCTTTGGTCTGGTACTCTATTAAAAGGAGGCCTTAATATCCCTTAGTTTCCAATAGACCCCGCTGCCACGGGAGGGTAGGACAAAATATGTCATGCAAGTTCTTTTCCATAAGCACGTATGACTATATTCGAAATACATGCCTACATTACATTGATGAACTGGAGCTAGTTCTCTGTCACCCTATGTTATAACTGTTGCATGATCGATCACATCCGACATAATTCTCCATCACCGATCCAATGCCTACGAGCTTTTCATATATTGTTCTTCGCTTATTTACTTTTCCGTTGCTATTGTTACAATCACTACAAAACCCAAAAATATTACTTTTGCTACCGTTACCACTACTGTCATATTACTTTGCTACTAAATACCTTGTTGCAGATACTAAGTTTCCAAGTGTGGTTGAATTGACAACTTAGCTGCTAATACTTGAGAATATTCTTTGGCTCCCCTTGTGTCGAATCAATAAATTTGGGTTGAATACTCTACCCTCGAAAACTGTTGCGATCCCCTATACTTGTGGGTTATCAGTCATGACTTTAGTTAATGTTATTCCCACTATTTTGGAAGAGTGTCAACTTTGCATGCATGTGGATCATGTAGAGAAAATTTTATGTAAGAGCTCCATTGTTGAGTTTGAATATGATCCCACATGTAATTATTATGAGAGGGGAAAATATGGTTGTATTGCTAAATTACCTCTCGTTATGTTGAGATTGCTATTGTTTCTTTCCTCTTCCTTGCATATGCTAGTTTTTGCTTGCCATGATAATTTGTTTGCTTATAAAATGCCTATGCATAGGAAGTATGTTAGAATTAGATGTGTTTGTCACATGTTTTGTGATGCTCTCTTTGTGCCTCAATTCTTGTCTTTCATGTGAGCATCATTGAAATCTCAATGCCTAGCTCGGGGCATTAAACGATAGCGCTTGTTGGGTGGCAACCCAATTTTATATTTATTCCTTGATTTTTGTTCCTGTTTAGTAATAAATAAATCATCTAGCCTCTGTTATGATTGTGTTTTTATGTTTTAATTAGTGTTTGTGCCAAGTAAAGCCTTTAGGATCTTCTTGGGTGATTGTTATTTGATCTTGCTGATAAAAACAGAAAGTATGCGCTCACGAGAATAATTTTCATTTTTTACCACAGATCTATAAAATACTAATTCCGACTAAAGTATATCAATATACAAATTATTTAGGTCTTCCTAATTTTTCAGAATTTTTGGAGTTCCAGAAGTATTCGAAACCTCCAGATTGCTACAGACCGTTCTGTTTTTGACAGATTTTGTTTTTCGTGTGTTGTTTGCTTATTTTGATGAATCTATGGCTAGTATCGGGGGGTATGAACCATAGAGAAGTTGGAATACAGTAAGAATGATTTCATTACAATACATTAAAGTGGTGGTTTGTTTTTTCTTATACCAACGGAGCTCATGAGATTTTCCGTTGAGTTTTGTGTTGTGAAGTTGTCAAGTTTTTGGGTAAAGATTTGATGGATTTTGGAACAAGGAGTGGCAAGAGCCTAAAATTGGGGATGCCAAATGCACCCCAAGGTAAAATTCAAGGACAACCAAAAGCCTAAGCTTGGGGATGCCCCAGAAGGCATCCCCTCTTTCGTGTTCGTCTATCGGTAACTTCACTTGAGGCTATATTTGTATTCACCACATGATATGAGTTTTGCTTGGAGCGTCTTGTACGATTTGAGTCTGTGATTTTTAGTTTACCACAATCATCCTTTCTGTACACACCTTTTGGGATAGACACACATGAATCGGAATTTATATGTGCTTCACTTATATCTTTTGAGCTAGATAATTTTGCTCTAGTGCTTCACTTATATCTTTTTAGAGCATGGTGGTGGTTTTATTTTATAGAAATTATTGATCTCTCATGCTTCACTTATATTATTTTGAGAGTCTTTTAGAACAGCATGGTAATTTGCTTTGGCCATAAAATTAGTCCTAATATGATAGGCATCCAAGATGGGTATAATAAAAAACTTCCATATATAGTGCATTGAATACTATGAGAAGTATGATACTTGATGATTGTTTTGAGATATGAAGATGGTGATATTAGAGTCATTCTAGTTAAGTAATTTTGAAATTGATAAATACTTGTGTTGAGGTTTGCAAGTCCCGAAGCATGCACGTATGGTAACCGTTGTGTGACAAATTTGAAGCATGAAGTGTTCTTTGATTGCCTTCCTTATGAGTGGCGGTTGGGGACGAGCGATGGTCTTTTCCTACCAATCTATCCCCCTAGGAGCATGCGCGTAGTGCTTGGTTTTGATGACTTGTAGATTTTTGCAATAAGTATGTGAGTTCTTTATGACTAATGTTGAGTCCATGGATTATACGCACTCTCACCCTTCCATCATTGCTAGCCTCTTCGGTACCATGCATTGCCCTTTCTCACCTCGAGAGTTGGTGCAAACTTCGCCGGTGCATCCAAACCCCGTGATATGATACACTCTTTCACACATAAACCTTCTTATATCTTCCTCAAAACAGCCACCATACCTACCTATTATGGCATTTCCATAGCCATTCCGAGATATATTGCCATGCAACTTTCCACCGTTCCATTTTTTATGACACACTCCATCATTGTCATATTGCCTTGCATGATCATGTAGTTGACATCGTATTTGTGGCAAAGCCACCGCTCATAATTTTATACATGTCACTCTTGAATCATTGCACATCACGGTACACCGCCGGAGGCATTCATATAGAGTCATATTTTGTTCTAGTATCGAGTTGTAAATAAATAGAAGTGTGATCATCATCATTATTAGAGTATTTTCCCGTGAGGAAAAAAAAGAGAAAGGCCAAAAAAAGAGAAGGCCCAAAAAATGAGAGAAAAAGAGAGAAGGGGCAATGTTACTATCCTTTTTTCCACACTTGTCCTTCAAAGTAGCACCATAATATTCATGATAGAGAGTCTCTTATTTTGTCACTTTCATATACTAGTGGGAATTTTCATTATAGAACTTGTCTTGTATATTCCAATAATGGGCTTCCTCAAAATGCCCTAGGTCTTCGTGAGCAAGCAAGTTGGATGCACACTGACTTAGTTTCTTTTGTTGAGCTTTCATACATTTATAGCTCTAGTGCATCCGTTGCATGGCAATCCCTACTCCTCGCATTGACATCAATTGATGGGCATCTTCATAGCCCTTTCATTAGACGCGTCGATTTGAGACTTTCTCCTTTTTTGTCTTCTCCACACAACCTCCATCATCATATTCTATTCCACCCACAGTGCTATATCCATGGCTCGCGCTCATGTATTGCGTGAAAGTTGAAAAAGTTTGAGAATATTAAAGTATGAAACAATAGCTTGGCTTGTCATCGGGGTTGTGCATGATGGGAGCATTTTGTGTGACGAAAATGAAGCATGGCCAAACTATATGATTTTATAGGGATGAGCTTTCTTTGGCTATGTTATTTTGAGAAGACATAATTGCTTGGTTAGTATGCTTGAAGTATTATTGTTTTTATGTCAATATTAAACTTTTGTCTTGAATCTTTCGGATCTGAATATTCATGCCACAATAAAGAAAAATTACATTGAAAATTATGTTAGGTAGCATTCCACATCAAAAAATCTGTTTTTATCATTTACCTACTCGAGGACGAGGAGGAATTAAGCTTGGGGATGCTTGATACATCTCCAACGTATCTATAATTTTTTATTGTTCCATGCTATTATATTATCTGTTTTGGATGTTTAATGGGCTTTAATATGCACTTTTATATTATTTTTTGGACTAACCTATTAACCAAAGGCCCAGTGCAAATTGCTGTTTTTTTTTGCCTATTTCAGTGTTTCATAGAAAAGGAATATCAAACGGAATCCAAATGGAACGAAACCTTCGCGAGGATCTTTGTTGGAACTAACAAAACCCAGGAGACTTGGAGTACAAGTTTGGAAGTCCGCGAAGCTTCCACGAGGCAGGGGGCGCGTCTAGGAGGGTAGCCGTGCCCCCCACCCTCGTGGGCCCCACGAAGCTCCACCGACGTACCTCTTTCGCCTATATATATCCATGTACCCTAAAAACATCCAGGAGAGCCACGAAACCACTTTTCCACCACCGCAACCTTCTGTACCCGTGAGATCCCATGTTGGGGCCTTTTCCGGCGATTTGCCGGAGGGGGATTCGATCACGGAGGGCTTCTACATCAACACCATAGCCTCTCCAATGATGTGTGAGTAGGTTACTACAGACCTTCGGGTCCATAGTTATTACCTAGATGGCTTCTTCTCTCTCTTTGGTTATCAATACAAAGTTCTCCTCGATGTTCCTGGATATCTATTCGATGTAATACTCTTTTGTGGTCTGTTTGCCAAGATCTGATGAATTGTGGGTTTATGAATTTGATTATCTATGAATATTATTTGGTCCTTCTCTGAATTCTTATATGCATCATTTGATACCTTTGCAAGTCTCTTCGAATTATCGGTTTAGTTTGGCCTACTAGATTGTTCTTTCTTGCAATGGGAGAAGTGTTTAGCTTTGGGTTCAATCTTGCAGTGTCCTTTCCCGGTGATAGCAGGGGCAGCAAGGCACGTATTATATTGTTGCCATCGAGGATAAGAAGATGGGGTCTATATCATATTGCTTGAGTTTATCCCTCTACATCATGTCATCTTGCCTAATGCATTACTCTGTTCTTATGAACTTAATACTCTAGACGCATGCTGGATAGCGGTCGATGTGTGGAGTAATAGTAGTAGATGGAGAATCGTTTCAATCTACTTGACACAGACGTGATTCTTATATTCATGATCATTGCCTTAGATATCATCATAACTATGCACTTTTCTATCAATTGCTCGGCAGTAATTTGTTCACCCACCATAATATATGCTATCAAGAGAGAAGCCACTAGTGAAACCTATGGCCCTCGGGTCTACTTTACATCATATAAGTTTCCGATCTATAATTCTTGTTTACTATTTATTTTGCAATCTTTATTTTCCAATCTATACAACAAAAATACCAAAAATATTTATCTTATTATCTTTATCAGATCTCACTTTTGCAAGTGGCCGTGAAGGGATTGACAACCCCTTTATCGCATTGGTTGCAAGGTTCTTGATTATTTGTGCAGGTACTAGGTGACTTGCGTGTAGTCTCCTACTGGATTGATACCTTGGTTCTCAAAAAATGAGGGAAATACTTACGCTACTTTGTTGGATCACCCTTTCCTCGTCAAGGGAAAACCAACGCATGCTCAAGAGGTAGCACCTCACGAAGGAGAAAGCAACGCTCAATCTTGGGGTAGGCTTAAGTCAATGTTATATTCATGCCCCAATCATGAGCTCTCAAGGGAAATTATTATTCAAAAAATTTATTCTCGACTTTCTCTCAATAATCGCTCAATGCTCGATACTTCTTGTACTGGTTCTTTTATGATGAAGACTATTGAATTCAGATGGGATTTATTGGAGAGAATTAAACGCAAATCTGAAGATTGGGAACTCGACGAAGGTAAGGAGTCAGGTATAACACCTAAGTTTGATTGTGTTAAATCTTTTATGGATACCGATGCTTTTCGTGAATTTAGCACTAAATATGGACTTGACTCTGAGATAGCAGCTTCTTTCTGTGAATCATTTGCTACTCATGTTGATCTCCCTAAGGAGAAGTGGCTTAAATATCATCATCCCATTGAAGTAAAAGTAGTTGAACCTATTAAAGTTGAAGAAAAGACTATCCCTTATAATGTTGAACCTATTGTTTCTACTGCTTATACTGAGAAACCACATTTCCCTGTTAGAGTGAAGGATCACGCTAAAGCTTCAACTGTGGTTCATAAGAGTAATGCTAGAACACCTACACCCCCTGAGCAAATTAAAGTTGAACCTAGTATTGCTATGGTTAAAGATCTCTTGGTCGATAAGATGGGCATGTTATTTACTTTTGTGATGAAGCTGCTAGAATTGCTAGACCCGATACTAAAGATAAACATAGACCTGTTGTAGGCATGCTTGTCGTTTCTGTTAAAATATGAGATCATTGCTATCATGGCTTATGTGACATGGATGCTAGTTTGAGTGCAATACCTCATACTTTATACAAAGAAATTATGCATGATATTGCACCTGCTGAGATAGAAGATATTGATGTTACTATTAAGCTTGCCAGTAGAGATACTATTTCACCAGTTGGGATTGTTAGAGATGTCAAAGTCTTGTGTTGGAAAGTTAAATATCCTACTGATTTTCTTGTTCTCGGTTCCCCACAAGATGACTTTTGTCCCATCATATTTGGTAGACCCTTCTTGAATACTGTTAATGCTAAGATAGACTGCAAAAAGGATATTGTTGCTGTTGGTTTAGGGGATATGTCCCATGATTTTAATTTTGCTAAATTTCGTAGACAACTCCATGATAAGGAATTACCTAGTAAAGATGTAATTATTGATCTTGCTTCTATTGTCGTGCCTCCTAATGATACTTTAGAACAATATTTGCTAGACCATGAAAATGATATGTTGAATTAAAGAAGGAAAATAGATGAAGTATTCTTTAAACAAGGACCTATTTTGAAACACAACTTGCCTATTGAAATTCTAGGGGATCCTCCTCCACCCAAGGGTGATCCCTTGAGCTTAAACCATTACCTAATAGTCTTAAATATGTTTATCTTGATGAAAACAAGATATATCCTGTTATTATTAGTGCTAACCTTTCAGAGCAGGAAGAAGAGAGATTATTGAAAACTCTGAAGAAGCACCGTGCTGCTATTGGATATACTCTTGATGATCTTAAGGGCATTTGTCCCACTCCATGCCAGCAGAAAATAAAACTGGAGAAAGACGCTAAACCGGTTGTTGATTACCAATGATGGTTAAATCTTAAGATGAAAGAAGTGGTAAGAAATGAAATACTAAAGCTTCTGGAGGCAGGTATAATTTATCATGTTGCTGATAGTCAGTGGGTAAGTCTTGTCCATTGTGTCCCTAAGAAGGGAGGTATTACTGTTGTTCCTAATGATAAAGATGAATTGATCCCACAAAGAATTGTTACAGGTTATAGAATGGTAATTGATTTCCGCAAATTAAATAAAAGCTACTAGAAAGGATCATTACCCTTTACCTTTTATTGATCAAATGCTAGAAAGATTATCCAAACATACACATTTTTGCTTTCTAGATGGTTATTCTGGTTTCTCTCAAATACCTGTGTCAAAAGAGGATTAGGAAAAGACCACTTTAACTTGTCCCTTTGGAACCTATGCTTATATACATATGCCTTTTGGTTTATGTAATGCACCAGCTACCTTTCAAAGATGTATGACTGCTATATTCTCTGAGTTTTGTGAAAAGATTGTTGAGGTTTTGATGGATGATTTCTCTGTGTATGGGACTTCTTTTAATGATTTCTTAAGGAACCTTGATCGAGTTTTGTAGAGATGTGAAGAAACTAATCTTGTCTTGAATTGGGAGAAGTGACACTTTATGGTTAATGAAGGTATTGTCTTGGGGCATAAAGTTTCTGAAAGAGGTATCGAAGTTGATAAAGCTAAATTTGATGCTATTGAACAGATGTCGTGTCCTAAGGACATTAAAGGTATAAGAAGTTTCCTTGGTCCTGCCGGTTTTTATAGGAGGCTCATTAAAGACTTCTCAAAAATTTCTAGGCCACTGACAAATCTCTTACAAAAAGATGTTCCTTTTGTCTTTGACAATGATTGTGTAGAAGCATTTGAAATACTTAAGAAAGCCCTGATTTCTGCACCTATTGTTCAGCCACCTGATTGGAATTTACCCTTTGAAATTATGTGTGATGCTAGTGATTATGATGTAGGTGCTGTCCTAGGACAAAGAGTTGATAAGAAATTAAATGTTATCCAATATGCTAGTAAAACTCTAGACAGTGCCCCGAGAAATTATGCTACTACTGAAAAGGAATTTTTAGCAGTTGTATTTGCTTGTGATAAGTTTAGACCCTATATTGTTGATTCTAAAGTAACTGTTCACACTGATCATGCTGCTATTAAATATATTATGGAAAAGAAAGATGCTAAACCTAGAATTATTAGATGGGTTCTCTTTCTACAAGAATTTGATTTGCATATTATTGATAGAAAGGGAGCTGAGAACCCCGTTGCAGACAACTTGTCAAGGTTAGAGAATGTTCTTGATGACCCACTACCTATAGATGATAGCTTTCCTGATGAACAATTAGGTATCATAAATGCTTCTCGTACTGCTCCATGGTATCATGATTATGCTAATTACATTGTTGCTAAATTTATACCACCTAGTTTCACATATCAGCAAAAGAAAAGGTTTTTCTATGATTTCAGACATTACTTCTGGGATGACCCACACCTTTATAAAGAAGGAGTAGATGATGTTATTATACGTTGTGTACCTGAGCATGAACAGGAACAGATCCTACCCAAGTGTCACTCTGAGGCTTATGGAGGACACCACGCTGGACATAGAACTGCACAAAAGGTATTGCAATCCGGTTTTTATTGGCCTACTCTTTTCAAAGATGCCCGTAAGTTTGTCTTGTCTTGTGATGAATTTCAAAGAATTGGTAATATTAGTAGACGTCTAGAAATGCCTATGAACTATTCACTTGTTATCGAACCATTTGATGTTTGGGGCTTTGATTATATGGGATCGTTTCCTTCCTCTAATGGGTATACACATATTTTAGTTGCTGTTGATTACGTTACTAAGTGGGTAGAAGCTATTCCAACTAGTAGTGTTTATCATAACATCTCTATTAAGATGCTAAAAGAAGTTATTTTTCCGAGGTTTGGAGTCCCTAGATAATTAATGACTGATGGTGGTTCACATTTTATTCATGATGCCTTTCGTAAAATGCTTGCTAAGTATAATGTTAATCATAAAATTGCATCTCAATATCGCCCATGGTCTAGTGGTCAAGTAGAACTGAGTAATAGAGAGCTTAAATTAATTTTGCAAAAGACTGTTAATAGGTCTAGAAAGAATTGGTCCAAGAAACTTGATGATGCATTATGGGCCTATAGAACTGCATATAAAAATCCTATGGGTATGTCCCCATATAAATTGGTTTATGGAAAAGCATGTCACTTACCTCTCGAACTAGAACATAAGGCATATTGGGCCATTAAAGAGCTCAATTATGATTTCAAACTTGCCGGTGAGAAGAGACTATTTGACATTAGCTCACTTGATGAGTGGAGAACCCAGGCTTATGAGAATGCCAAACTGTTTAAAGAGAAAGTTAAAAGATGGCTAACAAAAGGATACAAAAGTGTGAGTTTAATGTAGGTGATTATGTTCTATTATACAACTCTCGTTTAAGATTTTTTGTAGGAAAACTCATCTCTAAATGGGAAGATCCTTACGTTATCGAGGCGGTCTATAGTTTTGGTGTCATAAAAGTCAACAACTTCGAAGGCACAAATCCGAGGGTGGTGAACGGTCAAAGAATCAAACATTATATCTCAGGTAACCCTATAAATGTTGAAACCAATGTTCTTAATACCGTAACCCCGGAGGAGTACATAAGGTACACTTTCCAGAATGTTTCAGACTCCGAAAAGGAATAGGTATGTGATATAGTAAGTAAACCGACTCCAAAATAGTTCTAATAGCAATTTTTCTCCGTTTTGGAATATTCAAGAAAATAGGAAAATAAGAAGCAGTCCGGAAAGGACACGAGGCATCCACGAGGGTGGAGGGCGCGCCCCCTGCCTCGTGGGCACCTCGTGTGCCCTCCGGACTCTAATTCCTTGCACGACACTTCTTTTGGTCGGTAAAAATTCATTATATAATCTCCCGAAGATTTTGACCACCGTACCAAGCAAATATCTCTTGCTTTTGTTTCGAGCTATTTTTCTGACAGATCTAGATCACCATGACGTCTTCAAGCGCCCCCAAGGACAAGTTCTTCAAGAGGGTCATTGTCGGTGTCAAAACTGGCGGATCTCGGGTAGGGGGTCCCGAACTGTGCGTCTAGGACGGATGGTAACAGGAGGCATGGGACACAAGTTTTACCCAGGTTCGGGCCCTCTTGATGGAGGTAAAACCCTACGTCCTGCTCAATTAATATTGATGATATGGGTAGTACAAGAGTAGATCTACCACGAGATCAGAGAGGCTAAACCCTAGAAGCTAGCCTATGGTATGATTGTTGTTCTGTATGTTGTCCTACGGACTAAAACCCTCCGGTTTATATAGACACCGGAGAGGGTTAGGGTTATACAAAGTCCATTACAATGGTAGGAGATCCACATATCCGTATCGCCAAGCTTGCCTTCCACGCCAAGGAAAGTCCCTCCCGGACACGGGACGGAGTCTTCAATCTTGTATCTTCATAGTCCAGGAGTCCGGCTGAAGGTATAGTCCGGCTATCTGAACACCCCCTAATCCAGGACTCCCTCAGTAGCCCCCGAACCAGGCTTCAATGACGATGAGTCCGGCGCGCAGATTGTCTTCGGCATTGCAAGGCGGGTTCTCCTCCAAATTCCGTGTACCTGTTGAATAAAGTCCGATTTCTTGTAAATGCTGCGCTCCTTGGCTTCTATGCCCAATAATGGCCGTCTCCCACGCGTTAAACGAATATGAAAAGTCTGAGTGTTTTTACATCCACACCCCTAGCCGCGTAAATGAGCCGCCCATTTAAGGGGACGAGGATTTAGATCCAAACCACACCTTCTCCCCTTCGCGAGTGTTCATCAGAGCGCATCCGACAAAGGTCCATTCCACCATGGCCAGCCATCGCAACTCCTCCTTTCGCCCTTCCAGCCCTCAGCCTGGATATTGGGAGAGATGCTCCATCCCGCATAGCGAGCTAGTGACGCTCCAGACCAAGGGATTTCTCCCCCGGCCTATATGGTCCCGGTTCGAGCCGGTCTTGCCATCTATAATGGCGGAGAGCAAGCGGAGAGTGCCCCTAATCACTCCAAAGGAGAGCGGGTATGCCTTGTCCCTTATTTAATAAGAGGGCTCGGATTCCCAATCCATCCGTTTCTCCGGGGGCTCCTAGAGTTCTATGGCCTCCAGCTACACAATCTTACGCCTGCCTCCGTATTGCATATCGCGGGCTTCGTAGCCCTCTGCGAGCTGTTTTTGGGTGTTGAGGCTCATTTCGGGCTGTGGAAAGAGCTATTCTGCCTTGTGCCCCGTTCTCAGAAGGGGTCAATATATCAAGTGGGCGGAGCCGAAGTGTGGCGCATCGCCAGGACCGGATATCTATCCGGAACCCCAAAGAAGGCGTCCGAGGACTGGCCTTCGGAATGGTTTTACATAGAGGACGTCCCGCTGCCGGATCCTGTCCGGATCGGCCTCCCTGAGTTCGACAGTGCTCCACTAAAGAAGCGCCTAAGTTGGCGTCCATGGAGCCCTCAGATGGAAAGTGACAAGGACGTTCTTTACCTGATGGGCCGGATAAGATTGTTAGCTCATTCCGGACTGACCATGATCGGGGTCATGGCCGCATGCATCATGTGAGGGGTGCAGCCGCTACAGTATAGAGGCCACCCCATGTGGGACTTCAACGGGGAGGACGACGCCTCCCGCTACGGCCGTAAGGGGCCGGATTCGGCTGCGGCTCTAACAAAGACCATGTCCGCTTTGTACAATCCCCCAAGCTGGGTAAGTGGTCACATTTACTTGCCCATCCGTTTTATATTCCCATTGTTAAATATTCAGTCTAACGACTTCAACGCAGGAACTGCACCAGGCTGTTAAAGAAATAAACAGCCCTCCTCCACAACCCGAGGACCCAGGACGGTCCCTCGATCCGGCCTCTCAAGAGGATCCGGACTTATCTCTGGAGCTGATTGATGGAGTGTTCCATCAATTGAGGAAGGACAACGCCTTGGTGGCCATTACGGCCGATTACCCAGGGCTAATCCTGGCCTCCCAGGTAACTGAGATCGAAGTCCCAGTACCCCGAATAGGGGTCCGCCCTCTCGTGTTTTCAGTTTCCTGATAACAACCGAGCTTTGCAGGGGAGGTTTTTGAGACGGGAGGCCGAACCTACGGCGACAAGCCAACGAGGGGCCGCAGGGCCCCGTGGGCAGAAAAGAGGTGCAGTCCGGTCCGAGGCGTCAGTGCAAAGGTATGGCGCGCCCCCTTATCCCAGGTGTTATACCTTCAAGGCATATTAACACTCGTGATCTCTTCAGGACAAACAGACCTCGCCGGACTATATCCGGAGAGGCTGCCAATCGCGCCTCCACCAGCCAGGCTCCAAAGCCTGGTCCGGAGGCGGAGGCGAACACAAGGCGCGCACCGGACGCTCCTCCGACGGAGGATGTGGACAGGTTGTCTGCCACCAACTCTGACATGGAGAGTGCCATGAACCACAGGCGTCGCCGGACAATTCTTCGCGACACTTGTTTCTCCCAAGAGGCATTAGATGCCTTCAATTCGGGAGATGCGTACCTCCGTGCCGCTCAAAATGGTCTAGCCAGAGCCACGGAGCAATATGTAAAAGACATACGGGTAAGAAAATTTTGGTAATTATATATACCAGTAGCCCCCGAGACTTGAAACAGTTAGAATAACTGATTTAAGGATCATTTGTTATGCAGGTTCTTACAGAAAAGAATTCCCTACTGTCCCAGGAGCTGGAAGAGTGCAAAGCCCAACTTGAGGCCGCACTAGCCGCGGCAGGGGAGCCCAAGGAGACCCCCTCTGGTAATATACACTTCGAAAGATAAGTATTTTGCGAAGCACGTCATGGGTGCGAATCTGACAAATGAAATTGCAGATGGCGCCGGATTGAATCCGGAAAGGCAACAACTCCTACGTCAGCTGAAGGCTGGTGAGAAGGTGCTGACAAAGGTGAGGCAGGAGAAGAACGATCTCCAAGATGCCAACACCAAGCTGGGCGTCGACCTGAAAGATGTTCGTGCCCAGCTGTCAGACTCCGTTAAGGAGAATCAGCGCCTTCGGCGCGGCATATTTAGTAAGTGCTTGAACGAACCTTTGAAAAAAAGTTCGGCGGGGAAGTCGACTAACAGAGTAATGTCTGTAGGTGTGCTAACAGGTCGTCCTGCAGAGGAGATGCCCGGTTCTACGGGTGACCTTCTTCCAGAGCTCTCGCAACTGCTCGAACGAGTTCGGCAGGCGATGCAAGGCGTCGCCCAGGCCTTGTGGCCATTCATCTCAATGCCCGAAGGTCTTGGAGAGCTTGCGGAGAAGCTAAAGGGAGCATGGCGGTGCTTCTGATTGTGGAAGATATCGGCCTGCCGTCCAGGCGCTAGGGAGGCCTGGGCCATGGTGAAGACGCGGTACACAAAGGCTGACCCCAACCACATGGCCGAGGTCGGTCCTGTGGGGCCCGATGGGAAGGAGATCCATGTAAGCTTAGTATACGGCCAAGTAGAATTGGCCGCAAAGTATTCCCAGCAGGACTGTAAATTAGACAGCCTATTAGATGGTATTGAAGCGGAATACAATCAGTCAGAATGACTATGTAATTTAATTGACATTTATAATGCCTTCTAGCCGGATTGTAGATCGTTTGTCATGGCCGACCTTTTCGCTTCAGCCTCGGGACCTAACGGTCCGGAGTGTGTCCGAATTCCCATGCGGTTATATAAGAACCGGGAAATGCATGGAGACCAGGCGTAGGGGTCATTAGTGCGTGAACAGACAAGTGCCCGACTAGTTATGTTATATTACATGGTTAGTAAGAAACATCTTCCAGGGAGAATAGTTCCGTTAGGGGTTCCTTTCCCTGGGAGGCATGCCCTAAAGTGCATGCCCATTCTGCGAAAAAGTCGCGGGAAAAAGCATCTGGGGGCGCATAAATAAATAAGTGAAAAGATCATCTTTTAGGTCACCGACCGAATATTCCCTTAAGAACGCTAGCTTTCGGCTTCACCCAGTCTGAGGTACACATCTGGCTGATCCGGCAGTAACAATCGCAGAGGTGCTCCCTTTATCGCCTAGCCGAATAATCAGGAACGTAGGGGTAAGCACAGGAGCCAGGCAACCCAGCTTGGCCAAAACTTAAGTCATATCGATGCATATAATGGTGAAATAAAAGGTACATGCGGAAGTGTAACACATGTGTTGGGCATGAAGCCCGTATAAATAAGCTTCTGTTAAAAGAAGCCCCCAGGTTTAATGAGTGCGAATAGCACGTCATTTGATGAGCCTTTAAAGGCTATAAGAGAAAGGAAGGGGAGAAGGAGAGAAATGTAAGAAAGACAGTATATAAAAAAATGGACAGAGGAAGGAGACGAACATAGAGTCCAGCGCTAGGCATAGAATCTTCGGAGACGGGCTGCGTTCCATGGGTTCGGCTCGAGTCGGTTATCTGATGCATCTCGCAGGCGGTACGCTCCACCAGTTAGGACTTGGTCAATTATGAAGGGACCTTCCCACTTGGGCTTGAGTTTGTCCTTTTTCTTGTCCGGCAGGCGTAGAACTAATTCGCCAACGTTGTAATTTTTGGCCCGTACTTCTCTGCTTTGGTATCTTCGAGCCTGCTATTGATAGAATGCGGAACGGGCTTTTGCCACGTCACGCTCCTCCTCCAATGCATCCAAACTGTCCTGCCGATCGAGCTCGGCTTCTCTTTCTTCGTACATGCACACTCGAGGTGAGTCATGAATTATGTCGCAAGGCAAAACTGCCTCTGCACCGTACACCATAAAGAATGGTGTGTATCCGGTGGTGCGATTCGGCATGGTCCGCAGCCCCCAGAGTACGGAGTCAAGCTCCTCTACCCAGTGCATGTTAGATTCCTTGAGGGACCGCACTAATCTGGGTTTGATTCCGCTCATGATAAGACCGTTTGCACGTTCGACCTGGCCGTTAGTTTGTGGGTGATAGACGGAAGCATAA
Source organism: Triticum urartu (assembly GCF_056163025.1). NCBI lineage: Eukaryota > Viridiplantae > Streptophyta > Magnoliopsida > Poales > Poaceae > Triticum > Triticum urartu. The sequence goes on from NC_141879.1 coordinate 302,765,882, forward strand.
TCGAGCTTGATGCCCATGTTTTTGCACCAGAGTTTTACCTCGTCGGCCGTAAAGTTCATGCCGTTATCAGTGATGATGCTGTGGGGGACGCCGTTACTGTGTACAACCCCGGATATAAAGTCTATCACCGGTCCGGATTCGGCCGTCTTAACAGGCTTGGCTTCTATCCATTTGGTGAACTTATCCACCATGACCAGTAAGTATTTTTGCTCGTGGGTTCCGCCTTTAAGGGGTACAACCATGTCAAGCCCCCAGACCGCGAAGGGCCAAGTGATGGGGATAGTTTGGAGGGCAGTGGGTGGCATATGGCTTTGGTTTGCAAAGAGCTGGCAACCGACGCATCGTTAGACTAAGTCCTGGGCGTCTGCCCGGGCCGTCGGCCAATAAAAGCTTGTACGGAAGGCCTTGCTTACAAGGGACCGAGCTGCAGTGTGATGACCGCCAAGTCCGGCATGAATTTCAGCCAGGAGGTTCCGCCCTTCCTCTTCGGAGATGCACCTTTGAAGGACTCCGGTAGTGCTTTTCTTATAAAGCTCTCCCTCGCGGACTTTGTAGGCTTTGGATCGCCGCAATATGCAGCGTGCCTCATTTTGGTCCTCGGGGAGTTCCTGCCTAGTAAGGTAGGCGAGGAATGGTTCTGTCCACGGGGCGATGACGGCCATTATTACGTGGGCTGAAGGTGTTATTTCATTGGCAGAGCCTCCGATTGTGTCAGAATGTTCGGTGTCGGGCAGTGCGGTTGGGTCCGGGCTGTTATTGTTCAGCTCCCCTTCCCATACCATGGATGGCTTGAACAGCCTTTCCAAGAAGATGTTGGGGGGGACTACATCGCGTTTTGCGCCGATGCGTGCCAGGACATCTGCCGCCTGATTATTTTCTTGGGCTATATGGTGAAATTCAAGCCCTTCAAACCGAGCTGACATTTTTAGGATGGCGTTGCGGTAAGCTGCCATTTTTGGATCCTTGGCATCGAAGTCTCCATTTATTTGGGATATTGCAAGGTTCGAGTCCCCGCGCACCTCTAGGTGTTGAATTCCCATGGATACTGCCATCCGGAGACCATGTAAAAGGGCCTCATATTCGGCTGCATTGTTGGAGTCTGTGTACATAATCTGTAGTACGTATTGAACTGTGTCTCCTGTGGGGGACGTCAAAATGACGCCAGCCCCTAGTCCGACCAACATCTTGGAGCCGTCGAAATGCATGATCCAATTTGAATATGTGCTGTACTCTTTAGGGAGTTCGGCCTCCGTCCATTCTGCGACGAAGTCGGCCAAAACTTGCGACTTGATGGCTCGTCGTGGATTATAAGTTATGTCGAATGGGAGGAGCTCAATGGCCCATTTTGCAATCCGGCCCATTGCGTCACAGTTGTTTATAATTCGTTAAGTGGTACTTCCAAGGCTACTGTTATTGAACACTCTTGAAAGTAGTGTCGTAGCTTCCGGGATGCCATGAATACCGCGCACGCAATCTTTTGATAATGCGGGTACTGTGATTTGCACGGAGTGAGGACAGTGGACACATAATAGACCGGCTTTTGAAGGGGGAATTTGTGTCCGTCCATTTCTCGTTCAACGACGAGCACCGTGCTTACAACCTGATGTGTTGCTGCAATGTACAATAGCATTGGTTCGCCAATGTTTGGCGCGGCCAGGACTGGGTTTGTTGCCAATATGGCTTTTATTTCGTCGAGTCCGGCCGTGGCTGTATCCATCCATTCGAAGTGTTCGGTGCGCCGAAGGAGGCGGTAAAGGGGTAGGGCCTTTTCTCCCAAGCGGGAGATAAAGCGGCTTAGAGCCGCCACGCATCCGGTTAACTTTTGTATTTGTTTGAGGTCCTTTGGGATATCCAATTGTGACAGAGCTTGGATCTTGGCTGGATTTGTTTCAATTCCTCTACCGGATACAATGAAGCCCAAGAGCTTTCCGGCAACGCATTTTTCCGGGTTGAGCTTGATGTCGTATGTTCGGAGGTTATCAAATGTGAGCCTCAGGTCGTCTACTAGAGATTCGACATGTCTTGTTTTGACGACCACATCATCTACATATGCCTCCACTGTTTTCCTGATCTGGTTTGCCAGACATGTCTGAATCATGCGCTGATATGTTGCGCCAGCGTTTTTGAGCCCGAAGGGCATTGTGTTGAAGCAGAATGGGCCGTATGGTGTGATAAATGCCGTTGCGGCTTGGTCTGATTCTGCCATCTTGATTTGATGGTAGCCGGAATATGCGTTGAGGAAACACAACGAATCGTGTCCTGCGGTAGCGTCGATAATTAGATCGATGCGGGGGAGGGGGAAGGGATCCTTTGGGCAAGCCTTGTTAAGGTCTTTAAAATCAACGCACAGGCACCAGGATTTGTCCTTCTTTGGTACCATCACCAGGTTTGCTAGCCAGTCCGGATGTTTTATATCTCTGATGAATCCGGCCTCCAATAGCGTTGCTAGCTCCTCTCCCATGGCCTGTCTCTTAGGTTCGGAAAAACGCCGAAGAGCTTGTTTGACAGGTTTGAATCCTTTTAGGATATTTAGGCTGTGCTCGGCCAGCCTGCGTGGGATTCCTGGCATGTCTGAAGGGTGCCAGGCGAAAATGTCCCAGTTCTCTCGTAGGAACTCTCGCAGTGCGGCGTCTACATTAGGGTTTAACTGTGCCTCGATGGAAGCTGTTTTATTGGGATCTGTTGGATGGACCTGGAATTTGACTATTTCGTCCGCCGGTTTAAAGGAGGTGGACTTGGATCTTTTGTCGAGTACCACATCGTCCCTATTCACCGTGGAGCGCAGCGCAGTCAGTTCCTCAGCCGCTAGGGCTTTGGATAGTACCTCGAGGGCCAGTGCGGCTGTCTTGTTTTCGACGCGGAGTGCTATGTCCGGATCACTAGCGAGAGTGATGATCCCGTTAGGCCCGGGCAATTTGAGCTTCATGTACCCGTAATGGGGTATTGCTTGGAAGATTGTAAACGCTTCCCGCCCTAGCAGAGGTGATAACCGTTGCTGAACGAAGCCACATGGAATGTGACCTCTTCGGACCTGTAATTATCCGGCGTGCCGAACACCACATCTAGTGTGATTTTTCCTGTACAGCGCGCTTCCCGACTGGGGATTATTCCTCTAAAGGTTGTGCTGCTTCGCCTAATGCGGTTCCAGTCTATTTCCATTTTTGAAGGGTTTCCTCATAAATGAGGTTCAATCCGCTGCCGCCGTCCATGAGTACCTTCGTAAGACGAAAGCCGTCCACTATTGGACTGAGGACCAATGCGGCTGGTGCTCGGGCTATTCGGAATTTAGGTTCGTCACTGGCGTTAAAGGTAATAGCCTTGTCACTCCATGGGTTTATTGTTGCTACTTGGTAGACTTCGGCAAGGCTGGGGAGTGTCCTTTTTCGCATATTATTTGATGCGGAAGTCTCGAAGACTGTTAATACCGTATTTGTGTCTCTGGGGTGGCTTTCTGTGTCCTCCGGAATTAGGAGATCTTTGCCAATTTTGGCCACCTGCCGGAGTATCCAACATGCTCTAAGGCTGTGAGTTGGTGTGGCGTCCTCTGTACTATGAATTTTACAGGGTCCATTAAGCCATCCTTCCAGTACGGTTCCATGCCCTGTAGAGGGTTTTTGCTTTTTGGTGTTTGACCCGGGTGTCTGGCGATGATGCACCCTTTTATTTCGGACTAGGTTTGTATTCAGGGCCGGATCGTCCCAAAATTTTATTTCGGTTTTCCAGGCGCTTTCCATCGCACAGTACTTTCGTACAATGGACGCCAAGTCAGCGAAGCGTGTAATATCACGGTGACTTATGGCGTTGAGGATTCCCTTGTCCGTGCAATTATTGCAGAAGATTGAGATTGCGTCTTCCTCGCGGCAGTCCCTTATCCTGTTCCAAACCAGGAGGAATCTGGCCCGGTAATGATGTACTATTTCTTCGGGCTCTTGCCTGATTTGGGATAGATCGCTTACGTTCGGGTGGGTGGGTGGAATTAAATCCGAAGCCTCACCCAATCTGAGGCTCAGAGGCCGAGGAATTTCTGAACTCGAAAATTTGGGTTACTGGATGTTGTCCAATGAATCCAGCCCGCCGCCTGACTCTAAGTTCAGGTCTTGAGTGATATCCTCCCCTCCGCGGGTATCCGGCTTGGAGGGATCGGGAATCCGGACGTAGCTAGTCCTTAAGAAAGATGAAGGGTAGCTGCACTGTCCCTCTACCACGGCAACGTGATGGGTGACTTGGGGAGAGTTAATCTCTCTCAGATCGGGTTTAGGCCCAATCTGGTAGTAATCCGTAGCGACTCCCAGGGCGGCGATGCGATCCAAGAGCTCATTTATGGAGGAGAGCTCCATTGGATCTAACTGCTCGGCGAGTTCCGAGCTGACATGAAGATTGTTTTCGATGGCTCAAGAGGTCATCGTCGGCGCAGAAGCCGAACAGGGGGTCATAAAAAACCACCTAGCCGGAGGGTTTGGCCGACAGCGAAAGCTCCCTTAGCAACGGTGCCGTCTTTAAAGACGGGGCGAGGCATCCTTCCTGATGGCGATGACATAGAGGAACTCTCAATGAAAGCACCAATGTCGGTGTCAAAACCGGCGGATCTCGGGTAGGGGGTCCCGAACTGTGCGTCTAGGCCGGATGGTAACAGGAGGCAGGGGACACAAAGTTTTACCCAGGTTCGGGCCCTCTCGATGGAGGTAAAACCCTACGTCCTGCTTGATTAATATTGATGATATGGGTATTACAAGAGTTGATCTACCACGAGATCAGAGAGGCTAAACCCTAGAAGCTAGCCTATGGTATGATTGTTGATGTGTATGTTGTCCTACGGACTAAAACCCTCCGGTTTATATAGACACCGGATAGGGTTAGGGTTACACAAAGTCCGTTACAATGGTAGGAGATCCACATATCCGTATCGCCAAGCTTGCCTTCCACGCCAAGGAAAGTCCCTCCCGGACACGGGACGGAGTCTTCAATCTTGTATCTTCATAGTCCAGGAGTCCAGCTGAAGGTATAGTCTGGCTATCCGAACACCCCCTAATCCAGGACTCCCTCAGTCATCAACCCCTACCATGCGGAGGTGCTGCAACACCCTCATACCATTGAGTTGCGTGAGGGGGTGCTGCACATCCGCGATATTGAGGGACCAAGGAGGACCGGAAGCGTGGAGACAAGACTCAAGAAATGGAGCAACAAGTTTTCAAGTGCCAGGGAATGGTGGAACGCAGACTCGACGCCAACCACACGATGATCGCGGAGTTCACCAACAACCACAAGCTGGATGCCAAGAACATTGGGGAGACCATCTTCAAGCTTCATGAGAAAATCGAGCACCTCCAAGCCCAGATCTATGACCTACAAAATCAAAACTATGATATGAATATAGATTCAAAAGGATGAGTTTGGCTGCAGATTTGAGGATCCTGGAGACTTGATCATCCTTCTATGATGGTGAGCCTATGCCTTGGAAGATGGACGACAAGCGTACATCATCAACAACTCCATCATCACTACCACCAAAGGAGAACTGAGTATCGGGAATGGGCACTCCCCTTGGCAACTGCCAAGCTTGGGGGAGTGCCCCCGTATCGTATCACCATCACACTTCTATCTTTACTATTTTTCTTAGTTTGATCCTTTTGGTTATATCTTGATCTAGTAGAATAAAGTTTAGTATGATCTAGCCTTGAGTTTTAGTATTGATCCTTATTTATGTAATCGAGTCCGTGAGCTATATATAATAAAGATTAGTGTTGAGTCAAGGGCTTGGTTATCTTGCTATGATCTTGAGGGAATAATAATAAAATAAAAGAGAAAGAATAAAAATAAATAAAGAGATCATATTTATCTTATGGAGAGTAATGACTTCACATGTAAAGAGTATAGTGAATAAAAGTTGTTGAGAGTTGACAAACATAGTTTTGGTCATCGTTGCAATTAATAGGAAATAAAAAAGAAAGAGAGGTTTTCACATATAAATATACTATCTTGGACATCTTTTATGATTGTGAGCACTCATTAAAAGATGACATGCTAAAAAGTTGATGTTGGACAAGGAAGACAACGTAATGGGTTATGTTTTCTTATATCCGAAATAAATTATAGTGTCATGGATCATCCAACATGTTGATCTTGCCTTTCCCCCTCATGCTAGCAAAATTCTTTGCACCAAGTAGAGATACTACTTGTGCTTCCAAATATCCTTAAACCCACTTTTCCCATGAGAGTCCATCATATCTACCTATGGATTGAGTAAGATCCTTCAAGTAAGTTGTCATTGTTTCAAGCAATAAAAATTGCTCTCTAAATATGTATGATCTATTAGTGTGGAGAAAATAAGCTTTATACAATCTTGTGATATGGAAGAAATAAAAGCGACGGACTGCATAATAAAGGTCCCTATCACAAGTGGCAATGTAAAGTGATGTTCTTTTGCATTAAGATTTTGTGCATCCAACCATAAAAGCACATGATAACCTCTGCTTTCCTCTGCGAAGGGCCTATCTTTTATTTTTGTCCTATACCTTATACAAGAGTCATGGTGATTTTTACCTTTCCTTTTTACATTTTATCCTTTGGCAAGCATTGTGTGTTGGAAAGATCCTGATATATATAGCTAATTGGATGTGAGTTTTCATAAACTATTATTGTTGACGTTACCCTTGAGGTAAAAGGTTGGGAGGCAAAACTATAAGCCCCTATCTTTCTCTGTGTCCGATTAAAGCTTCATACCCATAAGTATTGCGTGAGTGTTAGCAATTGTGAAAGACTAAATGATAGTTGGGTATGTGGACTTGCTGAAAAGCTCTTATATTGACTCTTTCCGATGTTATGATAAATTGCAATTGCTTGAATGACTGAGATTATAGTTTGTTAGTTTTCAATGAAGTTTCTGATTCATACTTTACATTGTGAATAGATTGTTACTTTAGCATAAGAAATCATTTGACAATATATATATATATATATATATATATATATATATATGTTGTTGTTCTAAGAATGATCATGATACCCTCATGTCCGTATTTTATTTTATCGACACCTCTATCTCTAAACATGTGGACATATTTTTCGATATCGGCCTTCGCTTGAGGACAAGCGAGGTCTAAGCTTGGGGGACTTGGTACGTCCATTTTGCATCATGCTTTCATATCGATATTTATTGCATTATGGGTTGTTATTACACATTATGTCACAATACTTATGCCTTTTCTCTCTTATTTTACAAGGTTTACATAAAGAGGGAGAATGTCGGCTGCTGGAATTCTGGGCTGGAAAAGGAGCAAATATTAGAGACCTATTCTGCACAACTCCAAAAGTCCTGAAACTCCACGAAAGTTAGTTTTGGAATATATTAAAAATATTGGGCGAAGAAAGCACCAGATGGGAGCCAGCCACCGCCCAAGAGGGTGGGGGCGCGCCCTACCCCCTGGGCGCGCCCCTGCCTCGTGGGCCACCTGGCAGGCCCCCGGTGCCCATCTTTTGGTATAAGATGTCTTTTGCCCTGGAAAAAATCGGGAGGAAGCTTTCGGGACGAAGCGCCGCCGTCTCGAGGCGGAACCTTGGCGGAACCAATCTAGGGCTCCGGCGGAGCTGTTCTGCCGGGGAAACATCCCTCCGGGAGGGGGTCAATCTCCATCAACATCTTCACCAGCACCATCTCCTCTCAAACCCTAGTTCATCTCTTGTGTCCGATCTTTGTCTCAAAACCTCAGATTGGTACCTGTGGGTTGCTAGTAGTGTTGATTACTCCTTGTAGTTGATGCTAGTTGGTTTATTCGGTATATTATATGTTCACATCCTTTATGAATATTAATACCCCTCAGATTATGAACATGAATATGATTTGTGAGTAGTTACGTTTGTTCCTGAGGACATGGGAGAAGTCTTGTTATAAGTAGTCATGTGAATTTGGTATTCGTTTGATATTTTGATGAGATGTATGTTGTCTTCCCTCTTGTGGTGTTATGTGAATGTCGACTACATGACACTTCACCATTGTTTGGGGCTAGGGGAAGGCATTGGGAAGTAATAAGTAGATGATGGGTTGCTAGAGTGACAGAAGCTTAAACCCTAGTGTTAGAAGGGAGAGAGGGGATTGGTGGAATAGTTTGTTGTATTGCTTGAGCCTCGTGGGCATATATATAGGAGTACAATCATCTACTTGGAGTACAAGACAAGCCAGAACAAATCCTAGTCTATCTCGTCTTTCCTAATAAACATTATACTCAACATCCACCCGCAGTCACAACGGTAGCGACGCAGACGTTGAGACTGGAGAAGAATACGAAAGCAAGCCGACGGACACCCCCCACACACACACGGTCGTAATGGTCGACACATTGCGGAGTAGTGGCTGGAGTGCCAACCCATGAGGTTTCTCAAGCAAGGCGGTAGCCCTTTGTGCTGTTTGTCGATGTAGCCGAGAGCGTGTGTGGTGCAGCCGTGGTCGAGGTAGCCATGCGAAGAATGTCGAGGTCGATATCGAGTCATGGTGGGCGGTGTCGAGGAAGTCGCCATGGGGCCGCAGGCGCAAGAGGGCGCCGAGTTAGCATGGGCGCAGTGGTGTCGAAGTAGGGGTGCGTCGGGAAGAAAATGTTGTTGACGACGCGTCGCGGCGGGTTTGCCAAGCTCGGGGACACATCATGGACGAAGGCACACAACTGTGTTGCCAGCACCGGGCATGCATAGACGGACGAAGACGAATTTGACGAAGCGCCGACTAGGCTTGCCAGGCCCGGGGACACGTGGTGGATGAAGGCACGCATCGGTGTTGCTAGCATCGGGCATGCAAAGACGAGGGACCTGCACGAGCAGTACGCCATGTCGGAGAAGTCAGAGGGGCCAGCAGAGAAGAACTCGACGACGATTTCGGCGTCCATCGGCACGGGGCCGATGTCACCAACGGTGGTCGGAGTAGATGAAGTGGTCGGGGTAGATGACGGCGACGTTGGCGACGGGCCGGTGCTTGGACGAAGACGAAGGGGGTGGACGGGCGGCGGCGGCTACGAAGGTAGCGGCGGCGGTGACAAAAGAAGAGCAGCGGCGGTGGCCTGACGGCGGCGGCTAGGTTAGGAGTGTGTCGGCGGTGCTCGAAGTAGGCGAAGAACCCTGACAGCATGACGAAGACCGGTGCGAACGGTGGCGTTCCCGCGCCAAGGAATACGGCACGACGCATACCACAGGAGGTCGACGCGCGTTGACGGCGGAGCGGACCGCGGGCCGCGACGCTACAACCTGAAGGGACAACGCAGCGGCGGCAGGCGGTTCGGGGCGACGGCGGGGACCGCGGGCCGCGATGCTGTGGCGCGAAGGGGCGACGCAACGCAGTTCGCGAGTCGATGCAGCCGCGAGGACGGCCTCGGGGCGGCAGCGGGGACCGCGTGTCGCGACACTACGGCCCGAAGGGGTGATGCAGCAGCAACGCACAAGTCGATGCAGCCGCGAGGAGAACTACGGGGCGGCAGCGCTGTGGCCCGACGGGGCGATGCAACGGCAGCCCGATGCTCGGTCGGTGGAGAGGCGTGCTGGACTCGGGGACGATCTTCACGGGACCTGCGGAGGCGCGCGTAACCGACGGGCCAGGTCGGTCGCGCGGTGTAGATAAGGCGGATCGTGGCGGCGAGCGGGTGATCAAGCCGATCACGTGCGAGTTCAGGGACGCCGCTCGGTGGAGGCGTGGTGGCGGCGAAGTCCGAGATGAAGCCAGCGATGACAGACGGCATGGGACGTCGTGCGGACGAGCTTGTCAGCACCGACACCCGAGCTGCCAAAGCAACGCCGGCGCCCAGGCAGCGAGGCCCGAGCGACCAACGGAGCAGCGGCGCCCGAGTTGAGGCAGCTGACGAGCCTGACCCAGCCGTCCCGATGCAGCCGAGGACAAGGCCGGCGAGGTAGACCGCCGGGTCGCCGTGCAGACGCGGTAGAGGCAGGTGATGTGGATCGATGGGCGGGACGGCACGCGAGCGACGGCTATGATTAGCCGTCGCATGGCGCGAGGCCGCCGGGTCGGGGCGATGCAGGTGTCCCGGTCAGAGCAGGGCGGTGTCGGCCAGCATAGGGCGGGCGGGCCGTCGCGCGGACGGCGGCTGGCCCTGACGGGGCGCCTCGGCGCGCGTGGCCGCTGGGTCGGAGGAGAGGCCGGCTGGACGCGCCGGGGTCGGGGTAGAGGCGCTCGGGGTCGACAGCGGCAGTGGGCTACGCAAACCGATCAAGAATAGATCGGAGAACCAAAAAACCGGCATGATCAAGATGACCGGCGGGAGAGAGAAAACCCCGAAGCAACGCTCGGGGAAAAGTTTCTCTAGGGCAGCCGGTCAACACGACCGGCGGACGAACCCTAGGTACGGGCGACGCGGCCCCCGGCGGCGGTCATGGAGGCCGACCGCCTCGGGGGCGGCGCGCGGGTGTGGAAGCGGTGGTGACTTGGGTTTAGGATCGACTTGCGATAGATATCATGTTAGAAGGGAGAGAGAGGATTGGTGGAATAGTTCGTTGTATTGCTTGAGCCTCGTGGGCATATATATAGGAGTACAATCATCTACTTGGAGTACAAGACAAGCCAGAACAAATCCTAGTCTATCTCATGTTTCCTAATAAACATTATACTCAACACCTAGTTTATGCGTTGCTTCGTAAGGGGCTGATTTGGATCCATATGTTTCATGTTGTGGTTAGATTTACCTTAATTCTTCTTTCGGAGTTGCGGATGCTTGCGATGGGGGTTAATCATAAGTGAGATGCTTGTCCAAGGAAGGGCAGTACCCAAGCACCGGTCCACCCACATATCAAATTGTTAAAGTAACGAACGCGAATCATATGACCATGATGATAACTAGCTTGACGATAATTCCCATGTGTCCTTAGGAGCGCTTTCCTTTATATAAGAGTTTGTCCAGGCTTGTCCTTTGCTAGAAAAAGGATTGGGCCACCTTGCTGTACTTTGTTTACTTTTATTACTTGTTACCCGTTACGAATTACCTTATCACAAACTATATGTTACCGATAATTTCATTGCTTGTAGAGAATACCTAACTAAAAACTGCTTGTCATTTCCTTCCGCTCGTCATTGGGTTCGACACTCTTACTTATCAAAAGGACTATGATAGATCCCCTATACTTGTTGCTCATCAGTTCCTTCCTCGCGCACGAACGGGCAGACGCGCCACCCTCCTGCCTGCACCGCGCCATGGCCCTCCTGAGGCCATCGCCGCGTAACACCTTGTCGACCTCCTCTATTCGTGGCCCTGCCGCCAAGCGCCCCTCGACCCTTGCTCCGTCGAGCTCTGTCCTGCTGCACCTCGCCATGGGCCACCTGCACCACCTCGGGAACCCCTGCCCGACGCCATGGCCGGCCCCTCCACGACCTTGGCATGAACCGAGCCCTTTCCTCCCCGAGATCTCCTGCACCCGTGAAGTTCTGTACATGAAACTCCATCTCCGGGGACTACCGTGACCGTGTATCTCGCCTACTACCACTTCGGTTCGTCAAGGCCACCAAGTTCGACTACACTGCGAGACCCGAAACACCAAGACCACCTCAAGTTCGACTACATGTGACACCGAGTATGACTCCACACGGCGATGCGTCAAGTTCCACTACCATCGATGTGCATTTCGCCAAGTACCTCTCGGGTCCGACAAGTACCCCGATGACGTGTGTACCACTGCCGTCGACCCTCGAAGACCCCGTGCACGTCAAGTTCCTCACTACGACCCCGAACATCTACAGAATGTGTACGACTACGAAATATGTACCACTACTTCCACTACCATCGCCGAGTACCACTGCTTCCCACGACGACCGTGAATGACTACACCGCTTGACCCAAACCACCCCGAATGCATGCTTCGAAGGTATAACCCCGAGATGACGCCCGTGAATGAATGCATATGTGTTGTATGAGATGCTCGTGTTTGCACCGTGTCCGAGTTGTCATTGCTCGGTCCTCCCCGTTTTCCATGCGTCGGCTCGTGGGAACCCAGTAACCGGGATCACCACACCATCTCTAGCATGTTCCGCACATCCGCACACTTGCTCTTCTGCACCTGTATCTCAATGAGTTGTCGGATCATCGGAATGTTCCCGTGGCACCATTTTCGTTGTCGTTGTCGTGGCACCCCTTTCTTTTCGCCATGGTGACAAATTCTCCCTATCATATTCAACATTTTCATAAAAATTGCATATAACTTGCATATGTCATCTGCATCATGATAACAACATTTAAAATGTTTAACATTGTTGTTTGCATTAGATTCAAAATATGCATATGGGGTTTCTCCGGAATTATTGTTTGTTATTTCCGGCCTCATTTAAATTGCCTAAAATGTGTAGTTTACTTATGCTTCATCTCATGCCATGTTAATCAACATTTAAAATTGTTGAGTACCTAAACAAGATCGAACTAACTAACTTGAATGTGGTGTTTCGTCAATATGCAACTCGTTGCATATTGAGCTCCACTTAACTTATAGTATTGTTTGTTGCACTTTGCCATGACATGCCTTATTAAAATGGACATGCATCATACTAGATTGTGCATCATGCCATGTTTATGTGATGGTTGTTTACCATGTTGTTTGCTTCTTTCCGGTGTTGCTTCTTCTCGATAGTTCCGGTTTCGTTGTGATTGTGAGGATCCATTCGACTACGTTGGTTCGTCTACTTCATGGACTCGTTCTTCTTCCTAGAGGGATTTCAGGCAAGATGACCGTCACCTTGGATACCACTACTATCTTTGCTTTGCTAGTTGTCTCGATGCTATCGCTATGTCGCGCTACCTACCACTTGTTTATCAAGCCTCCCAAATTGCCATGCTAGCCTCTAACCTTTTCCACCATCGTAGCAAACCGTTATTTGGCTATGTTACCGCTTTGCTCAGCCCCTCTTATAGCATTGCTAGTTGCAGTTGCAGTTGCAGGCTGTTTCATGTTGGGACATGGATATCATGGGATATCACAATATTTCTTATTTAATTAATGCATCTATATACTTGGTAAAGGTTGGAAGGCTCGGCCTTTTGCCTGGTGTTTTGTTCCACTCTTGCCGCCTTAGTTTCCGTCATACTGGTGTTATGTTCCTTGATTTTGCGCCCCTAACACGATGAGGGTTTATGGGCCCCTCTTGACAGTTTGCTTTGAATAAAACTCTTCCAGCAAGGCCCAACATTGGTTTTACCATTTGCCCAACATAATAACTAAACCTGATAATTAATTAATTAGCATAGGGGGTCACGTCCCCGAGGATTCTTTCAACATAATACAGGGGGGCCAGTGCTGATGGTGTTGGTCCCAAACAGAGCCACTTGCGGTGCCACCCCTTCACCCGGGGTTTTCGGTTGCCATACGTACTGCTCATCCGGACGTGCCCTGAGACGAGATACGCGCGGCTACTATCAGGGTGTTGGCACGCCGGGAGGTCTTGCTGGACTTGTTTTACCATTGTCGAAATGTCTTGTGCACTGGGATTCCGAGTCTGATCGGAGGGTCCCAAGATGGAGGATTGTCTCCGCGGATCGTGAGCTTGTCATGGGCTAAGTTGGGACACCCCTGCAGGGTTTAAACTTTCGAGAGTCGTGCCCGCGGTTATGTGGTAGATGGGAGTTTTTAATATCTGGTTGTAGAGAACTTGACACCAGATTCGAATTAAAACACACCAACCACGTGCGTAACCGTGAGCGTCTCTTTTTGAGTGAGTTCAAGAAGAGAACACGGTGGGGTTATGTTTGAACGTAAGTAGTTCAGGTTCACTTCTTGATCATTACTAGTTTGCGACCGTTGCGTAGTTTCTCATCTTAATCTTGTACTCATAAGATAGCCACCATGTAATGCTTAGTCGCTTACTGCAACTTCACCACTTATCCATTCCATACCCATTAAGCTTTGCTAGTCTTGATACCCATGGTAATGGGATTGCTGAGTCCTCGTGGCTCACAATTTACTACAACAACAGTTGCAGGTACAGGTAACGCGATGATTTGACGTGAGAGCAATGCTTGATTGCTTTCGGAGTTCTTCTTCTTCGGTCAAGGGATTAGGTTCCGGGTCGGGGAGCCTGGGATTAGCAGGGTGGATGTCGTTCTTCTTTTTTGTTTGATTTCATCTATAGTCGGATCCCGCTCTTCTGTATGATGATTGCTATGTATTGATGTATTCATGTTGTGGATTGTGGCAAGTGTGAGCCTTTATCTTGTATTCTCATCTATTCAGTACATGGTATGTTGTAATGATATCCACCTTGCAAAGCGCTCAAAATGCGGTTGTGCCCCAATCATGAGTTCATCACGTGATTGGGATAGAAACGCATCTTGGGCGCTACACTGGACTAGCAGTTGTCCACTCCCCCCATCGTGCCGAAGACCTCGCACCATCCATCAAGACGTCGACAAGGATCGCGCCATCAGACTAGGTTGGGGCAGAGGAGGATCCGACGGCCTGTTGGGGCATTCTAGAGAGCTTTCTGTCCACACATATGTCGGTGGTGGACATCTGTCACTTGCCACAGTTGGTTTGGGCGCGGGCAACCACAGACACTGGTGGTGCCCGGGCTGCCCACGACCTGTTCGACGGAATGTTCTTGTTGCTCCTGTTGGATCAAATTTGCATGTGCCAAGTTCAATGTTTTGCATTATCGCTAATTCATTTCAAACATGATGAATGCTTGGAAACCATAATCAATTAGGAGTTCATCATGCCAGACATGATCAATGATAATGATGATCTGACCCAAATGGACTGCGAATTGGGGGATCCATCCGACCCTTAATTTTAAGTTGGGACAACATCAAATCCCAATCCGAGCAAGAAGAATAAGAAGGCAAATACGGGAAAGGCAAGAGGTCTGACATTCTGAAATTTTGAGAATATGTTGTTGGTCAAAGCTTGGTTGGCAACAACAATGGATTTAATATGCGGCATGGAGCAAAAGGTGAACAAGTATTGGGAGAAGATTTCGAAGGAATACCGTGAACAAAACCAATATGTGGAGCTGCATCCTATTGTCATGAACTGCACTGTGACATCTCTCCAACATCGATGGGGGATCATTCAAGGGGGAGTGAATAAGTACGCCAGCTACTATTCATAAGTGCTTGGCCGCCCTCAAAGTGGGATGGGAGTGGCAACTCATGTAAACTAAATTACTTTATCTTGCCATCATTTGCATATGCTTGTTTTTATTGCATTTTCATGCTCATACATATTTTGTTTGCTAGACGGTGGTGGCGGCCACTATGTATCAAGAAACGGTGAAGAAGCCATTTGGTTTTAGCCATTGTTGGGTGGTATTGAATGGAAAACCAAAGTGGACACAGCTTATGGCCGATCTCAAGGCCGACAAGAAGAGGAATGATAGCTCAAGCTTCCACCAATCAATTGGTTTGGATGAAGAAGAGGAAGATGTTGTAGTCGAGAATGGAAGAGCCTTCATGTCGAAGGATAACCAGCAAGTCATGGGAAACAAGTGGGAGAAGGCAAGGGCCTCCCGTGACGCCACGGCTACAAAAACGTCCTCCACATGGACGGGAATTTTTCCGATGGGGGAGAACAAAAAAGAGGAGAGATACAAGCTCATGTTGGATGCGCAAAAGGAGAGGGTGGATTGCGACTGGAAAAGGGTGAAGTAGAAGCTGAAAGTGGAGAGGGAGAATATCGAGTTGGAGAAGCAAGAGGTGACGATAAAATGGGAGATCGAGAAGGCCAAGACATTTGGAAAGATTGAGCTTGAGAAGTAGAGGTTGCAAATCGCACGGGATGCGGAGGATGGGAAGATAATGTTGGCGGTCGAAAGCCTCTTGGATGAGCATAAAAAGAAGTGGCTTGTGGCGAAGAAGAAGGAGATCAACGACCGTAGGTGGTATGAGACGGCGAGGGTGGCTATGGTAGCAGCGGTGCATGCGGCAAGGATGTGGGCAGAGTAGGCGGACTGAATGCAGGCAGAGCAGGATGCAAGGATCGCCTCGGAGCAGGTGGCATGGATGGCATCCAACGAGTGATCCGGCCAGCGTGGACACTAATTTTATTTTGACATGTCCGGATTGTTGAACTATGATTTGTTTTACTTCGCCGTATTTGTTTCGAACTATTGAATTTGTATAATTTGTATTGCATGATCGACGCGCATAGATTTCATGAATTTGAACATCCGCATTTAAGGTGTGTGTGCATGGGTGGCAGCCCAAATAAGGGGCCGCCCGACGCTGTCTGCAGACGCGCCCGCGGGCGTATAGGTTGCCGGATTCGCCAAGTCGGGTTGTAAATGCTCTTATGAAACCTAGCAACAGTCTATAGATGTCGTACTTCCATAAGTAAGGGTGCCTTTCCCCTCCCATTTAACCAATGCAAGCACGTGAGAGCATCTACAGCCGCATACATCAAATTCATTTTCGGGTGCGCCAACGCGTCCACGAACAATGACCGATCATAGTTCAAATCCATACAACTACATGCAACGTAAAACGTAATATAAACTTCACCGGTGCCATAGTCGTTTTCATGTCCGGCGGCTGACTGGGCACCTCGAAGTGAAGGCGCAGTTGCTAGCGATGTAGCATAGGTCATGTGAGATGGACTAGCTCACAGGAATCAAGGCACTGCTGTCTACAATGCCCTACTTTTCCTCGTCGGAGCTTGTGGCCCGCACATTGCCGGTCGATGTGAGGCCCACGAGGAATCTGTCATGGTCAAAGCCCGACATGTCCACCCCAACGCATTTGCGGCGCTACGGGTTATCAGTCACCCATAGTGGCGCCGCAGCATGCGACAACACCTCAACGGCCTCTGCCACGAGGGCTTTCATGGCCTCCCACGCCATTTGCCTCGCATGGCGGGCACACTGTGCCATACTAGTATCCCTTGATGATAGGCCATCAATGCGGACATCTACCTCCGACTCAGTGAGCCAATGAAGGGTTTGTGCCTACGCCATGGTGTTGGAGCGCCAGAGTGACTGCACGACTTCTGGCAAGGCATCGATGACATGCCTAGCATCGGATCAAAGCGCAATTTGGGTGGGCACAATGGATTCCCATCGGATCAAGTCCAACGGCTATCTAGCGGTCTCCTCCTGGGAGTAGCACAGAGCAATGCGGACGGCCTTCTGCTCCTTGGGCCCACATGGGATGAGGCCAGAGTCCATATACCAGGTAAACCGAGGACGTGGAACCGCTGCCTGCCATGCTGGAGAAGGCCGGACATCACCGAAGGGGAGATTGAAGGTGAAGTGGAATGGCTAGGGTTTGCTCCGGGGAGCTGATAGGGATGAATATATATGGGGTTAGGGTGGGCCAGCGTGGCCTGAATACGATGTGGCGGACGCGCCCAGGCGCGCCTAGACCTTCCCATATCTGTTCCAGATTTTGGTTGTATATGAGGGGTTCCGGTCCACCCGTGTGACGCCCCCGATTCAATCGTACACTAATCATACATGCAAACATGTACGATCAAGATCAGGGACTCACGGGAAGATATCACAACACAACTCTACAAATAAAATAAGTCATACAAGCATCATATTACAAGCTAGGGGCCTCGAGGGCTCGAATACAAGAGCTCGATCATAGACGAGTCAGCAGAAGCAACAATATTTGAGTACAGACATAAGTTAAACAAGTTTGCCTTAAGAAGGCTAGCACAAACTGGGATACAGATCGAAAGAGGCGCATGCCTCCTGCCTGGGATCCTCCTAAACTACTCCTGGTCGTCGTCAGCGGGCTGCACGTAGTAGTAGGCACCTCCCGAGTAGTAGTAGTCATCGTCGACGATGGCGTCTGGCTCCTGGGCTCCAACGTCTGGTCGCAGCAATCGAGTATAGAAAGGGGGAAAAGGGGGAGCAAAGAAACCGTGAGTACTCATCCAAAGTACTCGCAAGCAAGGAGCTACACTACATATGTATGCCTTGGTATCAAGTGGAAAAGGCTATCATATGTGGACTGAACTATAGAATGCCGGAATAAGTGGGGGATAGCTAGTCCTATCGAAGACTACGCTTCTGGTAACCTCCATCTTGCAGCAGGAGAAGAGAGTAGATGGTAAGTTCACCAAGTATCATCGCATAGCATAATCCTAACCGATGATCCTCCCCTCGTCGCCCTGTGAGAGAGCGACCACCGGTTGTATCTGTCACTTGGAAGGGTGTGTTTTATTAAGTATCCGGTTCTAGTTATCATAAGGTCAAGGTACAACTCCGGGTCGTCCTTTTACCGAGGGACACGGCTATTCGAATAGATCAACTTCCCTGCAGGGGTGCACCACATAACCCAACACGCTCGGTCCCATTTGGCCGGACACACTTTCCTGGGTCATGCCCGGCCTCGGAAGATCAACATGTCGCAGCCCTACCTAGGCACAACAGAGAGGTCAACACGTCGATCTAAATCCTATGGCGCAGGGGTCTGGGCCCATCGCCCATTGCACACCTGCACGTTGCGTACGCGGCCGGTGAGCAGACCTAGCAACCTCCATTTCAAAGGAAGCTGCGTTACGCGGTCCAACTCGGCACGCCGCTCAGTCGCTGATGTCACGAAGGCTTCAGCTGATACCACGACGTCGAGTGCCCATAACTGTCCCCGCGTAGATGGTTAGTGCGTATAGGCCAGTAGCCAGACTCAGATCAAATACCAAGATCTCGTTAAGCGTGTTATTCTGAAATAACCACGAACGCCGACCAAGGCCAGGCCCACCTCTCTCCTAGGTGGTCTCAACCTGCCCTGTCGCTCCGCCACAAAGTAACCGTCGGGGGCCTTCGGGAACTCAGGCCCACCTCTACCGGGATGGAGCCACCTGCCCCTTCAGCCCCCAACATCGGAATCACTCACGGGTACTCCTACGAGCCGACCTGACTTTAATCACCACAAGTATCATATATTATGTATAAGTATATACCCGTGACCACCTCCCAAGTGATCACGGACCGATAGTATAACATGGCAGACAGACAAGAATGTAGGGCCACTGATGGTAAACTAGCATCCTATACTAAGCATTTAGGATTGCAGGTAAGGTATCAACAGCTGGAGCAACAATGACAGGCTATGCATCAGAATAGGATTAACGGAAAGCAGTAACATGCTACACTACTCTAATGTAAGTAGTATAGAGGAGAGTAGGCGATATCTGGTGATCAAGGGGGGGGGGCTTGCCTGGTTGCTCTGGCAAGAGAGAGGGGTCGTCAACACCGTAGTCGTACTGGGTAGCGGCGGCGTCGGTCTCGGTGTCTAGCGAGAGAAGAGGGGGAAGAAACAATAAATACAATGCAAACAAATGCATGACAATGCATGACATGACAAAGCGTGATGCTAGGTGTACCCTAACGCGGTACGAGGAGGTACCGGTGAAGGGGGAAAACATCCGGGAAGTATCCCCGGTGTTTCACGTTTTTGGACAGACGAACCGGAGGGGGAAAGTTGTGTGTTTGCTATGCTAGGGATGCGTGGCGGACAAACGGGTTGCGTATCCGGATTTGTCTCGTCGTTCTGAGCAACTTTCATGTACAAAGTTTTTCCATCCGAGCTACGGTTTAAAATATATGATTTTCTAAAGATTTTATTAATTTCTGGCATTTAATTAATTATTTAAATTAATTCAAAATTGTATTTATGACATCAGCATGATGTCATACTGACGTCAACAGTCAACAGGGTTGACTGGTCAACCTGACCAGTGGGTCCCACTGGTCAGTGACACATTTTAATTAAACAATCTAATTAACCTAATTGGTATTAATTAGGGGGTGGGCCCCACTGCCATACTAATTAATTAGATAATTAACTAACCAGGTTAATTAGATAACTAATGTTTAATTAGCTTAATAATTTGATTAGTTTAATTAATCAAAATTAATTAAGTCAATTAATTCTTTAATTAATTAATTAATTATCTTTATTTTTATTTTTTTAAATATGTTCTGGGGGCTTGAGGCCCCACTTGTCATAGGGCCAGCGGGCCAACAGGGTTAACGGGCGCGGGGTGTGGGCGTGGGCGCCCGTTGAGGCCGGAGCCCGTCTGGGCGCTGCGAGGCGCCATCAGCGGTCAGCGGCGGCGAGCGGCGGCACAAGGTGGCGGTGGTGGCGGGTCAACGAGCGCAGGGCGCTGCAGACGTGGGCGTCCGTGCCTGAGGAGGGGCGACCCCGGGTGCGGGGGGAGGCCATGGCCTCGACGAGGCATCAGAGGCACCGGCGTGGCACGGCCTAGGGCCTGGCGCGCGGCCAGGGGGAGCGGCCGGCCGCGGGAGCTGCGGCAGGTGAGCGGGGCGCGTGGGCGAGGTGCGGGCGTGGCCACCAGGCTGTGAGCGTGAACAGCGGCGACGGCGCGGGATGCGAGCGGCGGGGCACGCGCAGGTGTGGTGGGTGCGAACGCGGACCGGATCTGGTAACGGGGAGAGAAGAGGGGCGGACAAGGCTCACGGCAGGGTTGTAGGGAGACGGCAGTGGGCTCGGGAAGGGTCGAGGTGATCCGACGACGGCGGGGATGAGGCAGACGACGGCGACGGGGACGAGGGAGTCCGGCGACGGCGCGGTCGCGGACGAGGCCCAGAGCGACGATGTCGAGGTGGCGGTGCGCTGGTTCGGGGTCAGGGAGGTGATGGGTGTCGGCGACGGCGCGTCGAGGCCATGACCACAGCGGCAGCGGGGCGGCGCTGGGAACGGGCGCCGGTGTCAAGGAGCGTGGGGTCGGAAGGGGCGGGCGCCAGGGGTCGGGACGTGGCCCGATCCAGATGGGGGAAGGGGAGGTTGAGGACGGGGCGTCAGGGCGTCGAGCGACAAGGAGACGGCGAGGCGGCGAGGCGGGGGCGCTCTGGGTGGCGTCGGCGCGACGATGGCAGGACGGGTGCGGGTGCTTGATCTCGATCCAGAAGGGGATCGAGGAAAGTGGGGGGTGTGTGGGGAGTGGGCAGTGGGTTAGGGTTTCGGTCGGGTGGGGGGTTAAGGGAGTGTGGGGGGGCGGCTGGGCCGTGGGGTGGGCCGGACTGTTCGGGCGGCTGACGCCAGCTGGGCCACTTGGCCCAGGGGGGCGGTCCTGTTTTCTTTTCCTTTCTTTTTTTTGTTTGCTCGTTTTCCTTTTCTTTCTCTTCTTCAATTTATTTTCTGTTTATTTTTACCTTTGTTTTATAGATTATAAATCTAGCCCCTAAATTAGTACTAATACTTATGACATAAAAGACATTCAAATATTAGTTTTACTGTAGTTTTTATTAAACTAGTGCTTTTAACTACTTTATAAAAAGATGTTTTCTCCACCATAATTACCTACGCATTATTTGTCACATCTCGAACATTTTAGTTTTAAAGTTTGAAAACTTTTGATGTTTTCCTTGATTTTAAATTTGAAGTTTGAACTGGGTTTCTAACCGACGTGAGTTTAACACAGTAGCTGAGGTGACGTGGCATCGTTAACGCAGGACTACTGTAGCCTAATTATCCGGGCGTCACAACCCGGACGTGTGTGCCAGGTATGACGTGTCCGTCTCGGTTGCATTTTCATGACCAGTCAGTGACCGGCACGTTCGCCCGGGCATATATGTGGGTTTGGGGAGGCAAATTGTAGATGCTCTACGGGATGCATTGGCATTAGGCGCCATCTCTATAAGGTAGGGATAGCTACGAGAATGTAATAGTAGCAACTGAGTGTCGGTGCTAAAACTAGCGGATCTCGGGTAGTGGGTCCTAAGCTGTTGGTCTCGCCTAAATGGTAACAGGAAGTAGAGAAAGACGATGTTTATCCAGGTTTGGGCCCTCCCGAAGTGGTAAAACCCTACGTCATACTCTTGTTATATTGATTGTGATAGGGTACAAAGTACATGATGATCTACCTCGAGATTGTATGAATGAGTTCTAATTTGCCTCTACAGACTAAACCCCTCAATATATAAAGACACAAGGAGTATCTAGGGTTGCAAGTATGTTGACTACACCTCCCTCCACCGTAGGTTTGTCTTTGGTGGATTCGCTGGATCCGATCTTCGTTCGTATATATCTGTGTGTGCGCGAGTTGGACCCTTCCGATCTTCGCTTCTGTTCCTCGGCCGCGTTTACTGTTTTGGTGCGCTGGTCCTTTTGAGGCCTTAGTACGACGTCTTCCTCACTGTCTACTACAATAATGTTTGCATGGCTATGATGAGGGAGGGACGATGACTGCAACGCACCTTTGGCTTGCTCTAGTATTTGTAGTCGTCATGAGCTGGTCAATGGACATGTATATATTATTTTACTTTTGATGTTTTTAAAATTTTACACTACCTTAATAGTTGATGAATAGATCAAAAGTTTTCTTGAAAAAAGAACCAAAGAAGGCCTTAACATTTTGGAACATAGCAAAGCAACATGTGATTTTTTTTCTACGAAGCAACCTGTGATTTGATGGTTAGGAGGACAGTGGTATCCCCAGCCCAATAAGACTGAAGTTCTAGACTTGACATCGATGCTCGCATTTTCCTGTATTTATTCCGACCTTCCGATGATGTGCATTCAGTGGGAAGAGACGTTTCCGTCGACTACGAAGAAGTCAGTGTCGACTTCCTCAATCTTAAGATGATGTGCGCGTCAGTCTCTCGGAGAATGTTCATACAGACAGGATGTGCGTAGATGCGTTTATAGAGATGAATGTATTACATCCGTTTTTAAATATAAGTCTTTTTGATATTTGAATATGAACTACATACAGATCAATATATACATATTTTGAAGTATAGATTCACTCATTTGCTTCGTATGTAGTCCATATTAGAATCTTAAAAAAAGACTTTTAGGAAGGAGGGAGGGAGTATGTGCGTATGAAGCGTCTATGGAGAGTGTGTCTGTAACGTGTTAAAGAAAACATTTTTTTGAAAGTTAGCAGGAGAACTGCTAAGATTCCATTGCAGAAGGGGTTGCCAAAAGGCTAAGCACAAAGAGATCAGCTACAAGGGCCGAAAATAGAGAAAGCAACCAAGAAACGAGAATGAAGGGGAAAAAGGGCTACTACAGAGAGCAGCAGCGGACCAGCCGGGGCTCTGCTTTGCAAGAAGACCCCAAGTATCGAATGCGGCAGCCTCAGCCTGGGTCGAATTGGATGGGACAACCAGACAGCTTCCAGACAGAGGCCTCGTCCCTGATCAAGACCAGTACATTACTAACAGAGAGCTCTTTCTTATCAAAAATCCGTCGATTGCGTTCGCGCCAAATCTCCCAACAAACAAGCATGGCCGGCGCCTTTGCTGCAGCCATATCTTTTCTTGGGAGGTCATCTGAGAGGCCAGCTAACCAATCTGCGGTAGTAGTTACAGCATGCCAAGTCGTCGGATCTAGGGTCTGGAGCCGAGCAAGAGGAGCTAAGGACGTCCATAGACTGAGCGACCAGGGGCATTCTCGGACTAGGTGGTCCAGCGTCTCCAGGTTCCGTAAGCAAAGAGGGCAAAAATAGCTATTTTCCCATCCTCGTGAGAGTAACACATCCGCCGTCAGTACCCGGTGTTGAACAGCCGTCCACATGAAGAATTTGCAATTCAGTGGTGCTCGCACTCTCCAGATCAGCTTGGAAAACATTGACTCCTCAAATCCAGAGAACAATAACTGATATGCCGAACGAGCCGAGTAGACTCCGTCCAAGGTCAGTTTCCAAATGATGGAGTCCCTGACGCCATGCTGTATCGTGACGCGTTGTAGCCGTGCAGACAGATCAATGAACTCGTCGAGCATATCATCTCGAAAACCATGAGGGAGATCCCGCAACCATGTAGAATTTCTCATAGCCACAACCATTGTCCTCCTCTTCCTGTTGGAAATGGCAAAAAGGGAGGGAGCCAAATCTCGGGGAGCCATGCCATCCAGCCATGCATCGAACCAAAAAAGGGTTGTGCAACCCATCTTCGATGCGGACCGTCCTGGCGGAGGCGAAGATAGAGAACTCCTTGTCCGAGCAAGGCATCGGCATGCCAGCCCAAGTGCGAGGCTGGTCAGCCCACCAGAACCAGAGCCACCAAAGACATAATGCTAATCCAAATTTCTGCATGTTTAGCAAACCAAGGCCTCCAAGGTTGCGAGGTCTACACACTTTGTCCCGGCTGACCCTGCAGTGACCGCCATGGCATGTCTCCAAGCCCCACCAGACCCAGGCTCTAGTGCGCTTATCGATCCAAAGCAACAACCATTTCAGGAAGGGGTGTACCGTGATCATGTATACCAGCAACGCACACAGCACCGAACGAGCAAGGGCCAGCCTACCATCCTTGGAGAGAAGATTCCCAATCCAACCAGCAAGTTTACCATCGTATGAGTCCATGAATTTCTGGAAGTCTAATTTCTGGAGAGACCAAAGGGACAGGGGCATCCCAAGGTAGCTTGATGGGAAAGGAGCCACCAGGACCTTGATTGGTTGCAGCACCTCCTGGAGATCCAACTACGAGCATCTTATTGGCATGGCAGCGCTCTTGGAAAAATTTGTTTTTAGTCCCGTCGCTGTGTCAAAGGCCTCGAGAATATGACCAACCATCTTGATATCATCTTTGAGAGGATTTACAAAGAGGGCTACATCATCAGCATATAAGGACGCACGGAAACTAGCTTTCCTGCCACGGAGTTTAGACAGGAAACCATTGGAAGTGGCGAGCTCTAGCAACCAATGGAGCGGCTCCATTGCTAGGATGAATAGCACCAGAGACATGGGGTCGCCTTGGCGAAGCCCACATTTATGCCAGATACGCTTAGTCGGGACACCATTCACCAAAATCATCGATGAGGAGGAGGCCCAGATCATGGCCATCCAGTCACGCCATCCGGAGCCGAAACCACGGGCTTCCATCATATCCAGCAGGTACGCCCAGGAGACCGTGTCAAATGCCTTGGCAATATCCAACTTGAGCAGTATAGTCAGGGTAAAGCGAGCGGTGGAAGTGCCGGGCAAGGCGCTGCACATAAAGAAAGTTGTCCTAAATGCATCTTCCGCGGATGAAGGCGCTTTGACAAGGACTGGCCAGCTGATCTAGCACCGGGGCTAGTCTACGTGCCAACAACTTCATGAAAATTTTGACGATGCTATGGAGTAGGCTAATGGGTCTGGAATCTCCAATCCCCCCTGGGTCCTTTTTCTTTGGGATCAACACAACGAGAGAGTAATTGCAACGGTGAAGAGATCGAGCGTTCAGGTCAAAAAGCCTTTGGAAGGCAAGCAACAAGTCATATTTGATGATATCCCAACAGCAGCAAGCCTCTGCCACGAGGGCTTTCACGGCTTCCCACACCCTTTTCCTCGCATGGCGGGCACACTATGCCATACTAGCATCCCTTGACGATAGGCCATCAATGCGGACATTTACCTCTGACTCAGCGAGCCAACGAAGGTTTGTGTCTACGCCATGGTGTTGGAGCGCCAGAGTGACTGCACGACCTCTAGCAAGGCATCGATGACATGCCTAGCGTCGGATCAAAGCGCAATTTGGGTAGGCACAATGGATTCCCATCGGATCAAGTCCAAAGCTATCTAGCGGTCTCCTCCTGGGAGTAGCAGAGAGCAATGTGGATGGCCTTCTGCTCCTTGGGCCCACATGGGATGAGGTCATAGTCCATATACCAGGTAAACCGAGGACGTGGATCCGCTGCCTGCCATGCTGGAGAAGGCC
This sequence comes from Triticum urartu, assembly GCF_056163025.1. NCBI lineage: Eukaryota > Viridiplantae > Streptophyta > Magnoliopsida > Poales > Poaceae > Triticum > Triticum urartu. The sequence goes on from NC_141879.1 coordinate 302,791,461, forward strand.
GGACATCACCGAAAGGGAGCTTGGAGGTGAAGTGGAGTGGCTAGGGTTTGCTCCGGGGAGCTGATAGGGATGAATATATGTGGGGTTAGGGTGGGCCAGCGTGGGCCAGCATGGGCTGAATACGATGTGGCGGACACGCCCGAGCGCGCCTAGGCCTTCCCATAGCCGTTCCCGATTTTGGTTGTATATGAGGGGTTCCGGTCAACCCGGACATGTGTGTCAGGTATGACGTGTCTGTCTCGGTTGCATTTTCATGACCAGTCAGTGACCGGCACGTTCTCCCGGGCATATATGTGGGTTTGGGGAGGCAAATTGTAGATGCTTTGTGGGACGCACTGGCATTAGGCACCATCTCTATAAGGTAGGATAGCTACGAGAATGTAATAGTAGCAGCTGAGTGTCGGTGCTAAAACTAGTGGATCTCGAGTAGCGGGTGAAGGAAATATGCCCTAGAGGCAATAATAAAGTTGTTATTTATATTTCCTTATATCATGATAAATGTTTATTATTCATGCTAGAATTGTATTAACCAAAAACTTAGTACATGTGTGAATACATGGACAAAACTGAGTGTCCCTAGTATGCCTCAACTAGACTAGCTCGTTAATCAAAGATGGTTAAGTTTCCTGACCATAGACATGTGTTCTCATTTGATGAATAGGATCACATCATTAGAGAATGATGTGATGGACAAGACCCATCCGTTAGCTTAGCACTAATGATCATTTAGTTTTATTGCTATTGTTTTCATGATGACCTATACATATTCCTTTGACTATGAGATTATGCAACTCCCGGATACCGGAGGAATACCTTGTGTGCTATCAAACGTCACAACGTAACTGGGTGATTATAAAGATTCTCTACAGGTATCTCCGAAGGTGTTTGTTGGGTTGGCATAGATCGACATTAGGATTTGTCACTCCGAGTATCAGAGAGGTATCTCTGGGCCCTCTCGGTAATGCACATCATAATAAGCCTTGCAAGCAATGTGACTAATGAGTTAGTTGCGGGATGATACATTACGAAACGAGTAAAGAGACTTGCCGGTAACGAGATTGAACTAGGTATGGAGATACTGACGATCGAATCTCGGGCAAGTAACATACCGATGACAAAGGGAATTACATATGTTGTCATAAGGTTCGACCGATAAAGATCTTGTAGAATATGTAGGAGCCAATATGGGCATCCAGGTTCCACTATTGGTTATTGACCGGAGAGGTGTCTCGGTAATGTCTACATAGTTCTCGAAACCGTAGGGTCCTCACGCTTAACGTTCATTGACGATATAGTATTATATGAGTTATGTATGTTGGTGACCGAATGTTCTTCAGAGTCCCGAATGAGATCACAAACATGACGAGGAGCTCCGAAGTGGTTCGGAGGTAAAGATTCATATATTGGATGATATGGTTAGGCCAAGGGGTCAGGCCCACAGGGCTATAGGTCGGTGCAAATGATAGTTTTGCGGAGGTCAGAGGCCAAACGCCGAAGACCCTGGCGTCTAGCCCTGGGCCAGATGCCGAGGCCCATGGGGTCTGGGCCAGACACCAAGGATGTTGGCGTTTGGTCCTGGAGTCCGAGTGGGACTCTTGCCTTTCGGGCAAAACCGACTTTGAGGAGGCTTTTACTCCAAGTTTCGACCCCAGGGCTCAACATATAAATAGAGGGGCAGGGCTAGCACCCAAGACACATCAAGAAACACCAAGCCGTGTGCCGGCAACCCCGTCCCCTCTAGTTTATCCTCTGTCATAGTTTTCGTAGTGCTTAGGCGAAGCCGTGCGGAGATTGTTCTTCACCAACATTGTCACCACGCCATCGTGCTGCCGGAACTCATCTACTTCTTCGCCCCTCTTGCTGGATCAAGAAGGCGAGGACGTCATCGAGTTGAACGTGTGCTGAACGCGGAGGTGCCGTACGTTTGGTACTTGATCGTGACGGATCGTGAAGGTGTACGACTACATCAACCGCGTTGATAAACGCTTCCACTTTTGGTCTACGAGGGTACATAGACACACTCTCCCCTCTTGTTGCTATGCATCTCCTAGATAGATTTTGCGTGATCGTAGGAATTTTTTTGAAATACTACATAACCCTACAGTGGTATCGGAGCCAGGTTTATGCATAGATGTTATATGCAAGAGTAGAACACAAATGAGTTGTGGGCGTGGGTATAGACATATTTCTTGCCGTCACAAGTTGTTTCTTGATTCGGCGGTATTGTTGGATGAAGCGGCCCGGACCGACATTACATGACTGCTTTCATGAGACTGGTTCTACCGACGTGCTTTGCACATAGGTGACTGGCGGGTGCCAGTTTCCCCAACTTTAGTTGAATCGGATTCAATGAATAGGATTCTTTCTGAAGATCAAAAAGCAATCACTATAACGCGTTGTGGTTTTTTGATGCGTAGGTAAGAATGGTTCTTGCTAAGCTCGTAGCAGCCACGTAAAACTTGCAACAACAAAGTAGAGGACGTCTAACTTGTTTTTGCAGGGCATGTTGTGATGTGATATGGTCAATATAAATTGTTGTATGAGATGATCATGTTTTGTAACACGGTTATCAGCAACTGCAGGAGCCATATGGTTGTCGCTTTATTGTATGAAATGTAATTGCTTTACTTTATCACTAAGCGGTAGCAATAGTCGTGGAAGCAATAGTTGGCGAGACGACAACGATGCTACGATGGAGAACAAGGTGTCAAGCCGGTAACGATGGTGATCATGACGGTGCTTTGGAGATGGAGATCAAAGGCACAAGATGATGATGGCCATATCATATCACTTATATTGATTGCATGTGATGTTTATCCTTTATGCATCGTATTTTGCTTAGTACGGCGGTAGCATTATAAGATTATCTCTCACTAAATTCAAGGTATAAGTGTTCTCCATGAGTATGCACCGTTGCTACAGTTCGTCGTGTCGGGACACCACGTGATGATCGGGTGTGATAAGCTCTACGTTCACATACAACTGGTGCAAGCCAGTTTTGCACAAGCAGAATACTCAGGTTAAACTTTACGGGCCTAGCATATGCAGATATGGCCTCGGAACACTGAGACCGAAAGGTCGAGCGTGAATCATATAGTAGATATGATCAACATAGTGATGTTCACCATTGAAAACTACTCCATCTCACGTGATGATCGGACATGGTTTAGTTGATATGGATCACGTGATCACTTAGATGATTAGAGGGATGTCTATCTAAGTTGGAGTTCTTAAGTAATATGATTAATTGAACTTTAATTTATCATGAACTTAGTCCTGATAGTTTTACATATCTATGTTGTAGATCAATAGCTCGCGTATAGCTCCCTTGTTTTATTTTTAATATGTTCCTAGAGAAAACTATGTTGAAAGATGTTAGTAGCAATGATGCGGACTGGCTCCGTGATCTGAGGATTATCCTCATTGCTGCATAGAAGAATTATATCCTTGATGCACCGCTAGGTGACGGACCTATTGCAGGAGCAGATGCAGACGTTATGAACGTTTGGCAAAGCTCGGTATGATGACTACTTGATAGTTTAGTGCGCCAAGCTTTACGGCTTAGAACCAGGACTTCAAAAACGTTTTGAACGCCACGGAGCATATAAGATGTTCCAAGAGCTGAAATTGGTATTTCAGACTCATGCCCGAGTCGAGAGGTATGAGACCTCTGACAAGTACTTTGTCTACAAGATGGAGGAGAAAGCTCAGCTAGTGAGCATGTGCTCAGAATGTCTGAGTACTACAATCACTTGAATCAAGTGGGAGTTAATCTTCCAGATAATATAGTGATTAACAGAGTTCTCTAGTCACTATCACCAAGTTACTAGAACTTCATGATGAACTATAATATGCAAGGGATAACGGAAACGATTCCCAAGCTCTTCGCGATGCTTAAATTGGCGAAGGTAGAAAACAAGAAAAAACATCAAGTGTTGATGGTTGACAAGACCACTAGTTTCAAGTAAAAGGACAAGGGAAAGAAAGGGAACTTCAAGAAGAATGGCAAGCAAGTTGGCACTCCCGTGAAGAAGCCCAAAGCTAGACCTAAGCCTGAAACTGGGTGCTTCTACTGCAAAGGAAATGGTCACTCGAAGCGAAACTGCCCCAAATACTTGGCGGATAAGAAGGATGGCAAAGTGAACAAAAGTATATATGATATACATGTTATTGATGTGTACTTTACTAGTATTCATAGTAGCCCTTAGGTATCTGATAGTGGTTCAATTGCTATGATTGGTAACTTGAAATAGGAGTTACAAAATGAACAGAGACTAGTTGAGGGCAAGGTGACGATGTGTGTTGGAAGTGATTCCAAGGTTCATAAGATCATGATCGCACACTCCCTTTACCTTCGGGATTAGTGTTGAGCCTAAAATAAATGTTATTTGGTGTTTGTGTTGAGCATAATATGATTGGATCATGTTTATTGCAATATAGTTATTCATTTAAGGCAAAGAATAATTGTTGTTCTATTTACATGAATAAAACCTTCTATGGTCATACACTCAATATAAATGGTTTATGGAATCCCGATCATAGTGATACACATATTCATAATATTGAAGCCAAAAGATGCAAAGTTAATAATGATAGTGCAACTTATATGTGGCACTGCCATTTAGGTCATATTGGTGTAAAGCACATGAAGAAACTCCATGCCGATGGACTTTTCGAATCAATTGATTATGAACCACTTGATGCTTGCGAACCATGTCTCATGGGCAAGATGACTAAGACTCCGTTCTCTGGAACAATGGAGCGAGCAGCTGACATACTGATGTATGCGGTCCGATGAGTGTTGAGGCTCATGGCAGGGTATCATTATTTTCTGACCTTCATAGATGATTTGAGCAGATATGAGTATATCTACTTGATGAAACATAAGTCTGAAACATTTGAAAAGTTCAAAGAATTTCAGAGTGAAGTGGAGAATCATCGTAACAAGAAAATAAAGTTTCTACGATCTGATCGCAGAGGCGAATATTTGAGTTACGAGTTTGGCCTTCAATTAAAAAAATGTGGAATAGTTTCACAAACTCATGCCACCTGGAACACCATAGCATAATTGTGTGTCCGAACATCGTAACCGTACTTTATTAGATATGGTGCAATCTATGATGTCTCTTAGTGATTTACCACTATCATTTTGGGGTTATGCATGAGACAACTGCATTCACGTTAAATATGGCACCATCAAAATCCGTTGAGATGACACCGTATGAACTATGGTTTGGCAAGAAACCTAAGCTGTCATTTCTTAAAGTTTGGGGCTGCGATGCTTATGTAAAAAAACTTCAGCCTGATAAGCTCGAACCCAAATCGGAGGAATGTGTCTTCATAGAATACACAAAGGAGACTGTTGGGTACACCTTCTGTCACAGATCTGAAGGCAAGATATTCGTTGCTAAGAATGGATCCTTTCTGGAGAAGGAGTTTCTCTCGAAAGAAGTGAGTGGGAGGAAAGTAGAACTTGATGAGGTAATTGTACCTACTCCCGAATTGAAAAGTAGTTAGTCACAGAAATCAGTTCCAGTGATTCCTACACCAATTAGTGAGGAAGCTAATGATGATGATCATGAAACTTTAGATCGAGTTACTCTAGAACCTCGTAGGTCAATCAGAGTACGATCCACACAGGAGTGGTACGGTAATCCTGTTCTAGAAGTCATGTTACTAGACCATGACGAACCTATGAACTATGAAGAAGCGATGATAAGCCCAGATTCCATGAAATGGCTTAAGGCCATGAAATCTGAGATGAGATCCGTATATGAGAACAAAGTATGGACTTTGATTGACTTGCCTGGTGATCGGTGAGCCATTCAGAATAAATGGATCTTCAAGAGGAAGACGGACGCTAATAGTAGTATTACTATCTACAAAGCTCGAGTTGTCGCAAAAGGTTTTCGGCAAGTTTAAGGTGTTGACTATGATGAGATTTTCTCACTTGTATCGATGCTTAAAAGTCTGTCTGAATCATGTTAGAAGTTGCCGCATTTTATGAAATCTGGCAAATGGACATCAAAACTACATTCCTTAATGGATTTATTAAAGAAGAGTTGTATATGATGCAACCATAAGGTTTTGTCAATCCTAAAGGTGCTAACAAAGTGTGCAAGCTCCAACAATCCATCTATGGACTGGTGCAAGCATCTCGGAGTTGGAATATACGCTTTGATGAGTTGATCAAAGCATATTGTCGGTGTCAAAACCGGCGGATCTCGGGTAGGGGGTCCCGAACTGTGCGTCTAGGACGGATGGTAACAGGAGGCAGGGGACACGAAGTTTTACCCAGGTTCGGGCCCTCTCGATGGAGGTAAAACCCTACGTCCTGCTTGATTAATATTGATGATATGGGTATTACAAGAGTTGATCTACCACGAGATCAGAGAGGCTAAACCCTAGAATCTAGCCTATGGTATGATTGTTGATGTGTATGTTGTCCTACGGACTAAAACCCTCCGGTTTATATAGACACCAGATAGGGTTAGGGTTACATAGAGTCGGTTACAATGGTAGGAGGTCTGAACATCCGTATCGCCAAGCTTGCCTTCCACGCCAAGGAAAATCCCTTCCGGACACGGGACGGAGTCTTCAATCTTGTATCTTCATAGTCCAGGAGTCCGGCTGAAGGTATAATTCGGCTATCCGAACACCCCCTAATCCAAGACTCCCTCAGTAGCCCCTGAACCAGGCTTCAATGACGACAAGTCCGGCGCGCAAATTGTCTTCGGCATTGCAAGGCGGGTTCCTCCTCCAAGCACTTCATAGAAGATTTTGAACACAAAGATAGTGTCCGGCTCTGCAAAATAAGTTTCCACATATTGCCATAGAGAGAACAATAATATTAACGCAAATCTAATCTGCTGACATATTCCGTGGTGCGACACGCCACGGCCAAGCCTTTATCCAAATTGTTTCATTATCCCACCTCAGCGCGTTATGCGAGGCGGTTTCCTTGGCACGTCTTATCAAAGCAGAGATCGTGTCCCTTTATTCTAGGATTCTCATCAATACGGGCGTGGGTAACCCAACCGTGCCTTTGATTACGGCGCTTGGAGATAAGCAAGTTTTAGCAGGCTGGTGGGGACATGTAGTCGCGCCCACCCATATAAGGGGATAAGGATCCACCTTTTCACCCATGCCTTCTTCCTCCTTTGCCTATCCATTCTTACGCACTCGAGCTCCAGCGCCCAAGTCCGCACTACCACCTCAACCTTCTCCAGTCATGTCCGGAGCGGGAGGCAAGTGGATGGTCTCCTCCGTCACGGAGGGACACATCAAAAAGCTGAGGAAGGCCGGATATCTGGCCAGCGACATCGCGCACCGGCTTCCCGAAAAGGGGCAGCTCATCCCCACACCTAGGCCCCATGAGAGGGTGGTATTCCTCCCCCATTTCCTCCGCAGACTAGGCTTCCCTCTGCACCCATTTATCCGGGGGCTCATGTTCTACTACGGCCAGGATTTCCACGATCTGGCCCCGAACTTCGTCCGCAACATCTCGGCGTTCATCGTCGTGTGCGAGGCGTTCCTCCGCATCCGCCCCCATTTCGGCCTATGGCTTAAGACTTTCAACGTCAAGCCGAAGGTGGTGCGTGGCAGCCAGGTGGAGTGCGGCGGTGCCATGGTTGGCAAGATGGCCAACGTCCTATGGCTCGAGGGCTCCTTTGTGGAGACCCTAAAGGGGTGGCAATCGGGGTGGTTTTACATCACCGAGCCGTGCGACCCCGAATGGGTCGCAGCCCCCGAGTTTCGGTCCGGACCCCCTACGTGGCTCACCTCCTGGAAGGAGACCGGCCTGTCATGGGGTAAAAAAGGAGAGCTGACCGGACTCCAAACATGCGTCCAAACCCTGGTGAACAAGAAGCTCAAACTTGTCAACGTAGTCCAGGTTATGCTCATCCGACTGATCCTCCCGTGTCAACGACGGGCCTTCAATCTGTGGGAGTTCGACCTGGTGCAGCATCAAACTCTAAACAGGCTCTTCGACACGACGTACGAAGATGCCTGGAGGATGCTTTTCAAGGGCGCCGAGGCTCCCGCATCCGCTGCCGAGGATCGCGGATTCAGTACTCAGCATCACGCTCATGCGGTAAGCTGCTTTTGTCCTTTTGCAGGGTATCAGTTTTTCATAGTTTGACTCTATGCGGGATCTGAGTTCCCTTATCTTTGATAGGATTGGGTGGTGACGTCCGGACAGATCAACTGTCCGGCTCCTCTGCCCGAAGGCCTAGAGGACGCTTGCTTCGCGAAGCTGCTGGTTTCGGCGCCCTATGTGGTGTCGGAGAAGAAAGCCACGAAAAGGGCCACGGGGACTCGAAAGAGTGCCCGGTGCCAGGAGGTGTCGGATTCGTCATCCGACGGTCCCTAAGCGCCTTCCTCTCGTGAAGACGAGGAGGAAGAAGAAGAGACCTCTCCCGCTCCAGCGGGAGGAGAGAAGAAAAGGAAGGCCGCCCTCTCTGAGGAGGCCGGAGGGTCCAAGAAGGGGAAAACCCTTCCTCCGGACTGCTCCACCGACGCCGACGACGACGAAGAGGAGTGGCAGCCCAGGGCCAAGCCCCTGGCGAAATCATAAGTATCCGGATACCGGAGTGACTCGTAGTATTTGTTTATTGCACAACTTTCCCTTATGTCGAATGTGTTTATGCAGCCCACCCAAAGACCGGCTCGACGCGTCGTCGAGCGGCTCACTGGACTCGTCGGAGGTGAACTTGCTTCCGACGGCTTCCTCCCCCCGCCCTACGGGCGACAACGAAGTGTTGTCCCAACAGGTTCCAAGCAGGGAGGAGGTGGTCCTGGAGGCGCCGCAAGGCGACCTCCCGGACTCCAGGAGTAAAGGGGAGGAAACCCCCCAGGGCTCCAAGTCCGGCTTAAGGCCGGACACAGCTCCGGAATCTTCAAAGGTTCCAGAGTCCGGCGGGCGACCTCCTTCCAAGAGGAGCAAGCCTACCGTGCCGGTGACCTCCGTCCAACCGGAGGCGCCAGACAATATGTTGGAGGCGCTCCAAGGTGCCTCCATCGACGAGGAGCACCGCACCATTATGAGTGCGGTGATCCAGAAGGTTCAGTCCGCCAAAAGCGGACTGACTGAAGCTTGTACAAGCCTTTTAACAGGCTTTGAGGTAAGTAAAGAATGTTCAAATAACATTACCGCATAGATAGTAGCCCCTGATGCTCTGTTGGGCGTTGGGGAAGAAAAGCCGAATAGAGGATCAAAGAATTCGCAGGAGTCTAACAAAAGGAGTCAATATGCGTATGCAGGCTTCTCTGCTAGCGTCCGCCGCACTGACTACGGAAGTGGACGTGCTGAAGCAGAGCCTCGAGAAGTCCGAGCAAGAGCTCAGGCGTGCCAAGAAGCAGCTCGAGGAGAAGGAAGGTAAGAAGTACCTTGGTTTAATGTGTATATATAAAAAAGGTGCAATTGCAAGAGATGACAGGATTAACATGGCTATTTTGTAGGGGCCACATCTGAGGTGGCGACCCTTAAGCAGGCGCTGCTCGAGGCCGAGAAGAGTGCGGCCGTGGAGCGCACCGAGCGGGAGAGGTATGAGGCCGAGGTTGGCAAGGTGCGGCAAGAGCTCCAGGTTCTCATGAAGAAACATGAGAGTTTGGAGCTTGACTCGAAGACGCGAGCGTCCGAGCTCGCGGCGGCTATTGAAAATGCCAAGTCTGCCAAGGCCGAACCCCAGAAGACCCTCCAGGAGTTGGATGAGGTGAAGAGAATAGCGGCGGGTAAGGCATTCTTTATGCAAAGCAAACACATAAACATGAGTTACCTATTACTTACCCGAATCCGGAGCTCTCCAGGAGCGTTCACAGATCTTCCCCGGAGTGTATCCGATGCCGCCGCATTCTATCAAGCCGAGGAGGGCAGCTCGACGGAGAAGGTGTTCTAGTATCAGTACGCTGAGGCCGGACACCCCGTTCCCCTGAGCGACCAGCTGAAGCAACTGGTCGAGCTCCACAAGGCGGCCGAACAGGCCATGAAGGGCCTCCTAGTTCGGTTGTGGCCTGGAGAGGCTCTGCCTGGGAGCTACTTCAGGCTGGTGCGGCGGCTGGTGGAGACCTGTCCGAGGCTTGAAGACATCAAGCGCTCCGTCTGCATTGAAGGTGCCCGTAGGGCCTTGCCCATGCTAAGGTGCACTGGGGCAAGCTGGATGCGGAGAAGCTTGTGAAGGACGGGCCACCGCCGGGGAAAGAGCATCGCAAGCCCGAGAATTATTATAAGGATGTTCTGAAGGGTGCCCGCCTTGTTGCGGATGAATGTATGAAGGATGTATTTTTTGAGTAAAACCCGCTCGTGTTATCCTGTACGCTGAAAACTTGTTCATATGCGCTAAGCAATGCTGCTTGAATTTAAAATATTACCTTCTGTGCGGCTGTTTATCAATACTAAGAGATGGCGAGTCGTCGGCTTCTGCCCCCTTGCCGCTAGTGCTAGGGTGTTCGGGGATAAACCTGGGCGCTCTTTTTCCCATATTTGGGTCCTTCGAGGGAGGCGCTCAGCCCAATGAACGAGGCAATCGGACTATAATGCGTGAACACTCTCACTTAGCCATAGAATTCTATAATTTTAAATTTCGGCGAAGCCCCTAGTATTCGGAAGACCGAGTTCGGGGCGCTATCCACGCCTTGGCCGGACAGAGCCGACTCCTCGCCCTAAGTGGCATAAGTCTTTAAGGACTCGAAAAGACCTCTCGAACAGCGACCAACTCCTGCCTCATCATGACGGTCAGTTTTAGCTTTCTCCACTGAGGTGCTCGACCCAGCTCAACCGGGGCACAATCGCAGTGGTTCTCCTAGTGCTACCTTAGCCGATATAGAGGAACGTAAGGCACCAAAACATAGGAGCCGGGCAAACCCAACTATTGACCCAAGACATGATTCAAAGCCGATGTATATAATGCTATAAGTTCGGGGTGCCGCACTTGTTAAAGTGTTCGGACTTCTTACACCATGTTGAGGGGTACTGAAGCCCCTGGCGTATTTTGGCCGTACCAAAGTGTACGGGTGCGACATGTCATTAAGGAACATATATATATAAAAAAGGTAATGCAAAAAATGGACAAAAGCTATGCATTGTTCATTAAAATAGCTGCGATCAAAGCAGAACGATACAAGTAATGCGATAAACGAAAAGTTGGACTATTTAACATGTCTGCTCCAGTGGCAAGCTGCAGAATAGTATGCGGAACAGGTATACTGCTCGTGATAGAGACCACCTGGGATTTCCGTAATGCGGCATGGCTTGTCTGCTTCTCTGGTTCTTGCATTGTTTTGTGCGGCAGTTGAACTGCCGAACAGGCCTTCCGAAGAGTAGAGTCCTGAAAGTAAGAGAAAAGTAAAAAATCGACAGCCCCTGGTGCGGTTTAAGTCGTGTTTTGGGCGTGCCGTGATGGTGCCCCTCCCCCTATGCCCATGGTATTTCCAGAGCGTAGTTATGGAAGTGAAGTACTGGCGTCGCCTTTTTGCGAGGGTTGGGGTTGGGGCCGCATTGCTACGCCTGCTCGGAACATGCCAGGCGGTCTTGTTGTAGGTTACTCCGGGCTCGCTTGACGGTGTCTGGATGGTTAATGGCCGGACTGGAGAACTGCCTGGAGAGGCTGCTTTGTACTTCCGCTGCAAGGGCCGCCGTGTGCTCCTCCGTTCAGAGGGAGCGTTTGGTGTTTCCATTGACCGTAATTACTCCTCAAGGGCCTGGCATCTTGAGCTTAAGGTATGCGTAGTGCGGGACCGCATTGAACTTGGCGAATGCGGTTCGCCCGAGCAGTGCGTGATAACCACTGCGGAACGGGACTATGTCGAAGATTAACTCCTCGCTTCGGAAATTATCCGGAGATCCGAAGACCACTTCAAGTGTGACTGAGCCTGTACCGCTGGCCTCTACACCTGGTATTACGCCTTTAAAGGTCGTTTTGGTGGGCTTAATCCTCGAGGGATCTATGCCCATTTTCCGCACTGTATCCTGGTAAAGCAGGTTCAGGCTACTGCCGCCGTCCATAAGGACTCTAGTGAGATGAAATCCGTCAATAATTGGGTCGAGAACCAATGCGGCGAATCCGCCATGACGGATGCTAGTGGGATGGTCTCTTCGATCAAAGGTGATCGGGCAGGAGGACCATGGGTTGAACTTTGGGGCGACTGGCTCTACCGCGTATACGTCCCTTAACGCGCGCTTCCGCTCCCTTTTGGGGACGTGGGTGGCGTATATCATGTTCACCGTCCGCACTTGTGGGGGAAAACCCTTCTGTCCATTATTGTTCGGCGGCCGGGGCTCCTCTGCGTCATCGCTATGCAACCCCTTGTCTTCATTATCGGCGCTTAATCTGCCTGCCTGCTTGAACACCCAACATTCCCTATTGGTGTGATTGGCTGGCCTTTCGGGGGTGCCATGTATCTGGCACAAGCGATCGAGTATTCGGTCCAAACTGGACGGGCCCTGAGTATTCTTTTTGAATGGCTTTTTCCGCTGACCGGATTTGTAGCCTCTGAATCCGGCATTGACTGCCGTGTCTTCATTGTTGTCGCTGTTAACGCGGCGTTTTTGCTTATTACGACGTGTCTTGCCACTTTTGTCCTTGGTATCCGAATTACCAGGGTTCTTTGATAAGTTGTTACTGCGAGCTAGCCAGCTGTCTTCTCCCGCGCAAAAGCGGGTCATGAGTGTCGTGAGGGCTGCCATGGATTTCGGCTTTTCCTGTCCCAGGTGCCGGGCAAGCCACTCGTCACAGATGTTATGCTTGAAGGCTGCTAGGGCCTCTGCGTCCGGACAGTCGACTATCTAATTTTTCTTTGTTAGGAACCGTGTCCAGAATTGTCTGGCCGATTCCTCTGGCTGCTGAATTATGTGTCTTAAGTCGTCGGCATCCGGCGGTCGCACGTAAGTGCCCTGGAAGTTGTCGAGGAATGCGGCTTCCAGGTCCTCCCAAGAACCGATTGAGTCTGCTGGCAAGCTGTTAAGCCAATGTCGGGCCGGTCCTTTAAGTTTGAGCGGGAGGTATTTGATGGCGTGTAGATCATCGCCGCGTGCCATGTGGATGTGAAGGAGATAATCCTCGATCCATACCTCCGGATCTGTTGTGCCATCGTATGATTCGATGTTTACGGGTTTGAAACCCTCTGGGATTTTATGATCCATTACTTCATTCGTGAAGCATAGCAGGTGTGCGGTGCCTCTGTACTGGGCTATATCACGACGCAGCTCGGAAGAGCTATGTCTGTTGCGTTCGGCCCGGCCGGATTTGTTGTATCCGGAGTGAAGATCATTGTCACATGACGTAGGGTGCCTGCGCGATCCGTAGATCGATCTTGTTTGTCTTGCCTTATCCTCCAGTATGTCTCGCAGGTCAGGCGCATTTTCCCGTGCCTTAGTTGAGCGGTGTCGGGGCATGGCTTGGGTGGAGGGCCGAGAGCCTCTCTGTCGCGGCCGCGAGGTGGCCGGTCTTCCATGTCATGCACTGGTGATGTAGGTGCTTCCTCCTCTGATCGGGGTAGCGGCCTGCGGTTCGGGTAACTCTTGGAGGGGCGTTCGAGTTCATACTCTTCGGCCGCAAGGACTTCAGTCCATCTGTCAGCTAGCAAATCTTGGGCAGCTCTAAGCTGTTGCTGCTTTTTCTTGAGGCTGCTTGCCATGGCTAAAAGCCTGTGTTTAAAACGCTCTTGTTCGGTGGGGTCTGATGGTATGACGAATTCGTCGTCATCGAGGCTTGCCTCGTCTTCGGAGGGAGGCGTATAGTTATCATCCTCGACCTCTCGGTCTGCCGCTTTCACATGAGGGCTTGCTTCTCCATCTTCCTATGCCGAATCTTGCTGAGGTGGGTGTTCTTCGGCGCTATCCGGGGTAGTATTATCTCCCGTGCTGGAATCACCGTTTTTGCTTTGGCGGGATTTAGAGCGGCGCCGCTGACGCCGGCGCTTTGGCTGTTTCTTGGGGGCGTCATCCCCCACTGTTCCATCGCCATCTCCATCTTTTGGAGTATCCACCATATATATGTCATATGACGAGGTGGCCTTCCAGCGCCCTACAGGTGCTGGTTCCTGTTCGTCTCCTACATCGTCGTCCATGCCGTCGATGTCTTCGGAGCTGAAGTCAAGCATGTCAGTTAGATTGTCGACAGTGGCTACAAAGTGGGTGGTGGGTGGGCTTTGAATTTCCTCATCGCCCGTATCCCACCCTCGCTGACCGTAGTCCGGCCAGGGCTCTCCTGATAAAGAGAGAGACTTAAGAGAATTCAGGATGTCGCAAAAAGGCGAACACTGAATGATGTCTGCGGCGGTGAACTCCATTATCGGCGCCCAATCGGATTCGATTGGCAGGGGCGCGGGGGGTTCGGAGTCCGGGGAGGAGTCCGGATCCTCGGAGTCACGGGTCATGCAGAGTGCGGGGCTAGCGTTTGGCTCGACCGCTTTCGGGATCGCAGCCCCCGAGGTGATGTCCAACTGCTCATCCTCGATTGGCGCAATAGGCTCCGAGTTAGGGGTCGGAACCGATGCGTGTGCGGCCTCCAGGACACTGTCCGGGGGCAGAGCTAGATCATGCCCCTCGAGATAGTGCGGCGCGCTTGCCCGTGGCTCGAGCCCGTCGAAGATCAAGTCTCCGCGGATGTCAGCCGTGTAGTTTAAGCTTCCAAACCTGACTTGATGGCCAGGGGCGTAGCTTTCGATCTGCTCCAGGTGGCCGAGCGAATTGGCCCGCAGAGCGAAGCCGCCGAAGACGAAGATCTGTCCAGGGAGAAAAGTCTCACCCTGGACCGTATCGTTGTTGATGATCAAAGGAGCCATCGGGCCTAAAGGCGACGACACAGAGGAACCCTCAATGAAAGCACCAATGTCGGTGTCAAAACCAGCGGATCTCGGATAGGGGGTCCCGAACTGTGCGTCTAGGCCGGATGGTAACAGGAGGCAGGGAACACGATGTTTTACCCAGGTTCGGGCCCTCTTGATGGAGGTAAAACCCTACGTCCTGCTTGATTAATATTGATGATATGGGTAGTACAATTGTAGATCTACCACGAGATCAAGGAGGCTAAACCCTAGAAGCTAGCCTATGGTATGATTGTTGTATATGGAGTTGATCGCCTATGGACTACAACCCTCCGGTTTATATAGACACCGGATAGGGTTAGGGTTACACAGAGTCTGTTACAATGGTAGGAGATCTTGAATATCCGCATCGCCAAGCTTGCCTTCCACGCCAAGGAAAGTCCCATCCGGACATGGGACGAAGTCTTCAATCTTGTATCTTCATAGTCCAGGAGTCCGGCTGAAGGTATAGTCCGGCTACCCGAACACCCCCTAATCCAGGACTCCCTCAATCACTAAGGCAAAGTGAGTACAAGGGTGCTCCTCGAGCTGTATGCTAGAGGTAGGAGAAGGCAAGGTTAGCTTTCTCCTTCCTATATCTCTGGTCTAGTTCTAATGGGTCCGAACCCTTTGCATGGGTGCCCCGGGGGGTTTATATAGGCCTACCCCCCAGGGGTACAAGGGTAATATGACTGGGCGCAGGCCCAGCTGTCAGTCTCTTCGGCCGCCGACTTCTCCGCCGACTGTTGGGGCCCGCCGATTGGGGGGCCCCGCCGACTGGTCTGGTACGGAGCCGACAGGCCGTGCCCGCCGCTTGGGGGTCTTGCCAACTGCTGATCACTGTAGCCGCGCTTCTAATGATGCAGGCTTGGTCGAAGGATCATGGCTACAGCACCGCCGTCATGGCGGGCGATTACTGTAGCCACTCCCCGTCTTGTCTGGTTAATGGCGCGTGGGGCCCGTGGGATGAGCAGGCCGACTCCTAGGGGCCGACTCCCATCGGGTCCGATTGGTAGGGATCTTCGCTGTCTTCTGGACTCTCGCTGACTGGTAGGGCCCGTCGTCCTTGGGCCGTATAGACAGGCCGTCGTGGGAGCAGGACTCTGCCTGCCTGTGATGATGTCAGGGCTGGCATGGCAATAGTGCCGTGCCGGGCGGCGCTCGTCGTTGGTACAGTGCACTGTGGCCGCGCCAGCCCTTAGGAAGGGGAGGGGATGGGCTTGACTATAGCCATCCCCTGTCCCGTCCCCCTTGATGTGGGTACGGGCTTCGAAGGGCCGCGGGCCGACTCCTCGGAGTCGGCTTCTCTGGAAGCCGCCTGGCAGGAGTCGGCTTGTCTCGACCTCGCCTTCTGGACTCGGCCGTCTACGGGTAGCCGGCTATTTCTCCAGCCGGCTTCCAGAAGGCGGCTCTTTAACTTGGCATCCTAAGGGGCGCGGTCAGCCCCGCTGTCTTGAAAAGTTATGGGCGTCGGGTTAGCCTACCCGTGGCCCATTACTCCGACAAGGATGATAGGTTACGGAACAAGTAAAGAGACTTGCCGGTAACGAGATTGAACTAGGTATGGAGATACTGACGATCGAATCTCGGGCAAGTAACATACCGATGACAAAGGGAATTACATATGTTGTCATAAGGTTCGACTGATAAAGATCTTCTTAGAATATGTAGGAGCCAATATGGGCATCCAGGTTCCGCTATTGGTTATTGACCGGAGAGGTGTCTCGGTCATGTCTACATAGTTCTCGAACCCGTAGGGTCCTCACGCTTAACGTTCGTTGACGATATAGTATTATATGAGTTATGTATGTTGGTGACTGAATGTTGTTCGGAGTCCCGAATGAGATCACAGACATGACGAGGAGCTCCAGAATGGTCCGGAGGTAAAGATTCATATATTGGATGATATGGTTAGGCTAAGGGGTCAGGCCCACAGGGCTATAGGTCGGTGCAAAAGATAGTTTTGCGGAGGTGAGAGGCCAAACGCCGGAGACCCTGGCGTCTGGCCCTGGGCCAGACACCGAGGCCCATGGCGTCTGGGCCAGACGCCAAGGATTGTGGCGTTTGGTCCTGGAATCCGAGTGGGACTCTTGCCTTCCGGGCAAAACCGACTTTGAGGAGGCTTTTACTCCAAGTTTCGACCCCGGGGCTCAACATATAAATAGAGGGGCAGAGCTAGCACCCAAGACACATCAAGAAACACCAATCCGTGTGCCGGCAACTCCGTCCCCTCTAATTTATCCTCTGTCATAGTTTTCGTAGTGCTTAGGCGAAGCCCTGCGGAGATTGTTCTTCATCAACACCGTCATCACGCCGTCGTGCTACAGGAACTCATCTACTACTTCTCCCCTCTTGCTGGATCAAGAAGGCGAGGACGTCATCGAGCTGAACGTGTGCTGAACGCGGAGGTGCCGTACGTTCGGTACTTGATCGAGACGGATCGTGAAGGTGTACGACTACATCAACCGCGTTGATAAACGCTTTCGCTTTCGGTCTACGAGGATACGTAGACACACTCTCCCCTCTCGTTGCTATGCATCTCCTTGATAGATCTTGCATGATCGTAGGAATTTTTTTGAAATACTACGTTACCCAACAGTGGGTCCTGAGCTATTGGTCTCGCCTAAATGGTAGCAGGAAGTAGAGAAAGACGATGTTTATCCAGGTTTGGGCCCTCTCGAAGAGGTAAAACCCTACGTCATGCTCTTGTTATATTGATTGTGATAAGGTACAAAGTACATGATGATCTACCTCGAGATTGTATGAATGAGTTTTAATTTGCCTCTACAGACTAAACCCCTCAAGCACAAGGGGTATCTAGGGTTACAAGTATGTTGGCTACACCTCCCTCCACCGTAGGTTTGTCTTTGGTGGATTCGCTGGATCCGACCTTCGTTCGTATATATCTGTGTGTGCGCGAGTTGGACCCTTTCGATCTTCGCTTTTGTTCCTCGGCCGTGTTTACTGTTTTGGTGCGCTGGTCCTTTTGAGACCTTAGTACGACGACTTCCTCACTGTCTACTATAATAATGTTTGCATGGCTCTGATGAGGGAGGGATGATGACTGCAACGCACCTTTGGCTTGCTCTAGTATTTATAGTCGTCATTAGCTGGTCAATGGACATGTATATTTTTTTTACTTCTGATGTTTTTAAATTTTTATACTATCTTAACAGTTGATGAATAGATCGAATTTTTTTTCGAAAAAAGAACTAAAGAAGGACTTAACATTTTGGAACATAGCAAAGCAACATGTGATTTTTTTTCTACGAAGCAACTTGTGATTTGATGGTTAATAGGATAGTGGTATCCACAGCCCAATAGAACTCAAGTTCTAGGCTTGACATCGATACTCGCATTTTCCTGTATTTATCCCGACCTTTTGATGATGCGCATTTAGTGAGAAGAGACGTTCCCGTCGACTACGAAGAAGTCAGTGTCGACTTCCTCAATCTTAGGATGATGTGCGACTTCCTCAATCTTAAGATGATGTGCGACTCAGTCTCTCAGAGATGTTCATACAGACAGGATGTGCGTACATGCGTTTATAGAGATGAATGTATTACATCCGTTTTTAAATATAAGTCTTTTTAGATATTTGAATATGAACTACATATAGATATTTGAATATGAACTACATGTATTTTAAAATGTAAATTCATTCATTTGCTTCGTATGTAGTTCATACTCCCTCAATTCCAAAATATAGTGTGCCCGCGTTTCCCGAGGTCAAACTTTGACCATAAATTTAACAAACGAGACCGGCTGTGGCGGGAGAAAAAATTACATAATTAAAAACTTTTTTTGAATACGAATTCACTGATATAACTTTTGCTCCCGTTGCAATCGGTCTTGCTAGTTAAATTTACGGTCAAAATTGAAGCACGGGGATAGACGAAACACTACATTATGGAATGGAAGGAGTATTAGAATCTTAAAAAAAAAAGACTTTTAGGAAGGAGGGAGGGAGTATGTGCGTATGAAGCGTCTACGGAGCGTGTGTGTGTAACGTGTTAAACAAAACATTTTGGAACATAGGAAGAATAGTGTGTTGCTAGTCCTCGGCCCTACCGAGTACCTGGTCGATTACCCACCACGTGAAGTGCGGTGAGATGACGTGGCAGCTATATACCCCTCCCAGTTATCTCGTCCACAGAAATATCACACGAATCTCATTAGCATTTGCGCGCCGGCAGCCATCTTTCGCATAGCCCCTCAAAGTTATACTCGTACATAGTTCTACATACGCGTACTAATTTCTACTGCTGCCTATTCTACAAAATGGAACTTTTGGCAGTGTCTTTATGTGGAGAGATTTGCTAATCGTGTCCCACGGGATGTGACTGACATCCAGTAAAAGAAAAAAAAATCTTGAACAGCAACTGACATCGAAAGTGGAGCACTACGCTTAGCCTGCACTCAACGAAAAACAAAGTACGCTCAGCCCCCTTGGGTTTCTTGTAATTCTGCAAGCACCCCGGTCGAAGTCGGTTTCGTAGTGCCCAGTCACGGCGCAGAAATATCACACGATTAACCTTAGCCCAACAAAATAAAAATGAAAATTAGAGTGGGAGAGAGGCAGAGAGGCACACGAAATTAACCGGAGCCCAACCCACCCCACGCCGGGCGCGACCTAGGAAGCAAACCACCGGCCAGGTCACAACCGCCGTCCGCCGGGCATGGAACAGGCCCTCCGCGACCAGGCGCCGGCCAGGGCGGCGGGGCGCAGGCCGACGCGGTTCACGGCTCTGGAGCTCGCGGCGGCCGAGCAGCTCCTTCACCTCAGCGAGAGCAGCTGCTCCTCGGGCGCCGCCTTCACGCCGCTAGGATCGGGGATCGCCGCGTCGGCGGCCTGCTCCTCCTCCTCGCCACGCTCCGTCAACGCTGCGCCCGCCGCAACCGCGCGCGACCCCGTCGTGGGCATCGGCGCGGATCGCGAGGAGGAGGACGACGAGCAGGAGCTGGGCGGGAGGCCGCGGGTGAGCAGGAGGTACCGCTCGGTAGCGGAGTTGTACGACGCTACGGATCCTGCTGGAGCGCGGCGGAGGAAGGGCAAGGCCGTCGCCGGCGGCACAACGGCGGAGAGGAGGAAGTAGAAAGAGATCAGGGGGTCACTCTTGCCTGTAATTATGGGCTGTTGTTAGCAGGGACTAGTAGCCTGGTGTAGAGAACGAAGAGAAGCTTTGCTTCTGCTTCTGCTACTTCTCCGGTGTACGTATGTGTATCGCATAGATCAAGAAATAGTGATCTTCTCTTCACAAGAGGAGTCACAAGGGTAGTTAGTTAGGAGCTTAATCAGGTGTAAATTATTATGCATCGAGCTAGTCTTGAATAAACCAGGATGAATACCTTGTGCTTGGATCGATTTGCAGGCAGCAGAGACTCCATTGAATCTACGTACTTTCATCTGAATTACAACAACTGTAGTGATTTATCACGGAGCCTTTTCTCCCCCTTGGTGATTTTTAACATTGTACTGTACTGTAGTGATTTATCACGGCGCTTTTAGACTTGAAATGGAATCTGATTTGTTCTTGCTTGGTGGTTTTTAGAAGAGCCAGCCGAGGGCGTCTATTCCACCGATTCAATCTTCTACGTATTACTAGTACAAACGATCAGCTTTCCAATGGGCGAAATGACGGCAGGCCGTACGACGAAACGAGTAGCTAGCTCCGGGCGTATACAGCCTGATCGAGGTCGGCGTCCAGGAGGCAGGACATGGCAGACGTTGGTGTTCGTCCCGAGCGACTGCAGCACACCAAGCCATCCATGCCTAGTGGAAAACTGGGTATCACCGTTCGATCCTCCACCGTCCACAGTTCTTCCACACCAAGTCGTCCGCATCGTAGTTCCACAATCTCAAAGCGCTTAAGGGTCATTCAGGAAGGTAGCCAGAAAGACAAACATAGGCTACGAGGGGTTCGGTCTGGATGAAATTGGGGCGGCAAGCCCATCAATCCAAATCCCACGAAAAAAATGACCAAGCTAACGATCGATCTACGTGTGCTGTGAACGGGATTGCGAGGGGGGAAAAAGGCGGCTGAACTGCATCAGAAACAGATGCATGGTATGAGATGTAGTACTCCAGTCCAGTAGTGCATTCTAGAAGGTGCGCACGTACGTTCGAGAAAAGATGATGGAAGATCGACCAAGAAGTGCTGCTCTGTGAACAGTTCTTGGGATGCATGCATGGACTTATCCAAAGGTCCCAAGCTCGTGGTCCCCGCTTGGCTCTTGTATTTCATTCAGAGTGGTAGCTATGTCCGAGCGATCAACACTTAGAGAACCCCACTGTTTCACCACTAGTTGTGCATCAGTTTCAATGATTACCCTCCTGAACCCCAAATCAGAAGCTAGCCGTACACCATCTCTTACTGCAAATGCTTCCATAGCCATAGCTGACATTCCAGTTTCATACCAGAGTGCTTGTGCGCGGATGAGCCTTCCTTCATGGTTGCGAACCCCCAGGCCAGTTCCTCCCTGGTGTGTATGTTTGTCGAAGCAAGCATCCACATTAATCTTGAGAAAAGGTTCCTCTGGTGGTTTCCAACTCTGTACTTCCTTGGCCTGTTTAACTGCTTGTTGCTTGCCCGTTTCAGCAAGATCTACAGCAGAGTCCATAGCCCATTTAACAGCCTGCAACACTGAACGAGTTCTCTCGCCGTGCGTCCGTGCGTTTCTCTCAGTCCATACTGCCCATGATCCGCATAAAATGATGCAAGCATCCGACTGTTTCACCTTGAAACCTTCAACTATATCCATCGCCCAGGTCTCCGGATGTAGTGCAGGCAGCTTGACGGATGTGGCATGTTTGATCTCTTGCCAGAAAAGCCTTGCCCAAGTGCAATCGAACAATGCGTGCCTTATGGATTCCTCCTGTCCGCATGCATCACAGAAACTGATTGGTTTGATATGCCTGCTGCATAAGACCCCCTTTGTCGGAATGAATCCCTTAACAACACGCCACCAAAAATTACGGACTTTGGGGGGCACCTGTAGTCGCCATAGTTTCTTCCAGAACAACTTGTTAGGTCCCTCTGACGATGCAGGCACCTCATTATTCCTTCGCGCTGAAACCAACAACTTGTACACTGATCTCACCGAGAAATTACCCAATCTATCTGGGTGCCACGCCCAAAAATCCTCATAAGCCCTACCAAGAGGAATCCTCGCAATCATGGACACATCCGGTTCCACAAAGTTTTCAGCCAGCTTCTCCATGTCCCATTTCCCTGTGTCCAAGTCCATTAGCTCCTCTACAAGTGTTACTGAAGCGGTTGGAAGTCTGACAATTGGCTGTTTGCTATAGCTTTCCGGTACCCACGGATCGTCCCAAATTCTTATCGAACTTCCATCACCCACTCTTTTTATTATTCCCTTACGAAGTGCCTCCCTGCCATGCAAAATGGCTCGCCATGTATGAGAGGAATTACGTTTTTTCCTCGCTTCCATAAAATTGCAGTCATGGAAGTATTTTCCCTTGAGTACTCTTGCACACAAGGAATCTGGATTTGTTAATAACCTCCAACCTTGTTTCGCCAGCATCGCTTGGTTGAAGAGTTGAATGTCTCTAAAACCCATGCCACCTTCACTCTTTGGTACTGCTATATCAGTCCACTTCTTCCAATGCATCTTCCGTTTTTCCTCGTCACCTCCCCACCAATAGCGAGCCAAAATATTAGTTATCTTTTTGCACATATTTTTTGATAACCGAAAACAGCTCATAGAAAAGGTTGGAATTGCTTGACAGACTGCTTTCACTTGGACTTCCCTCCCTGCACTATTTAGCAATTGTGGAATCCAGCCATTACACAATTTCTTGAGTGAAGTAATGATACCTTCGAATTGTGCATCGGTCGATTTACCCAACGCCGTTGGGAGTCCTAAATATTTTTCCATCAGGGCTTCAGTTGCTATACCCGAAGCATTATGCACACTTTGTTTCCTGTCAGCCTCACAGTTAGCACTGAAGAAAATAGCTGACTTTGCTCTGTTCACGAGCTGACCTGAACCGCGGCAGTATCTTTCCAGAATGTTACCAATTCTGTGAGCACCATCCTCCGATGCTTGAGTGAAAATTAAACAGTCATCTGCAAAAAGATGGGTAATCCAGGGAGCATGGATACCCACTCTAATACCTCTTGATAAGTGCCCTGTACCAACACACTTGAGCATACTAGTTAGGCCTTCAGAGCATAATAAGAACAAATAAGGGGATATAGAGTCCCCTTGGCGAATACCTCTTGAGGGTTTAAAGGTATCTGAGAAAACACCATTCACTCTAACTGATAAAGTTACTGATTCCACACATGCCATGATTCTATCAATCCACAACTCTGCAAACCCCAGTTTCTGCATAATTGCTCGCAAATATGTCCACTCGACCCGGTCGTATGATTTGGCCATGTCCAATTTAATTGCACAGTCTCCACTTTTCCCCTTTTTCCTCTTCAGGTAGTTTATACACTCATAAGCCGTCAAGACATTATCAGAGATTAGCCTACCAGGGACAAAGGCACTTTGTTCTTCAGATATAATTTCATCCATGAATGGCCTTAACCGAAGTGCTAAAACTTTTGACGCTATTTTATAAAGTACATTACATAAAGATATAGGTCGAAACTGGGCAAGGCTTTGGGGATTTTTCACCTTCGGTATAAGCACTAGAACCGTAGTATTCACCACGTCCGGCATCACCCCTGTATCAAAGAATTTCCTTATAGCATTACAGACCGAGCTTTTCAGAATATGCCAATGTTTTACGTAAAAACCTGCTGTAAAACCATCGGGTCCAGGAGACTTGTTCGGGTGCATCATAAAAAGAGCCTTCTCCACCTCCATATCTGTTATTGGTGAACAAAGTTGTACATTCATCTCATTTGTCACCTTAGATACGACATAAGCAACCCCCTCTTCTGGACGTGTGTCTACTTGCGCGGTGAACAAAGATTGATAGAAGTCGATAGCCGCTTAGGCCGCCTCTTATAACGCCAGTCTCTTATAACGCCAACTCCAACACACGATTCTAAGCGGACCTTTGTTTTGTCCGGATTTTATTGGTTTGGATATGGATTGTATCGGTCGTGTGCCCAACATGCAGCCCCATCTGGTCCACCACGTCTGGCTGGAGGCTCTATGACAATGTAAATAACCAAATAAATCAAACATTACGAACAATTTTACAAAACAAATGGTTTCACGTTCATATAAAAATACAATTAAATAGTTTTATCAACCCAATCAAAATTCTCTTGAATATATGAAAAATAAATATCGGTTGCTAATATGAGTTCACATGTGCCGGTTCTTGGTTCTCAGACTCAACATTTTCATCTTTAAAACCAAACCCTTGGTCGTAAATGCTGTCACCACGCTCATCCTTCACTATCATCTTGTGCATGACAACACAAACAGTCATCACCTTCCAAAGCCTTTTGGGTGTTTCATGTCAATAGTGGCGGACCAGGAATTGAAGTTAGCCGGGGCAAATATTTAAGTTCTCAAATTTTTTAGCTGCAAATGCAAGCCTACTTAATCAAAATTCATGACCTTCAACTACCAAAAAATTTAAAAAAGACATAAAAACTATTAACATGGATTCGTATCGCTTGATATGCTCACACTTGATGCCACAATACATTCTCACAATCTCAAGCGAGACCTACAAAATTTCGAATGTATTAGCACATGTGTTCTTTATGGTATGAAAATGTATCGGAGTCTGCTCATCACTAATTTTGAAAAAAGAACATGACATACTCCCTCCATGAATAGTGATTTAAACGCTCTTATATTTCTTTATATTCTTTACGAAGGGAGTATTAGTCATGTCGCAAATTATCAGATCATTAAAGTAGCGCCGGAAGCTCCGGCACGGAGCAGCGGACGGAAAACGGAACCGGATCCTCTAACATGGAGAAGGAAAGTCACGGTGCTACAGTGCTAGCCTAGTGTAAAATGAAGAAGAAAAGTTAGGGACTGTTAATAGGTAGTTAGCAGATTGTTTACGCTTGGTATCTTTTATATCTAAATAGCTAGCCCCCACTAACTATTTCTCTCAACATGCAAGCATGCCACATCATCGTACAACATGCATGAGAAAACGC
This sequence comes from Triticum urartu, assembly GCF_056163025.1. Lineage (NCBI taxonomy): Eukaryota > Viridiplantae > Streptophyta > Magnoliopsida > Poales > Poaceae > Triticum > Triticum urartu. Next base: position 302,816,372 of record NC_141879.1, read on the forward strand.
CCACCCCCACTATTATATGTCTCTCAACATGCAAGCATGCCACTTCATCATGACATGCATGAAAAAAAGACATATCTCAACATGCAACATACATGAGGGTTTTCATTCTATTATGCTATATACATTTAATAAATATTTTACAACTATATAGTAATCAAGCACAATAAATTATATGTATTTTTATTGTTAGCTTTTTATATTATTACTTCAAATATTCATGTTTCATACAACGAATCACATTGAAATATGTTGCAAAATATTCCCGCAACAACGTGCGGTATTTACTATAGGAGTTGGGCGCGCTTTGCTGCGCCGTTGATGTCATTGGATTTCCATAATGTTTTTACATCTATTTCAAAATATAAGGTGTATTAATTTTTTGAAATGTCAAACCTCTTTAAGTTTGAACACATTTTTGTGGAAATATATCTGTATCCATAATGTCAAATCCGATTTTTAGATTCATCATGAAATGAATTTTCACATTTCATTCATTTAGTATTGTGGATGTCGATATTTTTAGCTCCGAACTTGACTTTTCAGTAAACTAATACACCTTATATTTTGGAACAGATGGGAGTATTTGGTTAGGTTAGCGGAGAAGATGGAGCGTGTGTTCTTTTATTTATATAATGCGGGGTTTTGATGGGCCTTTCGTGGTGTGATTTTTTGTTGTCTGCTAATCAACTCATACTTATGTGAAGAAATTTTTTGCGTCAATGCATGCATGTACTATATTGGTGCTACAGTATCACATGATGGCACTTCTTTTTCCTAAGTGATGCGGGTGCGCATGATTGGTATGGTTTTATTGGCCGGTTGCTTTCGATTGATTTGAAAAATTGTGGACCCAGTCAAAATCGTGAACAAATTCGATATTCAATTTCTCATTTGAATGAGAGGGCTCCAAAATTAGAGAGCTTCTCAATTAAAAGAATTGTGTGAGGATTGTTGACTCTATCAAAATCGGTGACCCAATTCTAAATTGATGACCTCAATTGAATGAGAGGCCTTCAATCCTAGGAAGCTTAGTGATATAGTAGATTGTAGATATAAATAATTTAAATTAATTTTGTTTCACCATCAATTTGTTTGTATGCAATTACTATAAATGTAAAGAGTAGATCATCAGTTTTCAAAATTAATTTAAATCATTCTAGCCATAATCATATGGATAGAAAGAAGGAAAGTTAGTATATTGTAGCTTCTCTAACTTTTTTTAGAAGAACAGGGAAGGCTCCTCCCTGATTCCATTGCTCGAATGAGAGGAGCAGTTCAGCAGAAGTGCAAGGAGAAAGTAACATAAAAGAGTACAGAGCTAAGGAAATAGTAAAAGCACTACAGCTTAGGCGAACACCTCCAATCGTGCTCACAGGGAGCTAATTAAGGAACACTAGGCGCAGCGCAACTCCTGGGTGGCTCTGCGAGTCTTCAACGGAGGGGTTGCCATCGCTTGGGGGGGGACCAGGTTGCCGTCAGGGTCGAAATTGGGCTGGAGAAGGTGATTGCGCCTGTTTCTCGCTTCTTGGAGGGCGAAGCAAAGCTGTTGTTATCATCAAATCTTCTGCTGGTCCCATGGATCCACCAAAGGGGTTCCCAGCGGCAACTCCTTCATCAGCCACTGATCAACAGGGGGCAGCGCAGAAAGCTTGCAAGATGCCCTGAGAAGGCCTCCAGCCTCTCTGCAGTCTTGCCTGAGGACAAGATTGTCCAGTTTTTAATTGTGTTGAGGATTAGCCTCAGCACCTATTTAATCGAGGTCCACAAAGTGTTATTGAAAATAATAGAGTTCCAATATTTCCAAAGACACCAAAGAACAGCTGCATTAACTGTATTAAGCGCAGAGTGCTTGCTATTAGCTACCCAAATTTTAGCAATCGATTCATAATCAAGTCCCACATTTGTCTCGAAAAAGGCAGAGACCTGTTTAGCTACTACACATTCAAAGAACAAGTGTGCGTTTGTTTCTACCTCAATGCAGTAAACGCAGTCAAGAGGTTTGATAATCTGTCTCTTCCTAAGGTTATCCCTAGTCATTAGTTTGTTATTAGCAAAGAGCCAGAGAAAGACATGGATCTTAGGAGGAGTTCTAAGTTTCCAAACAGCTGGGATATAGACTGGCTGCAACCCCCTAAAGTTGATAACATGATAGAGTGAGCTAGAGGAGTAAACTCCTTTGTTATCTAGCTGCTAGATCAAAGCATCTGTATCATCAGTAAGGGTCACACTTTCAGCAATCTCAACCGGTTGGTGCCATTGCTCCATGAGGGTGTCATCGAAGTTTCTTCTAAAAGTTAATTTGAGTTGATTCCCATCCCAAACCTCACAAGCACTCTTAGTCTGCTCATTACAAATGGAGTAGATCGGCCAGAACTGCACAGACAGAGGGGAGGTACCAAACCAGGTATCCTCCCAGAATCTGACTTTAGCCCCTGAGCCAATTTTCCATCTGTAACCAAACTTTAGTGTTTGAATAGTAGATTTAGTGCATTTCCAAAATCTGGAGGCATGGGGTGACAGTTTGGGGGCAAAGATATTGATTCTACCAGCCATGTATTTATGATCAATGATCATTTTCCATGGTTTCCCTTCACTTTCATAATATCTCTTTACCCAGGATCCTAGTAGGCAAAGGTTAATGTCCTGGAGGTTGGGAATCCCCATCCCTCCAAAATCTTTTTTCATGCACACTGACCTCTAGTTAGCTAGGTGCAGCTTCCTATGACCTTCAAAGTCATTCCACAATCAGTTGGCCATTTGAGAATTAATCATCTCAATGGCTCACTTAGGGAATTTGAAGAATGAGAGCAAGTAGATGGGAATGCTGGCCAAGCAGGCTTGAATGAGTACAAGTCTGCCCCTATATGAGAGGAGTTTGCCTCTCCACCCAGAAATTCACCCCCCTTACATTCCAAAATTGAGAGCAAAGAACAAAATTCATCATCTCCTATGTGTATGTGAATGAGTTCACTTTTTTTATAATTGATCCTCATCCCAGAAACTTTTTCAAAGCAAGTCAAGACCGACTTGAGATTGGTTGCATGAGCAAGGTCTTTATCTAAAAACAGGAGGGTGTCATCTGCATACTGTAGGCAGCTAATACCCCTGGACACACTTCAGTGCAGAACCCTGCAATCAAACCACTATTTGCTGCTTTGGACATCATTTTAGTAAGGACATCTACTACCAGATTGAACAAAAGGGGAGAGATGGGGTCTCCCTGTCTGAGCCCGTTCCCAGAAAGGAAAAAAATCACTTTCTACATTATTCATCTTGACTCCCACAGAGCCATTATGAGTAATTTGACGAATCCAGCTAATCCATTTGCTACCAAAACCCCTTTTGTTAAGCATATCTAGGAGAAAGCTAATATCTACTTTGTCAAAGGCTTTCTCATAGTCTAGTTTTAGGACTAAACCTTGTTTTTTCCCAGCATAGACCGAGTGCACCACCTCATGGGCAGTGACTACGCTTTCTAAGATATATCTGCCCTTCAAGAAGGCAGACTGGTTGCTAGCTATCAATCTCTGAAGGATTTTAGCAAGCCTATTGGTGAGGACTTTAGATAAGATTTTGAAGCTATAATTAATCAGACTGATAGGCCTAAACTTTTTCATAGCAGTGGCATCAACCTCTTTAGGGATCAAGGTGAGCATAGCAAAGTTGAGCCTATGAATATCTAACTTACCTGAATGAAAATCATTAAACATAGTTGTTATGTCAGCTTTAATCAGTCCCTAGAAATGTTGGTAAAAGAAGAAAGGGATACAATCAGGGCCAGGGGCCCCATCTGGGTAAGAGTCAAACACTGCTTTTTTGACTTCTTCTTCAGAGAAGGGTGCTTCAAGAGCTTCATTCTCTCCTGGGGTGACTTTTTCCCCAGGTGAGAAGAAGCCAGTCTTGATTTTGAACCCACTACTATCTTCTTTTTTGAATAGATCTTTATAGAAATCACTAGCTATCTTGAGCATGTCCTTAGTTTCTGTGACAGGGCCATTAGGGCCATCCAGAGAGTGAATGAGAGTCTTTCTTCTCCTCTGGTTTGCAACTGCATGGAAGTAGGCTGTGTTCCTATCACCTTTAGTGATCTCTCTATCCCTAGACCTTTGTTTGGCTTTAGTTTCTTCCTGCAGCCAAATTTTCTGCAGCTCAGAGTGAATAAATCTCATTCTGTTAAACTCTGACTCAGATAAGTCAGAGTTTTCTGCTTTTATATCTAACATATCAAACTCTTCTAGTAAATTTTTCTTATACCTTCTAAGGTTAGCCTCTTCATTAGAATTCCATCCCTTGGTGACTCTTCTGAGGCTCCTAATTTTGGTTTGCCAATTCTCAATGGTAGAAGTGGCTCTGTTAGGTTCTGACCAGATTTTGTGAACTAAATCGGCAAAATCTGTTCTAAGGAGCCACCATTTCTCCATTTTATAGCTACTTTTCTTAGGTTGAGATTCCAACCCAAAGTCCCATAGTAGTGGAGTATGGTCACTCCCACATCTAGGTAGGGACCTACATGAAGCTACTGGGTACAAACTATCTAAATCAGTGTTGCAAAAGAGCCTATCAATAGTAGACATGATGAGGTCACTTTGATTATTTGCCCATGTGAATTTCCTACTAGAGAGTTTAATCTCTAGTAGCCCCCATATTTCAATCCATGCATTAAAATTGTCACTCCATCTATGGTTAATAACACCATTGCTCTTCTCTTTTACATTCCTAACTAGGTTAAAATCACCTCCAATGAGGGTAGGGATTTTAGAATATATAAAAAGTGTATGGAGTTCTGAGATAAAATCTCCTTTCCCATCTTCATATGGGGACCCATACACTGTAATGACCCTAATCAGATTGCCATTGCACTTGTGTTTCATCTCACAGCTAATAGAGAAATCCAAGTGAGACCAAGCAAGGATTTCAAAAACATCCTGGTCCACTCCCATGAGGATGCCTCCAGCAGAGCCCTTGGATGGAAGATGGTGCCAAGAAAAATCTCTATTACCTACTAAAGACTTGAGATAAGAGGGGGAAAACTCCTCCTTCTTAGTCTCTTGGAAACCTAAAATGGCGGCATGAGTTTTGGAAATAGTATCCACTATAATGGGTTTCCTCCCTGTGGCTGAAATGCCCCTAACGTTCCAGAAAAGGGCATTCATTCAGTCCCACTTTTTCTGGGGTGCTTGCCCCATCTATTCTTACAGACCAATGACCAAAGCCCCTCATTAGGGCTGGAGGGGGGATCAGAATTAACATCTTGGTCCGCTAAATGTTCCTCTACTACAGCAACATGACCTTCAGTCATTTTATCAGTAACAACACTATACACTACAAAAAAATACACTTCCGTGATGATACGTGTTTGTCACAGTAGGTCGCGTTTTCTGTCATGCATGTACATCCATGACAAATTTATGACAGAATCAAGATAGTCATACCTGTGATGTCGTAGAAGTGTTCCATGACATTGCCAAAATTATCATCATGGAAGTGTCCACTTCCATGACGATAAATCGCGCGTCACGGAAGTGCTTTCGTCAAGGGTGACCGACACGTGGCATCCACCGTAATGGAACGCCGTTAAGCTATCGGGTCGGATTTTGGATCCGATAACCCGTTAACAGCCACGACCAATGCCGATTTTCCACGTGTAAAATTCTCATTGGCTGACGGATCCACGCGTCAGCTCCGCGTTGGCATAGGTGTCGCTCATCCAACGGTCGAGATGGGCCTATGATATGTTGACATGTGGACCGGCCCAAAAGTGGCCCACAAAGTTTAAATGGACCGGCCCAACCGAAGGCCCATAAGATTTAGCGGACCATAATGGGCTGACCCAGCTAAAGGTCCACAAAATTTAGCGGAGCATAATGGGCCGGCCCAGCTAAAGGCCCACACGATTTTGAAGACCATAATGGGCCGGCCTAGCTAAAGGCCCGCAAGATTTTGCGGACCATAATGGGCCGGCCCAGTTAAAGGCCCACAAGATTCTACAGACCATAAGGGGCCGGCCCAGCTAAAGGCCCAACATTCTCTGTCAAATCGCCTCGTCAACGGCCTGTCCTAAACTTTTCATCAACGCGGCCCATGGTCACTTCTGGCCCGTTAACAGTCCGCTAAGTAATTCGGCCGAATTACGGCCCGGTGTATTTCCGGCCTGTTAAAGGTCCGGCTTCATTTGGGCCCATTTACAGGCCATCAAAACTTTCGGCCCATAAACGACCGTGAAGGATTTGGATCATATTCGGTCATGTCTGACATTCGTCCTGTTAGAGGCCCACTATAGCTTTGGGACACTTTCGGCCTGCTGTCATTTTCGGCCTGTTAGCGCTGGACATAAACCATGGGCCATATGTGGCCCAACGTCATATCGGGCCCATTAATGGTCCATATAAAAATGACGATAATCTAGCCCGACCGAAGTTCCGTCCTATTAAAGGCCCGTGTATTAGGTCGGCGCATTTATGACCCGTCCGAATTTCGGCCTGTCAAAGATCCACATCGTAAATGGGCCACCATTTTGGCCTGCTAAGTCTAGTGGGTTATTTGGCACAATCAGGGCCCAATCTCACTTTCGGTCTATTAAAGGCCCATGTTTTTTATGGGCTCGAGATATTTACACCTGTAAACGGCCTATTTTTACTGAGGGCCCAAATTATGTTTAGGCCTGTTAAAGGCCCACTATGGGCACAGGCCTACCAGAAAAATATGAAAGCTTATGCTGATTTAGGCCTAGATATTTTTAGTGGGCTACATGCCAATTTCGGCCCGTAATCGTTTTTAGCCCAATTGAAATGGGCCCGACGAATGTTGGCATGTTGGGCTCCTACGAAGCTTTCGGCCGAATACATTACTAAGATAAACCTACACTATATAAAAATAGCGTCGTAATTACTGCAGCCTGAGGCAGCATCATAAATGTTGTATCACAACAAAATAAATTCCAACCATACAACAAAATGCATGTTGGCATAAAGTTTACAGTCCTTCCAGATAAAAGCACCATCAGATGTATAGAAGCACATATCATTTGACCTGAGTGCTAATGTTTCAGGCTGTAGAATCTGATGGAGCAGCACGATCTCCACCTTTTTTCCGTCATTGCTCTTGAACAATGAAGCGAATGTCTGATAGTCTGGTTTCAAAACCATTCATATCTTGATGACATTTCTCAACCACTATTCTTGTTTCCGAAACAATGTCCATTAGGGATTGGACTTGTGTCTGGAGCACAGATATATCACTCTGTCTAGCAGGAAGATTTTGTTCAGTAGGCGATTTGGGCGAGGTTACCTTGACAACCAACCCAGAATTATGCAGGAAGGTGCTTTTTGCACTATTAGTGGAGAGATACTGACGCACTGCAGCAAGAGGTGACATTGTGCCTGTAGTAGCCTCGTCACCTTCAGGTGGTTGTGGTTGTTCAATCATTTGTTTCATAGCTTCCTGAAAGTTTGAACTTGTAGATTAGTGTACCAGATAAGTTACTAATGAGACAAAAACAAACAAAGTAGGTTAAACGTTTATACATAACTTATTTTGGTGAACTACTGCAATACATTAGCATGTATTGTAGTGCCAACTACATAATAAAATCACTTTCGGAACATATGTCCATGTAGCATGCCTATTGTATTGTCTATTTCCTCACATTCGTTGACATCTAAGGATAAAGAGACGTGGTTTAAAGTAGGATGAACATAGTATGACATCATTCATATCATGGGCAAACAGATATAAAACAAACAGGCTATTTTATCATTGTGTGCGCACATGAACATAACAACTAGATTACAGATCAAGACCAAAAGAATATCCTTCATCTCTTTTAAACCATGTAAGGTGAAATGATACGTTAAGACAATTGTGAATAAAAGTGAACAGAGTAACTGACATTGGCTGCAAACCAAGTAGTTAAATGAACACATCACAGTACCAATCAGTTCGAGGCAGGAGGAGTAAAAGGACTTACAACAGCGGCTTGAACTGGTGTGCTCATGCCCTTCATCTTGCTGGTGTGGCAATCCTTGAAGATTTGCACTGCATTCGGTTCAGGTTCTTTTTGGTCCGCACGGGCTTTCCTCTGTATTTGGAACAAGTCAATATAGATACGATAATATGGCACAAAAAAGAAGGAAGTATCAGCTATTTACAAGAGCCTCACAGTGTGCAATATAGCTACGAGATCATGTTGTCTGTTGGAATTTCACTTTAGAACGGTTGGTTTTGTTCTTCAGACAGTTAGCCTAGAAGAAGATACACTTGTAAGGCACATACATAAATACAAGTTCAATATGAGGTATGATCAAATACATATAGCCTACCTGATACTTTGGATCAGACTAGTGTTTAACGAGGGTTGTCCAGTCTTCATCTGTAATATATTCCACTGGAGATGTTTGGGCGATTTCATTGTTAGCCTTGCCTTCAAAGTGAGATTTTCTAAGGTGGTACCGATACTATCGCAGAGCAGACTGAAAAACATGAGTGCATGCTTGTTTAGTTGCATCATCTTTCAGATTCAACTTGAACCTTATCTGTTGAAAAAAGAATGTGAGTCTTATTAGGAGGAAGCTAGAAAGTATGGGACAGAGCAAGACAATATTACTAATTGCGATGAATAACATTACTTATGGATAAATGGTCAAGGAAGGTGTTAAACTGGGTATTGTCTTTCTCATTCCTGTACTAGATCCACGTTGGGAGGATACGTGCATGACACCTAACGGCAACGACTGCCTCTGATACTAACTTGGCTGACTCTGTAGCATCACGTGGCCTTTTTAAACCTGCCTCAAAATGGATCTCCATTCTTCCTCCTTTAGATTTTGTTAATCTGTCAAGCATTATCCCTGATGTCTGTTTCCGCTTGCGCCGTGGTGCTAGTTCAACAACGAATATGGAAAGTGTTAGTGTACATCAAACTGGAAGAGTACATATAAAGGAGCATGCAACTGCAACTTGACTCGGTCAGGTACCATCTTGGTGTTGATGCTCATGAGGTTCATCTGATCTTGCCAAGTCCTGTTGTGTCAGCAGTGCTTCGGAAGTAGTGTTAGGTGTGAAGGTAGCTTGGGAACTGGCTAGTTCCGGAGCAAACGAACGAGTAACTGGTTGAGATGCTGGTATAGTTGAAGCGAATGCTGCAGCTGGTGGAGCAGGTGATACTGTGTTTGTAGATTTAGCCGGTGGACTTGGACCTTCTACTGCACTATAAGTACCAGCAGAATCTCGACGGCAGAACCTTTTCCGTTTCACCCGACGAGTAACAACACTCCCTACTATATTATTTTCCTTGCTCTTTTTTGACTTTGCCATGTCAAGCTGTACCCACAACACAAAAGAATAAAATCACTCTTCATAACTCATTGATGCATGATACAAACAAGCAATACTTTGATGTAAGACAACCGTATGAGGATGGAATATGTAAGAAAAACAGGACGGCATGACATATTCACAGCTACGATGTGCAAACTAAGCAGAAGGATTTTCAAGAAAATAGAAGTAATGCAAGCTAGACACCATATGAAAGATGCAACCAATATTACTCTGCCAAGTTAAAAGTGTCTTGTCATAAGTGGCAATTCGAAAAATTAGAAGCAGTACAACATAGAAATCAATGCAAGATGCAACCACTATCAAACTGCCATGTTAAAAGCGTCCAATCATGAGTGATTGATGCGGGATACACAACATCAGTACTTTGATGTAAGAACATGGTATGATAGATAGATGCAGTGTATTCTAGACACAGAAAGCCATGTCATATGCACATGTATAACGTATAAACTCAGTAGGTGCAATTTAATCAAAATAGAAGAAATACAGGCTAGACAACATATGCAACATGAAACCAATTATCACACTGTCAACTTAGAGCAAGCACCTGCAATGGTGGAGTACGGGAGATGAACTCATCATGTAGACTTGGGACTTCAACTTCATTAGCAGTAGCAGTGGCAAATCTAGAGAGTCTCTGTTTGCGTCGGTGCGGAGGACCACCAACATCCCCTAACTTACTCTTTTCCTTCCTATTTTCTGATATTGGCTTATGAAGTCAAAACCACAAGAAGATGAATAAAATTAGCTCTACATAACTGGTTGATGCATGATACGGACGAACACTACTTTGATGTAAGGCAAGCGCAGGATAGGAGGATGGAATATATACAAAAAAAGACAACATTTCATATTCACATGTACGATAGGAGGATGGAATATGTATGAAAAAACAGTAAGCGGAAGGCATTTCAACAAAATTAGAAGAAATGAAAGCTAGGCACCATATGAACATGCAACCAATATCACTCTATCAGGTAAAAAGTGTCTCGTCGTAAGTGCCATTTCAAGAAATTAGAAGCAGTACAAGCTAGAAGACAATGCAAGATGCAACCTACATCACAGTCCCAAGTTAAATGTGTCTTATGGGTAACTGACCGTTGCAGGTATAAGTTGTAAGCTACACGGATGCAATTCAACATAATCAGAAGCAATACAAACTAGACATCATACGGAAAACGCAACCACGTATAACAGTTCCAAGTAAGAGCAAGCACCTGTGATGGTGGAGTAGGGGAGATGTGCTCATCATGTACATGTATGTTCTAGAAACAGGAACACGTGTCATATTCACAGGCATTATGTGTAAAGTAAGCAGATGCAATTCAAGTTAGAAGCAATACAAGCTAGACATCATACGCAACATGCAACCACATATAATAGTGTCAAGTTAGAGCAAGCACCTGTGATGGTGGAGTAGGGGAGATGTGCTCATCATCTACACAGCTACGTTGACTGTCCAGCCTTGTGTTGTCTTGCGAATCTTGTTGGGAGGATGGCGGAGTAGAATCTGTAGAGACCCCCTGTTTGAGTTGCTCCAAAGGACCACCATCATCCACTGTTGGACTAATTTCCTTCAGTTGTAATGATTTTGCATTGTGAAGTCAAACTGATAAGAAAAAGGAATAAAATTCGCTCTTCAGAACTCATTCATGCATGATACTGACGAACACTTCTCGGATGAAAGGCAAACACATGATGCGAGGATGGAATATGTATGAAAAACAGGATGGTGTGACATATTCACACCTATGATGTGGTAACTAAGCAGAAGGCATTTCACAAAATTAGAAGCACTGCAAGCTAGACACCATATGAAAGATGCAACCAATATCACTCTACCAAGTTCAAACTGTATGGCGTTTCAACAAATTAGAAGCAGTACATGCTAGAAATCATATACAAGACACAACCAATATCACAGTGGCGACTTAAAGGTGCCTTATCATAAGTGACTGATGCGGGATATGCAAGAATAGTACTCTGATGTAGAAACAGGAACACATGTCATATTCACATGCATTATGTGTAAAGTAAGCAGATGCAATTCAACAAAGTTAGAAGCAATACAAGCTAGACATCATACGCAACATGCAACCACATATAATAGTGCCAAGTTAGAGCAAGCACCTATGATGGTGGAGTAGGGGAGATGTGCTCATCATCTGCACAGCTACGTTGACTGTCTAGCCTTGTGTTGTCTTGCGAATCTTGTTGGGAGGATGGCGGAGTAGAATCTATAGAGAACCTCCGTTTTAGTTGCTCGGAAGGACCACCATCATCCAATGCCTTGCCAATTTCCTTCAGCTTCATTGATTTTGCATTGTGAGGTCATACCGACAAGAAAAAGGAATATCATTCGCTCTTCAGAACTCATTCATGCATGATACTGACGAACACTACTCTAATGAAAGGCAAAGTCATGATACGAGGATGGAATATGTACGAAAAAATGGACGGCTTGACATATTCACACCTATGATGTGGTAACTAAGCAGAAGGCACTTCAACAAATTAGAAACACTTCAAGACACCATATGGAAGGTGCAATCAGTATCACTCTGCCAAGTTAAAATTGTCTCGTCATAGGTGGCGTTCATCAAACTAAAAGCAATACATGCTAGAAATCATATTCAAGACGCAAACCAATATCACACTGCCAACTTAAAGGTGTCCCATCATAAGTGATTGATGCAGGATACACAAGAAGAGTAGTTTCATGTAAGAACATGGTGTGATAGACAGATATAGTATGTACCAAAAACAGGAAAGCGTGTCATATTCACATGTATCATGTGTAAGCTAAGCAGATGCAGTTTACACTAATTAGGAGCAATATGAGCTAGACACCATATGCAACATGCAACCAGATATCACACTGCCAAGTTAGAGCAAGCACCTTGGATGGTGGAGTAGGGGAGCGGAGACTTGGACCTTGTAATGCACTATCAGTACAAGGAGAATCGGTACAGATGCTCCGTTTACGTTGCTGTAGAGGACCACCATCATCGCCTTCCTTACTCTTTTCCTTCCTCTTTCTTGATTTTTCCTTGTCAAGTCAAACCCACAAGAAAAAGGAATAAAATTTGCTCTTCAGAACTCATTGATGCATGATACTGACGAACACTACTTTCATGTAAGGCAGCCGCATGATAGGAGGATGGAATATGTATGAAAAACAGGACGGCGTGACATATTGACATGTATGATGTATAAAGTGTAAACTAAGCACGAGGTGCTTGAACTTGTTAGAATCGATGCAAGCTAGAAACCATATGAAAGATGAAACCAATATCACTCTGCCAAATTAAAAGGGTGCCCTAACAAATGTATTTGACCAAATTAGAAGCAATACATGGCAACAGGCTAGAAATAATATGCAATATGCAACGAATAAAGGTGACTCATGGTAAGTGATTGATGCAGGATACAGAAGAGAGATAGTTTCATGTAAGAACAAGGTTAACACATAGATGTAGTGTGTACCAAAAATAGGAAGGCATGTCATATTCACAGGTATAGTGTGTAAACTAAGCAGATGCAATTTACCCTAATTAGAAGCATTACAAGCTAGACACCGTATGCAACATGCAACCACATATCACACTGCGAAGTTAGAGCAAGCACATGTGATGGTGGTGTAGGGGAAGTGCGGTCTTCAGGTACAGAGCTACATTCAATATCTTCATTTAGGCTTGCTGTTTCTTGAGAATCATGTGGACAGGATGAAATTGCATTCTTTATAAGAGTATTGCGTCTCATATTAAACCACGTGCGTGACTGTCTCATCATAAGCGATAGACGCAGGATACATAAGAACAGTAGTTTGATGTAAGAACATGGTGTGATAGGCAGATGTAGTATGTACCAAAAACAGTAAGGCATGTCATATTCACATGTATAACGTGTAAGCTAAGGAGATGCAATTTAACAAATTAGGAGCATTGATGAAGGATACACAAGAAAAGTAGTTTGATGCAAGAACATGGTTAATAGAAAGACGTAGTATGTACCAAAAACAGGAAGGCATGTCATATTCACAGGTATAATGTGTTAACTGAGCAGATGCAATTTACCCTAGTTAGAAGCATTAGAAGGTAGACACCATATGCAACATGCAACGACATATCACACTGCCAAGTAAGAGCAAGCACCTGCGATGGTGGTGTGGGGGAATTGCGGTGATCAACTAGAGAGCTACGTTGACTATCTTCATTTAGCCTTGCTGTTTCTTGAGAATCATGTGGGGAGGATGACACTGGACTCTTTAAACGAGTAGGGCGTCTCACAGTAACCCACTCGGGTGACTGTCTCATCATAAGTGATTGACGAGGGATACAAAAGAGCATTAGTTTGATGTACGAACATGGTTAATAGACATATGTAGTATGTATCAAAAATAGGAAGGCATGTCATTATCAAAGGTATAATGTGTAAAGTAAGCAGATGCAATTTAACCAAATTGGAAGCAATACAAGCTAGACACCATATGCAACATGCAACCACATTTGACAGCGCGAAGTTAAAGCAAGCACCTGGGATGGTTGTGTGTGGCAATTGAGATCATCAACTACAGAGCTACGTTTACTGTCTCCAACTGCTAGCACTGCACCCATTAGAGCACTGAAACGCTTAGTGCTTATCTTCGAATTACACTGGAGCGACTTCTGTCTTTTCTTTTCTGCATTCATCAACACTGCGTCAGAGTCTGAAATACCCATGCATAAAAAACAATAGTGTGAGTATGCGTGAAGTGTGTGCACAATTAGTATAGTGTAAAGGTAGCAGATAACAGGTCGGTGAGAAATAAATGACGGGAGACATATGATAGCTCTACAACATGGATGGCACACTAAATTACTACAGGATTCTATGAAAATAACAGTCGACTAAAAGCAAATAGGTCAGTCCATTTTTTTCTGCAATGTCCGATGTACAAAGAACGGGCAGATCGCCTCCATCTACCTCTAGCCAGTCAGTGTTGACGATCTTCCTTGAAATGACAGCGACCACCGGCCCAGTATTCCTCCCCTACCTGCGCCCTCCCCTCGACCTCACCGCACCGCCATGCTTGGCACCGCCCCCCCGGCCATCCATTCAAGCCCCGCCGACCTCCAGATCGGGCGCAAGAAGCTCCTGCGCCCCACACCCCTATGATAGACACTGATGCGCCGCTTCCCCGAGGAACAGGCGGACTAGGTGCTCCGCACGCCTAAGCGGGTGCTGCTTCTTTTAATTACGGTTCGACTGACCCTGAATTAAAATCCAGGCGGGCTACTGACCTCTAGCAAAGGTGAAATAGTAAAAGGGAGGAAACCTTGTGCATTTAGTATCACGAAGAAGATGCGGTAAGAAGCGCTCAACTAGTTTCTTTCGTGGGATGAATACGGTGTGAGCGGAGACGTAAGATTTGCACGAATAAGGGAAGAGGAGTACCTCTTTCTGCTGGCAGTGCTGTGTCCTCCTTCTGTTTTTCCAACGATCTTCTTGTTGTTCGCCGGAAACCAGAAGTTGTGGAGGACAGTGCAGCCTTGGACGAACCCATGGCCAAGTTGTTGAGTGTGGTGCGGTGGCCGTCTGTCGGTGGCGGGGAAGCAGATCCGAGGCGGTGAACGACGACGTAGTGGGAACAGCTCCGGTGCAGTGGATGGTTGCGACAGTGGACCCGCAGCAGTGAGGCGCAGGACTGCATGGTCGGAGTGGTTCTAGTATGGCGCACGTTGGTGTCGGTGTCGTGGAGGCAGCTCTGCCTCGGCTTCAGCTGCTAAGTCCTTGAGGGCGTTGCGGTTGCGGTTGTGTTGAACGACGACATCGGGGTACCGGCTCCGGCGTGATGGAGGAGGGTGGTGGTGGATTGGCCGCTATGGGGTGGAGGACGGAGGAGGCTGGGGTTTCACGGCTGGTGGAGAGGGCTTCTTCGCGCCCATGGAGTATGAATGGGGAAACGGAGGGAGGCGGGGAACTAAGGGGGAACAATGTTTCGGTTTGAGACGCGCTTGTTTGAAATTTGGGGAAAGTTACAAAATTTGCCCCCATCTAAAATTTCGGACATATTGCGGGTTGGGGGTAGGACAGTCATGTCAGGTGTCCCAAATGTGGGCGGGATAGATTTCGGCCGAGCACATGGATAGGCGCCCACGGCGTATGAATGCTTCTCGGAGGCGGTTGAGACTGGCGTCTTGGTGAAGTTACAAACCTACCCCGGTTTAGACCTTTGGACATCGGGCCGATAGGCTACACGGGCCACAGTTAGGAAAGTAATTTCGTGCCACCAAAACATTAGTCTCGCGCGGTTTCGGGTGACCAAAGGCCTATTTGGCGCTTCGTTCAATATTTGGGAGCAGAAGCATTAACGTTTTCGGTTCTCTTGAATTGAACTTTCAGGATTTGTCAAACTTCACCAATCTTTACTCTTGAAAATCCTAAAGCTATGATTATTTTGGAATGGAGGGGGTACATTTGAATATACATTGTACACGAGTATATATTAAAAAATATGCAACTTACCTTAGTTCATGCATGGTTCCAGATATAATCTCCTTGGTTGCAAAAAAAAGGTTAGATATGCGTATGAATATATATAGCATGTTCAAACTCACAACAAAGATTGATGCCCTCTTTTACATTTGATTTACAAATGCCATTATCTCGGGTTCAAATAGATGAATGCACTTCCTATGAATTCGAATCTTCGAAACCCCCTTTATGTTGAATTCAACATGTATTCTATTTCATAGCTAGCAATTTGGAATGTATCCATGCAAGTGACAAATGTATAAAGTGCTTCACACTAACAACATGGAGTGCACTAATTAATGTTTATATATGAATTGCAAAAGCATCCATTGCCTGTATTTCAAACCGCTCTCACTCTATGGATCGATAATATGAAATAAACACATGCACATGCTAGAATTCAATAGAGTATGGGTGTCTGATAGACCGATTTTCGTCCATACGCAATTTGCAAAATTCATGATCTCATCCAAAAATAATAATGCCATTTATATTTTAATTTAATGCGTAGAACCGCCTTTTACACGTAGATGCACTATGCCTCTCCCCGTTCTCACAAACGCGTTATATATCTCTCTATCTAACGCATAAGTACACACACTTTATATGCATCGGCATTTCTCTTTCACACATGCTCACAATCTCTCTCAGGGTGTCGGGGTGTCTCACGCACATGCTCTCTCTGTTTCTCTCTCTCTTTCTGACTACTATGTACCACTCTTTTCACTAATCTCAGTTGGAAAACACTATTTCTCTCACATGCATATATACACATGCACAGTCTCTACTAGCCCTCTATACGCGCATATATGTGCCTACGTGTCTCCCGCACGCACATTATCTTTAGGCATCTCTCGCACACATTGCCCCCCTGACACACCTCTCTCTTAGTAGTTGGCAGATATGATTTCATCATATCATTCGGTAGGATATCCCTGGCTGTTAGGCTCGATGGTAATACGAGGCAAAGTTTTACCCTAGTTCGGATCGGACCCTTGCAGTTGAAGAAAGTGCCTACTCCTGGTATTGTATATTTAGTGATAGGGGTGTGTACAAAGTACACGTGAATACCAGCCATTGTGCGTGCGTGTATACTATCGACGAACTAGCCCCCAAGCTTGTATAACATACTAAGGGCCTAGGGTTACAAATCATATATAGTCGGCTTATCACCAGTGGGGATAGAGTCCTCCGCGACT
Source organism: Triticum urartu (assembly GCF_056163025.1). Classification (NCBI taxonomy): domain Eukaryota; kingdom Viridiplantae; phylum Streptophyta; class Magnoliopsida; order Poales; family Poaceae; genus Triticum; species Triticum urartu. The sequence continues at coordinate 302,833,423 of NC_141879.1, forward strand.
CTGGTAGCTTCGTGTTGTACGCCGAGTCCTCCACATGTGTCTTCGTATAACACGTCTCGGTCCAACCTATATGTGGCACGGGATGGAACCGACCCATGAGTCTTCATGTTGACCCACCACAACTAGAAATGATGTGCCCACCACACCACACACACAATCGGCCACTAAGAAAATAAGCATATACAATAGTACAACGGTATCTAGCTCACGATACGTCTCCATATTTTGTTGATGACACTGACGGACTTTGCATTTGATGTGTGCTCCGTATTTTGTTGACGACACTTACGGTCATTGTATTTGAAGCGAAAGCACGATATGGTCACTGGACTTCAGAATAAGCTCATCACGGTCACCACATACATTTTGTCATACATGTGGTTGGATGGTTAGAGGATAGTGGTTTCTTGAGCCCACCAAGGTTAATGTCCCGGTGCTCACATTTATCTTGTGTTAATTTCAGTATTTTCCGGCGATGTACGTTCAGTGGGAGGAGACGTTCCACTCGACTACGAGGCACCTATGGTGACTTCGTAAAATCTCAAGATCATATATGCTGGCCCACTCTCTCGAAGGTGCTCATAGGGGTAGGGTCCACGTGTGTGCGCTTATAGCAGTGAGTGGTTGCGCGTATATATGAGCCCTTGCGTCTGTACCGTGTTAAACAAATACATATCATGATTATACGGTCACTGGCTCACCCGTACAACTTCGTATTTTTTTGATGACACAATCAATTGACCAGTCAAACATTCACGTGGCGCAACTAGTGTTGCACCATCGGGGCATGTAACCGTGGGGCCCACCTGTCAGCCTGTATATGAAAGAAAGAAATGGTAGTTTGAGTCTGTACTGTGTTAATAAAATAGGAGTACGTTTTAGGGTGATCATACGGTCACTAGCTCACCATACAGCTCCGTAATTTGTTGATAACACGATCAATTGACCAGTCAAATGGTCCACATTCAGCAGCGCACATTACCATAGGGCCCACCCGTCAGCGCATATATGAAGGACAGAAATGGTAATAAATTAGTGGTCGGTGGGTATTCAAAGTCGTGAGACCTCTGGTTGGCAGTCACCGGCGGTTGGGGGGCATTCATTGGGCAGTGGGGTGGGGATCCCCGGAGAAAAAGCTCGGCAGGGGGGGCTAGAGGGATGGCCGGTGCAGCGGCGAACCGGCGGTGGGGAGTGGTTTCGGGGAGGGGCCAGCTGCGGGCGGCGGGGGCTGGCGGTTCGGCCGGTGGTGGCTGGTGGCTCAGGGGGGTGGAGTTTGATGTTAAACTGGAGGCCCTTGATTTCGTATCCAACGGCTGGAAAATCTAATGACCAGAGATGAAGAAGTCAGTCGACTGACGTGTAGCCTCACCCTGCACGTACACATGCACGCACGCAAGACATGCACGTATGTAGGCGTGCAACACTGACACGTACACACGCAGGCATGCTGGCGTGCAACACTGACACGTACACATGCACTCACGAACACACGCACATACGCACCCATGCATGCAACACTGAAATGTACCCTTGCACGCACGCAACACTCGCATGCCTGCATGCACACAGCACACGACGCAAGACACACGCTCAACCTATACGTGCATGCACCTTTTGTTAAGCACATGGATTGTTACGGGTATTAATCAATCTTATCTGTGATAAGCAGAACATTGATGTTTGCATCGGTCTTTATGAATCACAACGTATCGAACGGGCTATCAACCTAGTGGGCTTATCTACAAGAAAAAGATGACGTCACACTCAATGAACAATCATCGGTTTATGAAATGCCCGCTTCTGACCGCCCTGGCCCACCAAAGGTTCCTCTACTGTGCGCTGCCTGTGTTGGGTCACTGACATGCATGCCATGGACCCAAAGAGCTCACACGTCAGTGGAAGAACGACGTGGTGTCCTAGGTCAGAGTCGAGGGCACCAGTCACGGCATGCCCGGCTGAACACGCCTCCGTGCCGCATTCAAACACCTCCATGAAACCCGCCCGTGTGGAAGCTGAGAAACCGACTCTGGACACACGTCCGTTCATGACGGGGCCGGCGTTAAACGCAATGCCGGCCGAGCCCCTCTCGTCTGCCGTCTATTTAATCTCCTATTTAAACAAGGCCAAACGCCGGCCAAGAATCGCACACCTCCGTCGCTCCCCTATCTCCTCCACCATTTTGTCCACTCTTACAATGGCTTACGAAGACTAGTTATTCCGCATCCAAGCCGGCTGGGTAGCCCGCCGGATACGAGCTATGTAGCTCGCTGATCCACCTCCCTCCCCTCGCCTGACGGAGCCAGTTGCCACCCCAAGCCGGCGCGCGGTTCAGCAACTCGTCGCTCCAGGCCAGCTCGACGAGGAGCGGCGCACAGGGCGTCGTTGCTTCCATCCACGCCACCGCCTCGTACCGCGTCTCCCGTTTCTGTGGCCGAGACTCCCATGCCGGCGGCCGCGCCATGCAAGCAGCGACAGAAGCTGGGTGCGCGGAGAGCGACGAGTCGGTGGCCAGCGCCTCCGCGTCCGCCGCCATCATCGAGGAGAAGTAGAACACGGGAGGCCGCCGCCGCTTGGGTCCCATGAAGGCCACCGCGGAGGTGACGCCGGCGTACACAGCAGGTGTCTTGCCGGATCCTTTTGTTGCGAGGACCTTCGTCGACCCCGCATGGGCTCCACAGAAGAGGGGAATGTTAGGATGAACTCGAGTCGGTGCTGGCCATGGCGAAGCAGTGGCCGATGATGAACTCGAACCGGTGCCAGCCTCCATCATCTTCGGCACCAACCAATGATATCAGTTGGGCAGTGGGGAAGAGAGCCGTCCTTTGCGCTGAAGCATATACCTCTGGGGCTCCCGGCAGTCCGGTGATGGTGTTGTCGGACATGAGGAACACAAATCGATCGGTGGGCGACCATTTAGGCCAGGTATTATATACATGTGCTGTCCAGAACTAGCACCGCGTAGTTCATTTGAATGTAATGAAATCCGTCATGTTTGTATGAAAATCCGGTATTTTATATGTTTTCCGTCGTTGTTTATATGAAATATCAGTTTGTCTACATGTTTGCATGAATATCGTCCGGTTGGTTGAGTTGCTATCGTAATGTGTGCGGCTATGGTTGGATGGCGTAATTTGCGGGTCGCCGGTCGGTCTGCGGGCGGCGTTGTGGGACAAAAAAACACAGCTCGTGTGAGCTCGTCTCCAACGTGCGCGCTGGAGGTTTTATGACAGCATGAGCACCCGATCCATTCCTCGTTCATTGGTGGCAAAGGCACCGGTGGACAAAAGGGTCGCCAATATTTTGGCTACCCCTGGCAAGATCCAAACAGCCCCTCCCAATAGATTCAAATCCCTCGTTCGCCGTGGAATTTTGCCATGTGTTGTTTTCATGGACTAGCAAGATGCCCGTGCATTGCACGAAACATCAAGATGCATTTTTTTACAAACTCCCGCATGCATGCAAGGGATAATTAATGTCCTCCTTTACTAGTACCAGAGGCAAACACCATTAATATTGCATCGATTAGTGTTAGTGGCCTTGTATATCTGCAAATTGTAATTTTGATAGTGGCCCCTTGTATATAAAAATGGAGGGAGAAAGATGAGAGATAAGGTGAGGAGGAGTGGGGCGTGCTGGTGACTGGTGGTCGGGTTGGGCGGAGGCATGGGGATGGACGGCGCATTATGTCTAGGTTTGTATCTCTCTCTCACACACACACGTAGGTGGGGGACGTGCACGAAGAGAAGAGGTGCACGCACGGCGCACGTACTCCCGTCTCTTTCCCAACCACACCCGCGCTGGTACACGGTAGAGCTCATTTCTGTACGAAAAAGGCAGCCCACATGGTAATTTGGCACGTGTACTGGTTGTCCACTTGGTGGAGGGAGGATCGTTTACCACGGGTGAAAAAACAAATTGCGACTTGACGCGTTATGTTAAATTAAGAAAGAGGCAAACCATGTGGGGCCTACCTTAGAGGCAAGGCTCTATACACTGGAGTACTTTTGATGTGTCCCGTCAACTCGCAGAACAAGGAGAAGATTGCTTAGCACGCTGTCTCCCCCGGCCACGGGCGCCGTGGCTCACATGATGAGGTGAAGCTTGCTTACGAGTACTACTACTACTACTACTACTACTACTACTACTACTATTACTACTACTACTACTACTACTACTACTACTACTACTACTACTGTACGCCTTTACGCCCGCTCCCTCGCCCATGCGCGTGGTGGCTCGCAACACGAGGAGAAAAATTTACTACTCCCTCCGTTTACTCCTCGTCCCTACTACGTACTTTGGTTAGTACTCCCACCATTTACTTATACAAGGCCACTATAAAAAAATACATTTTGCATCTATACAAGGCCACAAATAGTAATCGAGACAAAAGTTACTACTCCCTCCTTTCCAGTTTATGGCTCAATTACAAAATCTCTCCAACCAAGGTAGACGGTGAGTGGTCGAATTAATTTCGTAGTTTGCACAAGTAATTAGTACGCTCGTTTTTCTCAAGAAGTTATGTTTACCGAGGCATTAATTAGAACGAATGCATGAATGACACTAAATTTCCATGAACTTGTACATGCATTGGTTAGTTTCCTCTTGACACTACTTGCGTCGGGTGATCTAACGCACCTCGAAATCCAACATGTAATGGTACTACTACTAGTATAGTAGAATTGAGACTTATCAAACGGAAAAACAAATGTTTTTTAGATGAGCCCTATAAACCCTAGTGGGTACCTACTCCATAAAAACAGACTTTTCCAAAACTAAGTCGCTCCTTTTCATGAATTCTGTAGTATACTCCTCTGTCGACGCTCCCTTTCATGAATTATGTACTTCCTGTCGCCGACATGTGGGACATATAGCAACCGGGTCGACGTGTCAAGCACCAAATAACAGTGCAGAACAGTAGGGGGACGCACCCCACTCGTACCGGCCTAGTAGTAGTAATGAGCAATGAGACGTCAAATTACAATGCCGCACCTTCCCAGACGGACGAAGCAACCATTATTTCACACTTCGGTTCGCCATCATCTCAAACCACGTAGTATTGCTTCTGCCTCAAGAGGGACACGCGCATCGCCTTGGTATATCATGACACGTGGGATGCTCCCCCGCCGATCGCTCGGTAAAATCACCTCATTTTTACTACACTTCCTCCGTATCGGTTTACTACATGGCATGCACGTCGTTCTAGGTTGAGAATTTAACTGGCTATATATGTGATGAACAGTACTCTAGCCTTTTAAAAAATGTATACTTTTGTACAGTAGTACTATTGATGGATTGCGCCATGGAGCAAAAATTGAAATTAAAAAAAAGGTGGTACATATAGAGAGCGCTCTTCGCCAAATTATGCATATAGTACTATTAAAAAAGCTAGTACGTGCTTAATTGGGGTGCTAAATTCTATTAAAAAAATACTAGTAGTATGTACATACTGAAGAGTTAAAGTAACAAGAAGAAACATAACATAGTTCTGCTGGGGGCTCAGCACAACACACCCCTCAAATTAAACTAAACACACCTGAAATTAAACTATGGAACTAATCCGGTAGACACTGCATTAGAAGTTTAGAACCACCATGAGCAATGACACTGCCACCTTACTCGGAGTCCTCGTCCACGTCCTCGACTTCGTCCTTGTCCCTCTCCCTCTTGGCCGATACTTCTTTGCTTGAACCGCACACTTAGTTGTTTCTCTTCATCCAACCCTTGTAGATATTGAAGCAAAGGTAGCCATCCATTGCAACATAGTGGATGTGGACTATATCTAGTAAATTCCGCTGCCATGCATGACGATGAAACGTGTATGGAGGTTTCTCCAGTTTACCATACGAAGGATGAACCATGGCTCCTCCCAAGGTCAGCATTGAAGGCTGATGAGAGGACACCAACCGATTCTTCTGGAGGTCGAAGGTGTTGCCTACAACGAGGCCTAACCGACGCAGGACTTCTTTGTCGTTACCAAAGTCTACATTAATGAATTTGACTAGGTTGCTCTGGAGGAAGTCCTTAAAATCCTGGCCCTCAACGTCGGCATGGCATATGTGGTAGACCAAGCATAAGTCATGCACGCAAACCTGGATCACGGCGGGCTTCTTCCTCTCTTCGTCCTTTAGATCCTTCTCTGGTCCCGGTCGGTGGTGTACTCAATATCTAGCCCAGTGACCCACTCATCATCTAAGTCTTCGAACATGCGTCTGAAGCGAGAAAGGCATCCTTTCACCGTCGCGGAAGAACGGTGTAGATGACGTCGAACTCATCGCCGGTGATGGTTCTAACCTTGTACTCACCGCCGGTCGTGGAGATTTGGGACACCATGGATTTGGGAGGAGGGTTAGGATTAGTGGAACTGATGTAATGTGAATGGACGGGACGACTAGGAGCGAACCGCCGTAGTATTGAAGGACGTGCGGGGACGAGTAGGAGCGAACTGCCAGCGTGCGAACGATAGGGTAGTGGCTTTCCATTCTCCCATGATACGGGCTTCCGAGAGCTCTTTGATCTGAGATCGAACGGTTGCATGGCGTGATTCTAGACGTATGGGTGAATATCCTATCCTGGAGGGTTATTCTGCAAATTTTCAGCAACTTAGCATGTGACCGTTTGATCTCTGATCCAAGGGCTGCCAGCAGCCCGTATCATGGTCGCACCTACCACGACCGTCGCGTTGCTCACATGGTCGCGCCCTTGGAGATTTAACATGGTGCGTTAGGCTATCTGATGTTGGCATGTCATACATAGTCATCACTTAGTCACTCATACTACAACAAGGTTGGCTATAAGGTTGGCTATAAGTGTATTTTTTACTCCTCTCTATCTCTTTCTTCGTACTCCCTCCGTCCCATAATATAAGAACGTTTTTGACACTAGTGTAGTGCCAAAAACGTTCTTATATTATGGGACACATGGAGTACTAGTATTTATTGCATTTGCCAAGGAGTGACCTCTTCCAATGAAATGGTGTTGCTAAGTTTGCTTCATTTAATTAGCTATAGACTCAAAATTGTCTTTTCACCTAGGTACACGCGCTTAGCACCGTCTCTTCCTTGGGTCACCAAACTAGTCTCTCTCTTCTTGATTAACTTGCCACATCAAACTTTATGCCTATGTGGCAAGCTTAAGCACATGTAGGAGCAAGTAAAAGTAAGTACAATAGTGTGCTTTACATGGCATTTCTGCATATGTGGAGCAAAGAGAGGCAAGGAAAAAGTGGAGAAGTGGGCTCTCATGCAAGAGCCAGCCTCTACTACATGGTGGAGCATTGGGAGAGGCACCTGTATGGAGGTGGTCAGGAATCGGGAGACTCACGTCGGTCGTAGCGCCGCAATTAAAATGATAATGGCAAGTCAAATCACGGGGCCCCACCTGTCCAGCAGTAACTCGCTGTCAAATCAGACAGCCCTACGTTTGCAGCAGCCTACTCCCTCGTCTTCTCGCATCTCTATCGAACCGACTAGGCGGAACTGCCCCGCCTATCGCGCAGGAAAAGCCCCGCCCTCGACTTTTAAATACAACTACATCCGCTTAAGAATCCAATGATATACTTTTTGTGGCATAGTAACTCATATTTAGTTAGTCAAATGGATGACCTAGAACTATGTGCAGGCCCTATAAACCGAGATGCCTAAAAATAAAAAAACCAAGACGGAGAGGGTAGTTCAGCACGTATCTTTTTAGATCAATATAGTCGGGATTCACCAAGGAGCAAAACCAAGTGGTAGGCTGCTCCTGTCGTGTTGGCGTAGCAACTCAAGCAAGGTCAGTCCGCACACGAAATGGTGACACACTAAACAGGACCCCTTTGGCCAACATGTGGCTCATCCACCGTCTTGTTCCATGTGCGATGCACCAAATTACAGTTCGGAGCAGCGGTTGGAATTGGAGGCACCTCGGTCGTAGCGCCGCAGTAGTAGAAAATGAGCAATGAGGGGTCAAATCACAAAGCCCCACCTTGCTGGACGGACGAAGCAACCATCATTTCACTCTAGGGCGCAAGAGCATAAAGAAAAGAGAAAACAATGATGCGTGCGGCAGCTACCTAGGGCACCCTAGGGTAGGGGTCTCCACAAAGATCCTTTTTTTGAAAGTGCCTCCACTACAAATCGGCTTCTCCCTCGTCCTCTTGAAGAAAACCGATGATGAGTGCGGCGGTAGGGTTTGTAGGAGTACTACGACGTGTGGGGCCACGTCATAGTAAACGGGTTCGAGTCGACGCCTTAAATATGTGTGGGCCACTTGGTTTTACGGGAACGAGGCAACATTTTGGGTTCGGGGACCAGTGGAGATATAGTACGTACAAAAAATTGTGGATGTAGGTTTGACCGAAAGGCAATGATGCATGGGCCCTGCATTTTGATATACCCGGGGCCACATGAAAGTTGCTACTCTACTCAAAACTAGTAAGGTACACATGTATTGAACGCATGAGATTTCGAAACCAAATTATGAATAAATACACACTATAGCATGTAAAGCTTTGAGTCATATATGCATGATGTAGATGTCCGTTTAGTTCTTATAGTTCATCTCATTCAAAATCAATTAGTTTTATCAAAATGTTAAGATTCATGGGGTTGTGTATTGTAAATCATAAAGTAAAAAACAAATAATGGCAATTCATTTAGAAAAAAATAATCAATTGTGATACAGAAGATTCTAGAACAAAGGAGAAGTGCTTGTGTTTTGAGGTTTGTGCATTATGCTTAAGTTCAACCATGGAGTCTTCTAAATTATACATGTGGCAGATCTGGTGGAATGTTGATGATATCCAACGCCAGTAGTGCTCAGATTTGCCTATCTCTGCACTGTCGGGTTAGCTTCATCCAGCGATCATCTTTCAAAGTTATTGGCACACTATATAGTTCTTGTGCCATAGTTGCATGTTTTGGAAAAAAACTACTAGTGGGTTGTACTATCTATTTAGGAATAGAAAATGTATACATGGAAGTTGTAGGGAAAGAGATGACATGGAGCATCTCAATTCCTATGAGTAGGGATTGGAAAAGAGATGTCATTTGGTTCACATCATAGGAACTTTTCTATTGAATCTAGAGATGACATGTATCTCAATTCCTATGAGGAAGGATTAGAAAAGAGATGTAATTTGGTTCATATCATAGAACTTTTAAATTGAATATACGCTAATGTTTATTTTCCTTTGAAATTAAGGGAGTATAGGAATCCATTCATATGAACCAAGTGGCTCTAAAGCTATAGAAATGATATCATGTTTATTTCCTTTGAAATGTGGAGTATATGAATCTATTCCTATGAACCAATTGGCTCTAAAGGAAAAAATCCTATAAAAATCATATCATATAGAGTTCCTATGATATTCCTCGACACTAAAGGATGCTTGAAATTGCTGCGGGTGATACGATGGTCTTTCTTTGTAGATTCCTCACTCATCTTTATAGTTACCTCTCGAAGATGAATGAAATGATATATACATGGTATTCTACATGTGCAATTTGGTACATGAAAACTCGGTAAAAGTTTGCGAGGTTCGAATTTTCAATAAAGCTATATGCATTGCATTTCGGAACGGAGGGAGCATACGACAGTTGCTAACACTCACGTGGAAGATTTGTGTGTAGGAGGAGTGGCTGTTCTGTTAACTGACATGGCAAAACTGACACTTTCGGATGCCGATCTAACGGTTCTTACGGCGTTCGTCAGGAAAAGGCTTGTGGCAAACATTTGTCGGATAATGATTTATGGACACATGCATTGCATTGATACATGCCCCCCTCTCTCTCATGCACACGCACCCTCACGAGTCACGACTCTCCCGAGTCCTCTCGTAGACTCGCACATCGCACCCACCGTCTATCTGCAGGTAGACGTCACGCACATATGTGCTCTTCACACCCTACGCTCAGAACTTCTAAAAAACAAAAGACGACGTGCACATTTTATTTTAGCTCACACGTCACACACTTATACTATTACTCTTGCGGCGAACATTCTTTGGGCATAGTATATTGTACTCTCATGAAGAGAAGCGGTGCACGCACGCACTAGTTCTCTCACACCCACTCGCGGGTACACGTAGGAGCGCATTATTTTGAAGCTGGTACAACAAAATCAGTCCACCATATATAAAAGTAGGAGCCTTTGCGCTTGCTTTACTAGGGTTCCTCTCATTCACTCTCTCATGCTCTCCAGATCTAAGCAACACATAGGTGGCCACACTCTCTCTCAGCTCACGACTGGTCACAAATCCGGCCGGACAACCACGAACGGGGCAGGGGTGTAGGTGCATCGCTCACGCTGTCGTCGGCGACGAGGGAGGAGACCAATGGCTGCCCGCACTTCCCGATCGGCGGCCGTGCCGTTCTCTCAGAGAGAGCGCCGGCTCGGGAGGGCCTCCGACCCCTCCTTCCTCCCTGCGGTATTGTGGCCAAGATGCAGCCTCCCGACGCCGTGTTTGCCACATGCCGACGACCCTCAGATATATATTCCTTCGAAACCTGCCTTGCTCTACTGCCCCAGCTCCCTTCGTGTGGATCCTTTTCTACTTCCGTCTGCTTTTCCAAAGCCACCTAGAATTCTACTATTATTAGAAGTAAAGCTAGTTCATATAGTCAACTCAAAGCGTTGGTTCAAATAGGGAAGAAAGTGGGAAAGCTGTAGCATGAATCTAGGACTTGGTTCTAAGAGGAAACAGGGGAAAGTAGTAATATCTGTCACTGTTTAAGTAACCGTATTTCGTATTTGCGCAAACAGGGATGTCTGTCTCCATATCGTTTCGGGATGTCTGTCTCCGTATCGTTTCTATCCGCGCAATCAAAAGCACACACCTCGGTTTTAGTACAACTGTGCAAAATGAGATGGCTATCCCTCGTTGCCGTCATCTAACCTCCCGTCTTCAAGGTATCCCTACATTGGTAGTAACTAAGGTAGAATGACCAACGCAATCTAAAGAAGCTGATTCGTACGTTTTACTTCCTGATTGCAGTGCAGGGACAAGCGAAAACAACTGCATCCTAGTCTGGAATGCACTTTCTACCAGTTCATCCATGGACCGAGGACTAGCTGGCACGGCTGCATGGCGGTTTTTTGGACAGGTGCGCGAACAAGAGGCATTGTGGTCTGCTTATTTCTGCAAATAGCGGTGCTTAAATTTAGTGGAATGCACAAGCATTTCAGCTGGTCAGTACACTGCATGGTTCAGTTCAGCATTCCAACTGAGACCACAATTATAATTGGTTATTCTGGAATGAGAGAACCTAACCCTGGATGGTGGCAACAACAAAAAACCAGAGTGAACTCCAAGAAATTTAAGCCTGCCGGGAGGCGCTTTGCTCAAAGAAGCCTTGCTTGTTTTTTCCTGATTTGTAAACCTTCTCACAACTTTGTCTTTTGCTGTGAACTAGTATATGTTTGTTATGTTCTATGAATCATTGAGATGTATAAAATTGCTTAACTTATGCTTTTCAAGTTTTTTATGAAGACGAGTTTAATGTGAGTGTTCCACATGAGCGCTGGACTAGTGTGTGAACGTTGGAATTTATTACATTGTGGCCTCAATTAACTGCATGAACCACTGTAACAAGATACATAGTTGCTTATATGTCAGACAGTAGATTGTTGATTGTTAGCTGGTCGATAGCCTAGTGTTGAAGCGAGCTGAGCCAATGTGCCGTGTTTTGCACAACTGCTTACAAGTGGGGTAGCACCAATAGTGTTTACAAGTACTTATGTATACGTCGGCGCACGGTTCTCGAACAAGTGCTCTATTTCATCAAAACACACACTGCTCGTATGATAAACCGACAACTTATGTCTTACCATGCCATATTCATGAAAAAACTAGTGAGGACGCATCTGTTTCGGCACCAATTACGATGGTTCTCACATGATTCACGAGCACACAAAAGTAGCAGCAGTTCCCATAGACGGATTCAAACAGAGTACTAGCCCCAGAGGGGTCGATAACAGGCAAGGTTCGGATAATTAGACACAATCCAAACTACTATTAAACACTAGCTGGGGCAACTATTTCATGCATCGATCTAATTTGGGCTGGACACAAGATGGACCTTGCCATGAACATCATCGAGGACGTCCCGCAGTAGCTCAATCCTGTGAACCTTCATGAAGACAACCTTGTGGCCTTGCCACTGATAAACTTGTTTGTGGAGGCATGCCATGTCATCTTCCTGTGTAAGCTTGACAAGAACAGTATGCCTCACAAACGAAGGAGTAGCTTTGAACTTCTTGTGCTTCAGTACACCCTGGACAACACGCCTGACAATAGTGAGGCTGGAATACAACTCTTCATTGGTATAACCGCAAATGGCTTCCAAGATCCAACAACCTAAGAACTTTGTTTTCCCAGTGCATATATTCAGGTCATCCGCCTCATAGCGAGTGACATGTACAACCACACAATCCTTGTCTGCATCAGGGCTCTAATTGAAACAGAAACAAATTCTGAATTACTTTTCAGTATAACAAACACAAGTTATTTAAACCACTATGTATAGCATGGCATCGAAGCTAATAAAATTTTGCATTATTAATCACCACATACTTCCTTTTCTAAAAAAAATCACCACATACTTAGATGAAAAACCACAATCGAGATCGGCAAAGAAGGAAATCACCTTGGGCAGCTCAGCGGGGGGGGGGGGGACACATCCTCGAAGGGGGAAAACTGCTCCTGCAGTGCCACGGGGGCTGTAACCTCAAACGGGGCGTTGACCATCTCAGTAGTGGTCGTGAGCGTATCAGGGGTCGGCTCGGTGGTTACCTCCATATTCTTGGAGCTCTCTGTCTCATGGGGATCAGCCTCCTGTGTCTGCTCCAATATCGGCAGATCTTTGCCTGGTTCTCCTTGGTCCATCATGAAACTGACGAATACTAGGAGACCACTGAAAGGAAAACACAATCGCAATGACAATGAAACAAAAAAGAGAGTGAGGATCGGTTACTGCTTTGCAAAAGTTCTTTTTTTTCTCTGAACGAAAATATACCAACATCACAGATCTACTTACCTTCCCTTCGTTCGGAGAGAAGAACAGTGGCAGATGCGAGTGTTGCCTTTCTTGAAGACGGTGAGGGAGAAGGGGATTCAACGAAGAGTGAAATGATCGTTGCTTCGTTCGTCAAACTTAGACTGCAGGGAGGTGGGGTTTTGTGATACGACGACTCGTTACTGCCGCGCTACAACCGGGGTGACTCTCCGCCTGCATACTGCCTTCTAATTTGGTGGATGGCATTTGGGCCCGCGCGCTGCATGGCCCACATGTCGGTGAACAAAAGTATAACGACATTCAGTAGAGGGAGACGTTTCAATGACCTAGGAGGAGCCAGAAGCGGTAGAGTGTCTCCACTGTACAAGTAGTAATTGTTTTTCTGGGTAGTTGTAGAGTGTCTCCACTGTACTAGTAGTAATTGTTTCTCTGGGCCCAAGACAAAACAGCCCATCCACACTAGTAAATAGTAAAATCAATTCAAAAGCCCACATATTTATTGAATTGACGGATGGGTATGTCGAAGAGCAAAAAAAGGAGTTTCAGGTGGGCAAAAGAGCTTCTGAATGTGCCGGGCTTCTATTTACAACATATTGTGGTCATAATCCAGTAAATTTTATGACCCAGGATGTTCATTCTATGGACCTGACCGATCCATTTGACTGTGACTGCCGAAAACAGTGCTGGAGTTAGATGTTGGTGCCCTTTTCAATCTGATTTTTTGTAAAACTGATGAACAATTAACCCTCGTGCTTTTGTACAGTTTGTAAGCTGGAGTTAGATGTTCCTGCCCTTTTCAACTCGGCTGTGACTATCATATTTTCTTTGAAACAAGGCAAATGGCTTGCCATTTGTTTAATTTAGAGTGAAATATTGTAACAAATCCCAACCAAGGGAAATAACATCACTCTCGCCGGCTGCTTGAGCTCACTGTGCATTACATAAGCCAAGTGATTAGCCCCCACCAGCACCCACAAACTTATTTTGAACTAGCACATCAAATGGGCTGTAAATTTTCATAGGAAAGGCTGCATGACCATGACAGATTTGGATTCTGACATTTGGGACCCGCGAGGAAATAGCCTATCCAAGGTGGTGTCGACTTACTAGACAGTCAACAAACGATTCTGCCTACCAGCCGTTGGATTGACATCCAACATCTATCGTGTATCTTCTATCTCTTGTCTTCTTCTTCCTCCAGCCGCCCAAACCAAACCACCCCGTCGGCTCCGCCTGCTCCTGCCTCCCATGGCTGGTTGCGCCTCCGCCGCCCTACCGTACGTACCCTCCAACGTTGGCCAGTCCCTCCCTCTATTCCCCCACACGTCATGTTATTCTCCAGCGATGTCAGCCCCAACACGCACCCGCGCCCGAACCAGTCAACCCTCGTACTCCCCTCTGCCTGCGACTGGACCGGCGCATCTTCAAAGGCTCATGTTCGTTTCATCTGAGGCCTCGCCTCGTCCTCCGCCTTGCGGCCTTGGTTCGCTCGCCGTGCGCGGTGCGCCGCCCTCTTGCGTTGTCAACGTCGTCAACAACTGAGAGGAACAAGGAGATGACTGTACGTGGAGAGGATGACAGTAGGGACCCACCAGCGTCATGGTAGTACGCAAGCATGTGCCTCTATAGTACAAGCCCCAAAATATGGTTCCTCCTAATGGTTGGACATTTGGGGCTCACGCCATTGTCAACGTAGTCAATAAATGAGAGAATTACACTACGAGCGGCTGACACCAGGGACCCAGCAAGTCGCGCAGTTTTTTTGAGGAACAAGCAGTTGTTACTTATACTAGTTTTAGCGACGGATCTAGGTAACAACGGGGCTGTGCGGGGGCTGTGGCCTGTCTAGCCAGGGTTTTATTTATGTTTACCACATCATGAGCCCAGTTGTGTTTTTTTCTTGCTGAAAATGGCTAGCTCAGTTCTATTTTTTAAAACAAATACCCAAACAAGGCCTACTTGCTTTATCGGTCATGCCGGGCTGCAAGTCTTTCAAGACGAGGAGAGTTTCATTCGGTTTGCCCAGAAATGGGCTGTACATTTTTAAAACACATCAAACCGGGAATTAGTTTCAACTTTTTTTCATTACAAGATCTTAAATTCCATTAATTTTTATGCGTGGACAATTATTTGGATTTTATATTTATATAAATTATTTTTCAAAATAGTTTGAATGTGAATCGATATTTCTGGATTAAAAATAGTTGACCGCACCGAAATATGCAAAATTTCGTATACTTTTTAACCGTGGCCACAATATGGGGTGTAATGCTAACAAAAAGAAGATGGGCTCCAAAAAAATTCTTAAGAATTAGCAAATGGGCTGTACATAATTAGAAATAATGGCAGATGGGATGTATGCTGTTTTCCACAGATTTGAGGCTGACTTGTGCGCCTACTACAAGTTGACGCGTATGCTTTCATAAAAAAAGGTTGACGCACACGCAACGCCCTGTCAACTTAGTCAACACACGAGAGCAGTGACTGTTGGATGTCCATCCAACGGCTGTCGTGCTTCTTCAATCTCTGCTCTTCATGCTCCAGCCGCTCAAACAAGCGCTGGCGGGACTGCCTGCTCCCTCCTCCCGCGGCCGGCTATGCTGCCGCGCAGGCCTCACGGCCCCACCGTACTCCCATCACTGGCCTAGCCATCCCTCTACTCACCCATACATGCTGTTATTCTCCGGCGACGGCAGACGAACCAGTAAACCCTCGTACTCCTCCGCGTGGGAAACAACTGCCGAGTATTGCCTGACTCTGTGTCGTTCCCTTCCTAGGCCTCGTCGTCGTCCACCGCCCTGGTGCTCTCGGCGCGGCTTGGTCAACATGGTCAATGAACGACATCCATCGGAAGTGGACTGTACGTGGAGAGGCTGACAGCTGGGTCCACGGCCGCACGCAAGGAAATGCCTCCTTCTTACGCGCAAAATAATGATTCCTCCACCTGACAGCTAGGACCCACAGGAAGGGCCTTTGTATTTCACGAAAAAAATGTTCCCCCCGCTGACAGGTCGGACCCACCAGCTATATCTTCACACGCAAGGAAGTGCCTCCTTATTACGCCCAAAAAAATGAATACCCCCTGCTAGCTGGGACCCACCATATTGTTGGGATGACTTGTGGGCCTACTAAGTTGACGGGGACGGAGGGCTTTGTCAACTTAGTCAATACTCCAGTGACCGTATGATGTCCATCCAACGGCCATAGTGCTTCTTCAACCTCTGGTCTTCTTGCTCCAGCCGCCCAAAGCAGCGCCGGTCGTGCCGCCTACTCCTGCCTCTCGTCGCCGGCTGTGCTACCGCGGAGGCCTCACCGCCCCCATACTACTCCCACCACTGGCCAGGCCATCCCTCCACTCACCCACACCCCCTGTTATTTTGCGGCGACGGCAGCCTCACACCGCAGCCGAACCAGTGAACGCTCGTACTCCTCTCCGCGTGGGCATCCACTGCCACGTCTTGCCCGGCTCCGCGTCGTCCCCTTCCTAGGCCTCGCCGTCGTCCACCGCCGTGGTGCTCTCGGCGCGGCGTGGTCAATGTGGTCAACGACCGACTTTCATCGGAAGAGTAATGTACGTGGAGAGGCTGACAGCTGGGTCCACGGCAGCCGCAAGGAAGTGCCTCCTTATTACGCGGAAAATAATTATTCCTCCACCTGACAGCAGGGACCTAGCGGATGGGCCACCAGTATTTTGCGAAAAAATCATTTCCCCGTGACTGCTGGGACCCACCGGACGGGCCACCGTATTTCACGAAAAAAACGTTCCCCCCGCTGTCAGCTCGGACCCATCGGAAGTGCCTCCTTATTACGCACAAAAAAATGAATACTCCCCCGGCTAGCTTGGACCCACCTTGGTGGGAGGCTGACTTGTGGGCCCACTAAGTTAACGGGGACGAAGGGCTTTGTCAACTTCGTCAATATGAACGATTCTAGCTCCAGTGACTGTACGATGTCCATCCAATGACCGTAGTGCTTCTTCAACCTCTGGTCTTCTTGCTCCAGCCGCCCAAAGCAGCGCCGGTCGTGCCGCATGCTCCTGCCTCCCCTGGCCGGCTGTGCTGCCGCAGAGGCCTCACCGTCCCCGACTATTCCCATCGCTGGCCAGGTTCTGCAGCGACGGCAACCTCACACCGCAGCCGAGCCAGTGAACCCTCGTACTCCTCTCCGCGCGGGCTTCCACTGCCGCGTCTTCCCCGGCTCCGCGTCATCCCCTTCCTAGGTCTCGCCGTCGTCCACCGCCGTGGTGCTCTCCGTGCGGCGTGGTCAACGTGGTCAAGGAATGACTTCCATCGGAAGAGTACTGTACATGGAGAGGCAGACAACTGGGTCCATGGCCACAACCCAGTTTTTTTGTGATTTGCCAAGTAAGTCGCTTTGTCAGACCTGTTGGGCTGCAAATCTTTCAAGACGAGGAGAGATTTCAATCGACTGGCCGAGAAAATGGCCCATCAGTAATGAGAAATGGGATGTACATTTTTAAAACACATCAAACCGGCAATTAGTTTCAAATATCTTTTTTTTCATTTCAAGATTTCAAATTACATTAATTTTTATGCGTGGAGAATTTGTTGGATTTTTTATTGATATACATTTATTTTTTAAATCAGTTTGAATGTGAGTCGAAATTTCGGGATTAAAAACAGTTCGGACCGCACCGAAATATGCAAAATTTCGTATAATTTTTTAACCGTGGCCATAATATGGGCTGTAATGCTAACAAAAAGAATATGGGCTCCAAAAAAACCCTTAAGAATTAGCAAATGGGCTGTAAATTATTAGAAATAATGGCAGATGGGTTGTATGTTGTTTTCCACAGATTTGAGGCTTTCCTAAAAAAAAGGTTGACGCACAAGCACTGACTGTTGGATGTCCATCCAACGGCCGTCGTGCTTCTTCAATCTCTGCTCTTCCTGCTCCAGCCGCTCAAACAAGCGCTAGCGCGACTGCCTGCTCCCTCCTCCCCGCGGCCGGCTGTGCTACCGCGCAGGCCTCACCGCCCCATCGTACTCCCATCGCTGGCCTAGCCATCCCTCTACTCATCCACACCTGTTGTTATTCTCCGGCGATGACAGATGAACCAGTAAACCCTCGTACAATTGTACTCCCCTCCGCGTGGGAAATAACTGCCGAGTCTTCCCTGCCTCCGTGTCGTCCCCTTCCTAGGCCTCGCCGTCGTCCACCGCCGTGGCGCTCTCGGCGCGGCGTGGTCAATGTGGTCAACGACCGACTTACATCGGAAGAGTACTGTGCGTGGAGACGCTGACAGCTGGGTCCACGACCGCAGCAAGGAAGTGCCTCCTTATTACGCGCAAAATAATTATTCCTCCACCTGACAATAGGGACCCACCGGACGGGCCACCATATTTCGTGAAAAAACGTTTCCCTCCTGACTGCTGGGACCCACCAGCTACACCTTTGCACACAAGGAAGTGCGTCTGGGCAAAAAAACAAAACGATTCGCCCCCCCTGACTGTTGGGACCCACCAGCTACATCTTCGCACGCAAGGAAGTGCCTGACAGTCGGGACCCACCTGGTCGAAGCGTACGTAGCATTGTCATTCTGGTCGCGAACGTGTACGTACATATATACTGATGGATGTAGAGGCGCGCACGTGTCGTAGTAGAGGCGCGCACGTAGCATGTACACGTATGTACAGTGGCCAGGGTGCAAGAAAGAAAATACGACCACGTGTGTGTATATACGGGCAGGGTCTCAAACGCCTACTCGCGCATACGTACGGCGAGGGCTCGTTGACATGGCTGGGTCAGAACTGAGAAACAACGTCGTCGTCGTGTTCATGGGGAGGCAACAGAATGCGTCGTGTTCATGGGGAGGCAACGGAATACGTCGTGTTCATCGGGAGGCAACGGAATGCGTGGGAGCCAACCACTTGGGTCGGAACGGAATGCGTGGTCGTGTTCATCGGGAGGGCTTGGACAGAACAGGCGATGGAAACGAGGCCTGACGTACCGCAGAACGGAGGAAACGGCCTTGTGTTCGACCGGCCACGTTCGAAACGTGATCCTGTTTATCGGGAGGGGTCTGGCGTACCACAAAACGGACGAAACGGACCTCCTACGGTCGAAATGGGGGTCCTGTTAATCGGGAGGGGTGTGGCGTACCGCAAAACGGAGGAAACGGACCTCCTACGGTCGAAACGGGGGTCCTGTTGATCAGGAGGGGTGTGGGGTACCACAAAACGGACAAAACGGACCTCCTACGGTCGAAACGGGGATCCTATTCATCAGGAGGGGTGTGGCGTACCGCAAAATGAGACTCCACGGGATACTTTTCATCTCCACCGTCGACCTCCTCCAGCCTCCACGGGCTACCGTCGACCTCCTCCAGCCTCCACGGGCTCCTGTTCATTCAGCCTCCACCGTGCGCTACTCCACCGGCTACTATTCAACCACCCCTCCACCGTCTACTGTTCATCCAGCCCTCCACACCACGGGGTCCTGTTCAACCACCCCTCCACGGGCACACCTCCACCGTCTATTGTTCATCCAGCCCTCCACCACACCACTGGGTCCTGTTCATCCAGAGGCAACGCCACCGCTCACTGTTCATCCACCCCCCCCCGCAACACTCACTGTTCATCCAATCGATCGGCTTCAGTTAGCAGCAGTAGCAAAGGAATCGCCCGATCAGGTTCATTTAACAGCCATCGATCGATCGCTCGGGTTCAGTAACGCGTAGCCTGCAGTGCAATCGCTCGGGTTCAGTTAGAGCCCAACGCCTCGCTCGGGTTCAGTTAGAGCCAACGCCTCGCACACATGCGCGTACGTGTACGAGAGAAACACGCATTGCTCGGCCCCTGACCTCCCACCGTAACCGGGAACTCCCCGAAATTTTCCTCGCCCTCGCTTCTACCACGGTTTTTTCCGTCATGGATGGCCCAAAGAATGTCATGCAGCTGCATCTCCGGCCCGCCCAGGATGAAAAGCCCATTTTCTGTCATGATTTTTTGTCATAGAAGTAGGAGCCCACCACATCTATGATGATACCGGGTTTTGTCACAATTATCGTCAAAGAAGTGTCATATGTATGACAGGAAAAAATTTCGTTCGGCCCAAAATGTCACGGATGTGTCTTTTTTGTAGTAATAGCTATCAGAGTGGGTAATAGTATTAGTTTGTCCATTATTAACTAAATCTACTTCTACTCCAATGTTAGATGCAACAGAAAGAAAAGAAAGATTATTGAACGGAGTAAAGGAGGCCTGTTTCTTACCATGAGTTTTGTGGATCTCCAGGTTTTGAACCTCCTTAAGGTGATGTGCT
Organism: Triticum urartu; assembly: GCF_056163025.1. Taxonomy (NCBI): domain Eukaryota; kingdom Viridiplantae; phylum Streptophyta; class Magnoliopsida; order Poales; family Poaceae; genus Triticum; species Triticum urartu. The sequence continues at coordinate 302,853,702 of NC_141879.1, forward strand.
TTCTCCATAATGGTCCTCTTGTCCCCAGCAATCCTGGTACTCATTCTAACTGCTTGATGCTACCTCTTGAGCACTGTGTTGGTTTTCCCCGAAGAGGAAGGGATGATGCAGCAATGTAGCGTAAGTATTTCACTCAGTTTTTGAGAACCAAGGTATCAATCCAGTAGGAGGCTACGCGCGAGTCCCTCGCACCTGCACAAAACAAATAAATCCTCGCAACCAACGCAAATAGGGGTTGTCAATCCCTATAGGGCCACTTACGAGAGTGAGATATGATAGATATGATAAGATAATATTTTTGGTATTTTTATGATAAAGATGCAAAGTAAAAATAAAGGCAAAGTAAATAGCAAAGGAAATAACTAAGTAGTAGGAGATCAATATGATAAAGATAGACCCGGGGGCCATAGGTTTCACTAGTGGCTTCTCTCGAGAGCATAAGTATTCTACGGTGGGTGAACAAATTACTGTTGAGCAATTGGCAGAATTGAGCATAGTTATGAGAATATCTAGGTATGATCATGTATATAGGCATCATGCTCGAGACAAGTAGATCGACTCCTGCCTGCATCTACTACTATTATTCCACTCATCGACCGCTATCCAGCATGCATCTAGAGTATTAAGTTAAAAACAGAGTTACGCCTTAAGCAATATGACATGATGTAGAGGGATAGACTCATGCAATGTGAAGAAAACCCCATCTTGTTATCCTCGATGGCAACAATACAATACATGCCTTGCTGCCCTTACTGTCACCGGGAAAGGACACCGCAAGATTGAACCCAAAGCTAAGCACTTCTCCCATTGCAAGAAAGATCAATCTAGTAGGCCAAACCAAACTGATAATTCAAAGAGACTTGCAAAGATAACCAATCATACATAAAAGAATTCAGAGAAGATTCAAATATTATTCATAGATAGACTTGATCATAAACACATAATTCATCGGTCTCAACAAACACACCGCAAAAAGAATATTACATCGAATAGATCTCCACAAGAGAGGGGGAGAACATTGTATTGAGATCCAAAAAGAGAGAAGAATCCATCTAGCTACTAACTATGGACTCGTAGGTCTGAGGTAAACTACTCACACTTCATCGGAGAGGCTATGGTGTTGATGTAGAAGCCCTCCGTGATTGATGCCCCCTCTGGCGGAGCTTCGGAACAGGCCCCAAGATGGGATCTCGTGGATACAGAATGTTACGGCGGTGGAATTAGGGTTTTGGCTCATGTTCTGATCGTTTGGGGGTACGTGGGTATATATAGGAGGAAGAAGTACGTCGGTGGAGCAACAGGGGGCCCACGAGGGTGGAGGGCGTGCCTGGTGGGGGTGGGCGCGCCCCCTACCTCGTGCCCTCCTATTACGTGTCTTGACGTAGGGTCCAAGTCTTCTGAGTCTTATCCGATGAGAAAATCACGTTCCCGAAGTTTTCATTCCGTTTGGACTCTGTTTGATATTCCTTTTCTTCGAAACCCTAAAACAGGCAAAAAACAACAATTCTGGGCTGGGTCTCCGGTTAATAGGTTAGTCCCAAAAATAATATAAAAGTGGATAATAAAGCCGAATAATGTCCAAAACATTAGATAATATAGTATGGAGCAATCAAAAATTATAGATGCGTTGGAGACGTATCAAGCATCCCCAAGCTTAATTCCTGCTCGTCCTCGAATAGGTAAATGATAAAAACAGAATTTTTGATGCGGAGTGCTATTTGGCATAATTTTAATGTAATTCTTCTTAATTGTGGTATGAATATTCAGATCCGAAATATTCAAGACAAAAGTTCATATTGACATAAAAATAATAATACTTCAAGCATACTAACAAAGCAATTATGTCTTCTCAAAATAATATGGCTAAATAAAGTTATCCCTACAAAATCATATAGTCTGGCTATGCTCTATCTTCACCACACAAAATATTTAAATCATGCACAACCCCGATGACAAGCCAAGCAATTGTTTCATACTTTTGACATTCTCAAAACTTTTTCAATCTTCACGCAATACATGAGCGTGAGCCATGGATATAGCACTATAGGTGGAATAGAGTGGTGGTTGTGGAGAAGACAAAGAAGGGGAAGATAGTCTCACATCAACTAGGCGTATCAACGGGCTATGGAGATGCCCATCAATAGATATCAATGTGAGTGAGTAGGGATTACCATGCAACGGATGCACTAGAGCTATAAGTATAGGAAAGCTCAAAAAGAAACTAAGTGGGTGTGCATCCAACTTGCTTGCTCATGAAGACTGTAACGCCCCGACACCGATGCTCGAGAAGACTTCCATATGTTCCGGGTTTTGCCGTGTGTTTCATTTGTGCCTGCCCTTTTATTTTTGCATTGCATCATGTCATCATGCCATCATCTCATAAATCTTTTGCAACTCAACTAAATAAATGGCATGGATCTTTGATCCATTTAAACCGAGGGAATTCACATGGTGATTCGCTTTACAACATATCCTCTCGATATTTAGAGAGCTATAGTAAATATTCCAATTATTTGGATTTACCGCAAACACACTTGCAAAATATCCCAATGCCTTTGTTATCTTAATTATTGGTCTCCAACATGGCCATATATTTCTTTCATCATATTTCGGAGCTCCACCAAAAATCCGAACATTTTTGGACACCTCTATTTCCTAGTCCTTGTTCAAACCATTTGAATTAAATTCAAATGACTTTGAATTAAATTCTTGCAATCATGCCTCTCCTATTTTTCGTGGACCGTCCATAAAAATTATCCCTCGTGCGCAATTCTTTCCCTAACCCCCCTCTTCTTTTCTCTTCTCTCTATGCCTTTTTCTGTTAAAGGAAATAGAATAATAGGGAGAGTGAGAGGCAGCCCGCACTGCTGGACTCTTAGAATCTCCCACCAGGCCGGCCCAACTGTCTCCTGTTCCCATAGCCCACCAAATCCCTCCTAAACCTAACCTCTCCCTAGCCGATCCCACTCACCTCTCCCTCTCGTCCTCATCCACCGCCTCCAACACCCATACACACGCATCGAGCCAGGAGACGTGCTCGATCCCCCTCCTCTCTCTTCGATCTCCCAGCGTCGCCTCCCACCTCGTTTCCCTTCCTCTCGATCCCTCTCCTTCGCCCCGTGCTTCCTCGCACCAACGCCCGCTGCCTCTCGCTCATCTTGAGCGCCCCAACACCAACGAGCTCCGTCGCTGGCAGCCTCGCCTCCGATCACGCCAACCCCGCCGCCAAGAGCCGCCTGCCCTCTGGTCCGTCGTCTCGTGCTGCTCTCCTACCGCGACTCCGCGATTCCGGCCGCTGGAGTGCAGAGCCCGTTCCTCGCACGCCGGCCACCGACACGGTCTCCTGCCGGCCTCACCATGACCCGACGCCCGAGCGCCTCCTGCTGCGAGCTCCACCAGGACCACGTCGCCGCCCCGCCTCCAAGTTCGCTGCCGCCAAGCGCCGCCGTGGCCATGCCCGACGCCGCCAGCAGGGCCCCGTTCCCGTCTTCGGTGCCTCAAGACCCATGCCCGAGCCCTCTACTCGAGCAGGAGCTTCGCCTCCTTGCTTCGCGCCAAGGCCGACGCCGGCCACTTCGCCTTCGCATCCTGCTGCCGGCGCACCGCCGGACCTCCGCCTCACCCCATCCATCACGCCGCCTGTTGGCCCTCCGTTTTTCCTCGTTGTGAGCTTGTTCGGCCATGGACATTTTGAGCCGTTTGCCTCCTGCACACGTCGTGTTTCCTCCAAATCCACCGAAGGCCACCATGCAAAAATAACCAAGCACCCATGGACAAAAGTACCAACCGCCGCATTCCGTTTCATATTTGTCAAGGCCGAGAGGATGCGAAGTACCAAGACGTCGATGCCCCTCAAGTTCAACTACGTGTAACAGCAAGTACCACTACGGCCGGAGACCTTGGACCTGTCAAGTACCCCTACACACGGATACGCCAAGGTGGACTACGCTCGATGATGTGACAAGTTCCTCCACCAATGACTTGAATGGCTACAAAACGTGAACCACTACCGTCGACCCTCGAAGACGCCGTGGACGTCAAGTTCCGTGTCGTTGACCCCGAACCTCTACGAAAATGTGTACGACTACTTCCATCTCCGAAGAACCGGGTAACGGAACCGTCAAGTTCGTCTACCACCTACATGTACAACTACCATCGCCGAGATCGCGAGAACCTCTACCGTCGACCCTAGAGCATGCGAGAACGACTACTTCCACTACCGCCGTCGCGAGAATTGTCCCGTTTGCATGCTTCGAAGGTATAACCTCGAGATGACGTCCATGAACGAATGCTTGCAATGTTTGAGATACTCGTGTTTGCACCGTGTCCAAATTGTCACTCGTTTCCTTGTCGCCAACTTGTGGGAACCCGGTTTTCGGGAGCACCCCATCATCTTGCATGTCACACTCACACCAACTTCCTTTTGCACCGGTATCCCCGTGGGCTACCGGATAATCGATATGTTGCCGTGGCATCACTTTCGGATTCTTTGTCGTGGCACTCCCTTTTGTTTCCGCCACGATGACCAATGCCTCATATCTTATCATGCCAACATTTTCATAAATATTGCATAAAACTTGCACATGTCATTCGCATCATGATAATAACATTTAAATGTTTAAATTGTTGTTGCAATAAATTACTAAGGCATATGGGGATTTACCGGATTCGTTATTTGTTATATCCGGCCCCATTTAAATTGTTTAGATGGTGTAGTTTTGTTATGCCTCACCTCTTGCCATGTTAACCAACATTTAATATTGTTGAGTACCTAACCGGGAGAGAACTAAATAATTGATGTGGCGTTTCGTCAATATGCAACCCGTTGCATATTGAGCTCCACTTAATTTGTAGTTTTGGTTGTTGCACTTTTCCATGTCATGCATATTTAAACCGGACATGCATCATACTTGGTTGTGCATCATGCCATGCTTATGTGATGGTTGTTTACCATGTTGTTTGCTTCTTTCCAGTGTTGCTTCTTCGGGTTAATTCCGATAACGTCGCGTTTGTGAGGATCCGTTCGACTATGTCTGTTTGTCTTCTTCATGGACTCGTTCTTCTTCCTTGCGGGATTCAGGCAAGATGACCATACCCTCGAAATCACTTCTATCTTTGCTTGCTAGTTGCTCGCTCTATTGCTATGCCTATGCCGCGATACCTACCACTTGCTATATGATGCCCCCATATTGCCATGTCAAACCTCTAACCCACCTTATCCTAGCAAACCGTTGTTTGGCTATGTTACCGCTTTGCTCAGCCCCTCTTATAACGTTGTTAGTTACAGGTGAAGATTGGAGTTTGTTCCTTGTTGGAACATGATTATTGTTGGGATATCACAATATCTCTTATTTAATTAATGCATCTATATACTTGGTAAAGGGTGGGAGGCTCGGCCTTAAGCCTGGTGTTTTGTTCCACTCTTGCCGCCCTAGTTTCCGTCATACCGGTGTTATGTTCCTTGATTTTGCATTCCTTACACGGTTGGGTTATAATGGGAACCCGTTGACAATTCGCCTTGAATAAAACTCCTCCAGCAAGGCCCAACCTTGCTTTTACCATTTGCACTAACAACCTATCACCTTCCCTTGGGTTCTGCAGACTCAAGGGTCATCTTTATTTTAACCCCCCCCCCCGGGCCAGTGCTTCTCTAAGTGTTGGTCCGAACTAGAGTCCTTTGTAGCGCCACCTCGGGGAAACTCGAGGGCTGGTTTTAGTTGTACGAAGCGCTCATCCGGTGTTGCCCTGAGAACGAGATATGTGCATCTCCTATCAGGATGTCGGTGCATCGGGCGGCTTTGCTGGTCTTGTTTTACCATTGTCGAAATGTCTTGTAACCAGGATTCCAAGTCTGATCGGGTCTTCCTGGGAGAAGGAATATCCTTCGTTGACCGTGAGAGCTTGTGATGGGCTAAGTTGGGACACCCCTGCAGGGTTTTGAACTTTCGAAAGTCGTGCCCGTGGTTATGGGCAGATGGGAATTTGTTAATGTCCGGTTGTAGAGAACTTGACACTTAACTTAATTAAAATGCATCAACCGCGTGTGTAGCCGTGATGGTCTCTTCTCGGCGGGGTCCGGGAAGTGAACACGGTCTTGGAGTTATGCTTGAACGTAAGTAGTTTCAGGATCACTTCTTGATCACTTCTAGTTCACGTCCGTGCTTTGCCTTCTCTTCTCGCTCTCATTTGCGTAAGTTAGCCACCATATATGCTAGTGCTTGCTGCAGCTCCACCTCACTACCTTTTCCTACCCATAAGCTTAAATAGTCTTGATCGCGAGGGTGCGAGATTGCTGAGTCCCCGTGACTCACAGATTACTTCCAAATCCAGTTGCAGGTGCCGTTGATGACCGTGCAGGTGACGCAACCGAGCTCAAGGAGGAGCTCGATGAAGATCGTGCTCGTTATGTTGTTCCGTTTCTAGTTGATCAGTAGTGGAGCCCAGTTGGGGCGATCGGGGATCTGTAGCATTAGGGGTGGTCTTCTTTTATTTTGTTTCCGTAGTCGGACCTTGATTGTATTTGGATGATGTAATGCTATATTTATGTATTGTGTGAAGTGGCGATTGTAGGCCAACTTTGTACCTCTTTCTTATTCAGTACATGGTATGTGTAAAGATTACCCCTCTTGCGACATGCCTACAATGCGGTTATGCCTCTAAGTCGTGCTCCGACATGTGGGAGATATAGCCGCATCGTGGGTGTAACAAGTTGGTAATCAGAGCCTTCCCCGACTTAGGAGCCCCCTGCTTGATCGAATCGCTGGCGTTGTTGAGTCTAGAAATTTTTTTGAGTCTTTTGGGATTATATATATATCGGAGAGTAGGATTCTTTTTACTCCTCAGTCCCTTCGTCGCTTTGGTGAGGCTTCCTGGCGTAGAGTTTTTACTCTTCTCTTCTCGAATTTCACGAAATTTTTTTAGGATCACGCGGGTATACTGGAATCTTTTCGATGGTTTTATGACGAGAACATTGTTCTTGGAGCCTCCTGACATTTAGGGGTTGTGGCAGTGTCCCGGGGAGTTGAGCTCCGAGGTGTTGTCGTCACAATTTTATCGTTGCAATTCTGGAATACCTGAGTTTCGCCGACATCGAAAATCTCTTTTATGCAGTTGTTGGTGAGATAACCTCGACACCACCCAGTACTGGGGTGGGAGTTCGGGAGTATTGCCATAACTCGTATAACGGATGCTTTTCGAAGGTTGAGGTAAATGATTTCCGAAGGTTTCTTGGTTATGTGTTGAAGGATGGATACAACTGGATGTAGGATTTGCTAGTTTTGGGTGAGATATTATGCTTCCAGTGTATCCCCAACACCTGATTGCATAACCGGAAAGTTTCGGGAGTTGATAAGTGGGAATTCAAGTAGCTCCTAGGATATCTTTCCGACAGATGTATGATATGAAATTGGGGTTCGACGTCTAGTGGTCCGCCGATCCACGGTTGGTTTTACAGTGGTCTCGTTGTGTCTTAAAGAGTCCTTGGCTATGCTAACTCGGGGACGCTTCATATGTCATGTGCACTGCCTTGTACATGATGGTGATGTACGATCGAGCCCGTGTGGGCCCCACCACGAAAACTTCGGACGAAATCTCTATCATATGTTTGTTCCGGTTTATTCTGCCAGCCAATCTTTCTTTTGTTTTCAGTTGTGGTACTCGAGTTGCTTCAAAGTCAAATGTTGATTCCATACCTTTCCTAAACGGTGTTCTCATACTCCGATGTGAATACCAATCCTTCATGATAATCGAGATTGTCATGTTAATTCTTTTTCAACCGGTATGTTTTCTCTTCAAGTGAATCCAATCTTTTTCAACATCCGCAAGATCACCTCTCGGCTTTCCCAACGTTGTTCATTTCATCTGTCCCCAAGTTTGCCTTTGTTTTCCCGCCCTCCCACCCTTGTTTTCTTCAAGGACTCGGATTTCTTAATTCGTTATCCATTTTATGGATGTGATGTCTCTCCATTCTTTTCAATTAAAGTTCTTACCCGATGGTTCTCTTGAAGATGCTCTACTCGTTCGTCATTCTTCATTCTTTTCTTCTCCGGTGGATTCAATTCAAGCTTTTGGTGTTGATCATATCCTTTAACTCGTTTCAAATGTTTTCCATGCAGATGCACCTTATTATCATTCCACTTCTCGCTATTCTTTTGTTTCGGAGTGCTGAAGATATCTCGAAGATTCGTGTTTCCACTCTGCTTGTATTCAAGCTCTTTCGTGGTTGTCACCTTATTCAAGCCATTTAATTCAATCAGTGCAATCTCTCTTTTAAGTCTTTCAACGGTGTTTTCTCTTGAGTGGGCCCTAACCCACAGGTCTTTTCCCAGGATCTTACTTGACTCTTCTATTTTTCCAGAGCTACTATCAAATTCTTCTCCAAGTTGACGTAAGAATGAATTTTTATCTGTCAATTGCCTTCTCCAATATCGTTTCTCAAATTCTTTTCATCGTTGGATCAACTTCTTCATTTTTGATTCTCCCGGAGTGTCTCAACGATTCATGGTGGTGCTTCTCATCATCATTCTCTGCATTTGAAGACCGAAGAAGAGTTTTTCCTCCATATCTTATCTGTTCTCTTAGAGATGCGTGATTCTAGCTTGTTGCCATCCTCTCATAATTGTTTGTGACAATTCTTATCACCCATCCGAAGCATTTCAAGAGTCTTTTCAGTTTGATTCTTCGAAGGCCATCATTTCGGGATTATTCATTCTCAGCTTTCAGCTATTGTTCTCCAAATCTTACCGGTGCATCATTCCAATATTATCTAATCAGTTCGTGATCTATTCGTTCTCATGTATCAAATTCCCTCAAGTATCTTCATTCATTTTTCCAATTCTACCCGGTGATTTGTGCCTTTGCTACACTCTTTTTCAATTCTTACGGTGGTTCGTTCAAGAGTTCCCTTCCTTGGTTATCATATCAATTTATTCGTTGTTTCAATCCTACCGGTGGTTCGTTGAAGACCTTCTCAAGTTTGCGCAATATCTATCTTAATCTTTTCTACGAGAATAAGTGGTATGCCAAATCTGTTGCTTGTCATCAATTTAAATTGGTGAAGGATAAGCATAATGTAATTCTTACTCTTGTTTAATCCAAGTGATTAATTCCTTATTCTGGAGGCTCATCAAATTCTCTATTTAAATTGTTTCATCTTTTCTTTTTCTGGAGTCCCATGTTTTCCGCATTATATCATCACGAAGATCCATCTAAATGATTGCAAGGCTTCAATCTTATTCTTTTCATCCTTCAATTCTTTTGGATCATTCTTTTATTACCGGAGTTCTTCATGGAGGCTCTACATGATGGTTGATCAAGGATTCAATTTCTTCTCAAAGTGTTCATTGAGGTTCTTTTCAGAGGAGTTCAAGCATTCTGCATCTTGCATCCCAAAGTGCAATTCCTTCTATCTTATCTTTTGAGGTGGTGTTATGTCATTCTTGATAATTTCCCTTCGTGTTTCATGATTCACAAGTTATCAAGAATGAGGTATTTTAAATCCATTAATATCTTCGTTGGAGTTGTCTTGTGTCATATTTCACCTAAAGCCTTCCCTAAGGAATGTTGCTATTGTGGTGCTTATCAATGATTCAAGTTATCTCTCTATCTTCTTGGTGGAAGAAGTTTTCATCTCTTCTTTATTCCTGATCAATCATTGTTTTTCGTTAGTAGCAGAATTTCACCTTAGTTTTGAGATGTTCTCCATAAGCCCACTACAAGCTTACTCTTTTCGTTGTTGGTTTTCTAACAACTCCGTTATAACCCTCTTGGAAGGGTGCCTTCCAAGATCATTTGTGGCGGAAGTTGTCATTTTCTTCTCAATTCTTTCTTTTCCAACGACCCAACTTCTATTCTTTCGTTCCGGAGGCAATGTGATGTTGTTCTTTTCACCCATCATCTCGTTTTGTCAAAGATCATGTTCTTTTCGTGCTTATCCTTTTAACCGGAGTGTTGTGTCTATCATTCCTCTTCTAACCGGACTCGCATCCAAGTGCTTTCCTTTTGCCAAGCTCATATTCTTTACCTTCCATTTCCAACCGGAGTGTTGTCGTAATTGATCCTTATCGCTCCTTGTACATCTCGTTTCTATCGGAGTGCTTGCATGTACTTCTTGTCCATTGCACCCCTCTTTCTTATGTCTTTCAACCTACAAGGTTCTAGTAATGTTCTTTGTTCCTCTTTTCTAACGGAGTGTTTTCAACTTTGTTCATCTCCGTTGTATTCTTCTTTCCAATTGTTTAACCTCGCAAGGTTCTTTGGTTTCACTCATTGGTCTAAGAAGCAACTTTGTTTTACCTCTTCCTCTTCCATTTTCTATCCGGTGCCATCCTAGATCTCGGGACGAGATCCTCTCGTAGTGGTGGAGTGTTGTAACGCCCCGAGACTGATGCTCGAGAAGACTTCCATATGTTTCAGGTTTCGCCGTGTGTTTCATTTGTGCCTGCCCTTTTATTTTTGCATTGCATCATGTCATCATGCCATCATCTCATAAATCTTTTGCAACTCAACTAAATAAATGGCATGGATCTTTGATCCATTTAAACCGAGGGAATTCACATGGTGATTCGCTTTACAACATATCCTCTCGATATTTAGAGAGCTATAGTAAATATTCCAATTATTTGGATTTATCGCAAAAACACTTGCAAAATATCCCGATGCCTTTGTTATCTTAATTCTTGGTCTCCAACATGGCCATATATTTCTTTCATCATATTTCGGAGCTCCACCAAAAATCCGAACATTTTTGGACACCTCTATTTCCTAGTCCTTGTTCAAACCATTTGAATTAAATTCACATGACTTTGAATGAAATTCTTGCAATCATGCCTCTCCTATTTTTTGTGGACCGTGCACATTTTTACGAGTCCGTAAAAATTATCCCTCGTGCGCAATTCTTGCCCTAACCCCCCCCCCTCCTTCTTTTCTCTTCTCTCTATGCTTTTTCTGTTAAAGGAAATAGAATAATAGGGAGAGTGAGAGGCAGCCCACACTGCTGGCCTCTTAGAATCTCCCACCAGGCCAGCCCAACTGTCTCCTGTTCCCACAGCCCACCAAATCCCTCCTAAACCTAACCTCTCCCTGGTCGATCCCACTCACCTCTCCCTCTCGTCCTCATCCACCGCCGCCAACACCCATACGCACGCATTGAGCCAGGAGACGTGCTCGATCCCCCTCCTCTCTCTTCGATCTCCCAGCGCCGCCTCCCACCTCGTTTCCCTTCCTCTAGATCCCTCTCCTTCGCCCCGTGCTTCCTCGCACCAACGTCCGCTGCCTCTTGCTCATCTTGAGCGCCCCAACACCAATGAGCTCCGTCGCTGGCAGCCTCGCCTCCGATCGCGCCAACCCCGCCGCCAAGAGCCGCCTGCCCTCTGGTCCATCGTCTCGTGCTGCTCTCCTACCACGACTCCGCGAGTCCCGCCGCTGGAGCACAGAGCCCCTTCCTCGCGTGCCGGCCACCGACGCGGTCTCCTGCCGACCTCACCATGACCCGACGCCCGAGCGCCTCCTACTGCGAGCTCCACCAGGACCACGTCGCCACCCCGCCTCCAAGTTCGCTGCCGCCAAGCGCAGCCGTGGCCATGCCCGACGCCGCCAGCAGGGCCCCGTTCCCGTCTCCGGCGCCTCAAGACCCATGCCCGAGCCCTCTGCTCGAGCAGGAGCTTCGCCTCCTTGCTTCGCGCCAAGGCCGACGCCGGCCACTTCGCCTTCTCCTCCTGCTCCGGCGCACCGCCGGACCTCCGCCTCGCCCCATCCATCACGCTGCCTGTTGGCCCTCCGTTTTTCCTCGCTGTGAGCTTGTTCGGCCATGGACGTTTTGAGCCGTTTGCCTCCTGCACACGTCGTGTTTCCTCCAAATCCACTGAAGGCCACCATGCAAAAATAACCAAGCACCCATGGACGCAAGTACCAACCACCGCATTCCGTTTCATATTTGTCAAGGCCGAGAGGATGCCAAGTACCACGACATCGATGCCCCTCAAGTTCTACTATGTGTAACAGCAAGTACCACTATGGCCGGAGACCTCGGACCTGTTAAGTACCCCTACACACGGATACGCCAAGGTGGACTACGCTCGATGATGTGACAAGTTCCTCCACCGATGACTCGAATGGCTACAAAACATGAACCACTACCGTCGACCCTCGAAGACCCCGTGGACATCAAGTTCCGTGTCATTGACCCCGAACCTCTACGAAAACGTGTACGACTACTTCCGTCTCTGAAGAACCGGGTAACAGAACTGTCAAGTTCGTCTATCGCCTACATGTACAACTACCGTCGTCGAGATCGCGAGAACCTCAACCGTCGACCCTAGAGCATGCGAGAACGACTACTTCCACTACCGCTGTCGCGAGAACTGTCCCGTTTGCATGCTTTGAAGGTATAACCTCGAGATGATGTCCGTGAACGAATGCTTGCAATGTTTGAGATACTCGTGTTTGCACCGTGTCCAAATTGTCACTTGTTTCCTTGTCGCCAACTTGTGGGAACCCGGTTTTCGGGAGCACCCCATCATCTTGCATGTCACACTCACACCAACTTCCTTTTGCACTGGTATCCCCTTGGGCTACCGGATAACCGATATGTTGCCGTGGCATCACTTTCGGATTCGTTGTCGTGGCACTCCCTTTTGTTTCCGCCACGATGACCAATTCCTCATATCTTATCAAGCCAACATTTTCATAAATACTGCATAAAACTTGCACATGTCATTCGCATCATGATAATAACATTTAAATGTTTAAATTGTTGTTGCAATAAATTACTAAGGCATATGGGGATTTACCGGATTCGTTATTTGTTATATCCGGCCCCATTTAAATTGTTTAGATGGTGTAGTTTTGTTATGCCTCACATCTTGCCATGTTAACCAACATTTAATATTGGTGAGTACCTAACCGGGAGAGAACTAAATAATTGATGTGGCGTTCCGTCAATATGCAACCCGTTCCATATTGAGCTCCACTTAATTTATAGTTTTGGTTGTTGCACTTTGCCATGTCATGCATATTTAAACCGGACATGCATCATAATTGGTTCTGCATCATGCCATGCTTATGTGATGGTTGTTTACCACGTTGTTTGCTTCTTTCCGACGTTGCTTCTTCGGGTTAGTTCCGATAACGTCGTGTTTGTGAGGATCCGTTCGACTACGTCTGTTTGTCTTCTTCATGGACTCGTTCTTCTTCCTTGCGGGATTCAGGCAAGATGACCATACCCTCGAAATCACTTCTATCTTTGCTTGCTAGTTGCTCGCTCTATTGCTATGCCTATGCCGCGATACCTACCACTTGCTATATCATGCCCCCATATTGCCATGTCAAACTGCTAACCCACCTTATCCTAGCAAACCGTTGTTTGGCTATGTTACCGCTTTGCTCAGCCCCTCTTATAGCATTGTTAGTTGTAGGTGAAGATTGGAGTTTGTTCCTTGTTGGAACATGATTATTGTTGGGATATCACAATATCTCTTATTTAATTAATGCATCTATATACTTGGTAAAGGGTGGAAGGCTCGGCCTTATGCCTGGTGTTTTGTTCCACTCTTGTCGCCCTAGTTTCTGTCATACCAGTGTTATGTTCCTTGATTTTGCGTTCCTTACACGGTTGGGTTATAATGGGAACCCCTTGACAGTTCGCCTTGAATAAAACTCCTCCAGCAAGGCCCAACCTTGGTTTTACCATTTGCACTAACAACCTACCACCTTCCCTTGGGTTCTGCAGACTCAAGGGTCATCTTTATTTTAAGGCACTATTCCATTTCTCCCCCTAACTTGAGCCACCACCTGGCATTTGCCCCTAATTTTCAGGTATGCTCAAAAATACCCCTCTTCCGTTAAGTCACCTTACAAAAATGCCCTTGCCGTACGGTCAAAGGGCTTTGACCGTCTAGTGAATAGTAACATGGTGAACATTAAATTTGAAAAAATAGCAAAAAAATCAAAAAAATCTGAAATTTTGTCGGCTCAAAGATACTCCAGGGCGCAAGGTGCGTGCAAATTTTCACGCTATTTGGATATTCCAGGAACTCGTGGGAAAAGAAAAAATGTAAATCTATACGCTGTGAACAGTGAATTCAAAAAAATAGCAAGACAAATTTAAAAAGTATGAATTTTTCTGGCATCAAAGAGGCTTGGGTGCGCAAGGCGCTTGCAATTTTTTTTGATCAAATGACATGCGAGGTGCTGTAGCAAAAAAATAGTGCATTTTTCAGAGTTTTTTTCTACACCAAATATATTTTTTTCTCCAGGAGCTCCTACAGTGTCGAAACACTACTAAAATGTGCACGCACCTTGCGCACCCCAACCTCTTTGATGTCAAAAATTTTCATATTTTTTTGAATTTTCTTACTATTTTTTTTGAATTTACTATTTACAGCGTACATTTTAAAGTTTTTCCTTTGACACGAGCTCCTGGAATGTCCAAACTGTGCCAAAATTTGTACGCACCTTGCTCCCTTGAGTATCTTCGATCCCACAAAATTTTAGATTTTTTAGATTTTTTTGCTATTTTTTCGAATTTACTGTTCACCATGTTACTTCTATCGGACGGTCAAACCCCTTTGACCAGATGATAACGGCAGAAAAGGGCATTTCTGTAAGGTGACTTAACGGAAGAGGGGTATTTTTGAGCATACCTAAAAATTAGGGGCAAATGCCAGGTGGTGGCTCAAGTTAGGGGGAGAAATGGAATTGTCCCTTATTTTAACCCCCCCGGGCCAGTGCTTCTCTAAGTGTTGGTCCGAACTAGAGTCCTTTGCAGCGCCACCTCGGGGAAACTCGAGGGCTGGTTTTAGTTGTACGGAGCACTCATCCGGTGTTGCCCTGAGAACGAGATATGTGCAGCTCCTATCAGGATGTTGGCGCATTGGGCGGCTTTGCTGGTCTTGTTTTACCATTGTCGAAATGTCTTGTAACCGGGATTCCGAGTCTGATCGGGTCTTCCTGGGAGAAGGAATATCCTTCGTTCACCGTGAGAGCTTGTGATGGGCTAAGTTGGTACACCCATGTACGGTTTTGAACTTTCGAAAGCCGTGCCCACGGTTATGGGCAGATGGGAATTTGTTAATGTTCGGTTGTAGAGAACTTGACACTTAACTTAATTAAAATGCATCAACCGCGTGTGTAGTCATGATGGTCTCTTCTCGGCGGGGTCTGGGAAGTGAACACGGTATTGGAGTTATCCTTGAACGTAAGTAGTTTCAGGATCACTTCTAATTCACGACCGTGCTTTGCCTTCTCTTCTCGCTCTCATTTGCGTAAGTTAGCCACCATATATGCTAGTGCTTGCTGCAGCTCCACCTCACTACCTTTTACTACCCATAATCTTAAATAGTCTTGATCGCGAAGGTGCGAGATTGCTGAGTCCCCGTGACTCACAGATTACTTCCAAATCCAGTTGCAGGTGCCGCTGATGACCGTGCTGGTGACGCAATCGAGCTCAAGGAGGAGCTCGATGAAGACTGTGTTCGTTATGTTGTTCCGTTTCTAGTTGATCAGTAGTGGAGCCCAATTGGGGCGATCGGGGATCTGTAGCATTAGGGGTTGTCTTCTTTTATTTTGGTTCCGTAGTCGGACCTTGATTGTATCTGGATGATGTAATTCTATATTTATGTATGGTGTGAAGTGGCGATTGTAAGCCAACTCTCTACCTCTTTCTTATTCAGTACATGGGATGTGCAAAGATTACCCCTCTTGCGACATGCCTACAATGCGGTTATGCCTCTAAGTCGTGCTCCGACACGTGGGAGATATAGCCGAATCGTGGGTG